>NC_064809.1:104438362-104760094 GCF_023721935.1 Panthera uncia | reverse complement strand
TTGTTAATTTATGTTTATTGTTTGTTTGTTTCTTTTCTTTCTTTGTGCTTATCTTTTCTGGACAAAATCACAAGATGGAGAAACTCACCCCAAAAGAAAGAACAGGCAATAAAATTCATGGCCAGAGATGTAAGCAACACAGATATAAGTAAGATGTTTGAACTAGAATTTAAAACCATGATTATAAGAATACTAGCTGGGGTTGAAAAAAAGCATAGAAGACATCAGAGAATCCCCTTCTTCAGATATAAAAGAACTAAAATCGAATCAGCCCCAAATTAAAAATGTTATAACTGAGATGCAATCTCAAATGGCTGAGGATAGATGAAGCAGAGCAGTGAATCAATGATATAGCTGATAAAATAATGGAAAATAATGACACTGAAAAGGAGAGAGAAATTAAGGCAAAAGGTCACAATACAAGACTTAGAGAGCTCAGTGACTTATTACAGAGGAATAACATTTGAATCATAGGAGTCCCAGAAGATGAAGAGAGAGAAAAAGAGGCAGAAGATTTATATGAGCAAATTATAGCTGACAACTTCCCTTATCCGGGATAAGACATAGACATCAAAATCAAAGAAACACAGAGAACTCCCATTAAATTCAACAAAAGCCAACCATCACCAAGGCATAGCATAGTCAAATTCACAAAATACAGACAAGGAAAGAATCATGAAAGCAGCAAGGGAAAAAAAAGTCTTAACCTACAAGGGATGGCAGATCAGGTTTGCAACAGATCTGTCCACAGAAATTTGGCAAGCCAGAAAGGAATGGCAGGATATATTCACTGTGGTGAAAGGGGAAAATATGTTGCCAAGAATTCCTTATTCTTGACAACAAGGCTGTCATTCAGAATAGAGGGGTGAGATAAAGAGTTTCCCAAACAAACAAAAACTAAAAGAATTTGTAACCACTAAACCAGCCCTGCAAGAAATTTTAAGGGGGGCCTCTTGAATGGAGCAAAAACAAGACTAAAAAAAGACCAAAAGCAACAACAGCTAGAGAGGACCAGGGAACATCACCAAAAAAATCAACTCTACAGGCAATACAATGGCACTAAATTCGTATCTTTCAATAATCACTCTGAATAAATAGACTAAATGCTCCAATCAAAATGCATAGCTTATCAAAATGTATAAAAAGCAAGATATATCTATATGCTGCCTCCAAGAGACTCATTTTAGATCTAAAGACACCTGCAGATTGAAAGTGAGGGGATGGAGAACCATCTATCATGCTAATGGGTGTCATGCTAATTAAATCATAATTAAGGGGTCCATCCAATAAGATCTAACAATTTTAAATATTCATGCCCCCAACTTGGAACACCCAAATATATAAATCAATTAATAACAAACATAAAGAAACTCATTAATAATACAATAATAGTAGTGGACTTTGACACCCCCACTTACAGCAATGGACAGATCATCTAAACAGACAATCAACAAGGAAACAATGACTTTGAATGATACACTGGACCAGATGGGCTTAACAAATATATTCAGATCATTTCATCCTCCAGAATGTGTAAAGGAGCACCTGGGTGGCTCAGTCAGTTCAGCATCCGACTTCAGCTCAGGTCATGATCTCACAGTCAGTGAATTCAAACCCCACATTGGTCTCTGTGCTGACAGCTCAGAGCCTGGAGCCTGCTTCTGATTCTGTGTCTCCCTCTTTCTCTCTGTTCCTCTCCTGCTCATGCTCTGTCTCTCTCTGTCTCTCAAAACTGAATAAACATTTAAAAAAAAAAGAATGTGTAAAGAATACACATTCTTTCAAGTGCACATGAACATTCTCCAGAATAGATCATATAATGGATCACAAATCAGCCCTCAACAAGTACAAAAAGATTGATATCATGCCATGCATATTTTCAAATCACAACGCTATGAAACTTGAATTCAATCACAAGGAAAAAATTTGGAAAGCCCTAAAATACATAAAGAATATCCTACTAAAGCATGAATGAGTGAATGAGCTATTTAAAGAAGAACTAAAGAAAATACATGGAAGCAAATGTAAACGAACAAATGACAGTCTAAACCCTTTGGAATGCAGCAAAGGCAGTCCTAAGAGGAAAGTATATTGCAATCCCAGCCTATCTCAAGAACCAAGAAAAGTTCCAAATACATAATCTAACATTACACCTAAAGGAGCTAGAAGAGGAGCAGCAAACAAAACCTAAATCCAGCATAAGAAGTTAAACATAAAGTTTAGAGCAGAACTAAATGATATAGAAATGAACAACAACAACAAAAAAATTGGAACATATCAATGAAACCAAGAGCTGGTTCTTTGAAAGAACAAACAAAATTGATAAAGGCCTAGCCAGACTTACCAAAAAGAAAAGAGAAAGGACCCAAATTATATAAAATAATGAATTAAAGAGGAGCTATCACAACCAACACAACAGAAATGTAGACAATTATAAGAGAATACTATGAAAAATTATATGCCAACAAACCAGGCAATCTGGAATAAATGGACAAATTCCTAGAAAATTACAAACTACCAAAACTGGAACAAGAATAAATGGAAAATTTGAACAAACCCATAATCAGCAAAGAAATTGAATCAGTAATCAAAAATCTCCCAATAAATGGAGGTCCTGGACCAGATGGTTTCCCAGGGGAATTCTACCAGACATCTAAGGAAGAGTTAATACCTATTAATCTTAAACTGTTCCAAAAAATAGAAATGGAAGGAAAACTCCTAAACTCATTCTATGAAGTCAGCATTACCTTGATTCCAAAACCAGACAAACCCTCCACTAAACAGGAGAATTACAAGCCACTATTCCTGAAAAACATGAATGAAAAAAATTCTCTGCAAGATCCTAGCAAATTGAATCTAACAGTACATTAAAAGAAATATTCACCATGATGAAGTGTGATTTACTCCTGAGCTGCAGGACTCGTTCAACATTCATAAATCAATCAATGTGACATACCACATTAAAAAATAAAAAAGGATAAGAACCTTATAATCCTGTAAGTAGATGCAGAAAAAGCATTTGACAAAATACAACGTCCATTCTTGATAAAAACCCACAATAAAGTAGAAATAGATGGAACATACCTCAACATCATAAAGACCACAAACGAAGACCCACAGCTAATATCATCTTCAGTGGGAAAAAATGAGAGCTTTCCCCTACAGTTAGGAACAAGACAAGGATGCTCACTCTCATTACCATTTAACATAGTACTGGAAATTTTAGCCTCAGCAATAACACAACAAAAAGAATTAAAGGGCATACAACTCAGCAAGGAAGAAGTCAAAGTTTCACTATTTGTAGATGACATGATACTCTATGTAGGAAACCTGAAAGACTCCACCAAAAAAATTGCTAGAACTAATACATGAATTCAGCAAAGTCGCAGGGTATCAAATCAATGTGCAAAAATCTGTTACATTTCTATGCACCAATAATGAAGCAGCAGAAAAAGGAATCAAGGAATCAATGCTACTTATAATTGCACTAAAAACAATAAGATACCTAGGGATAAACTCAACTAAAAAGGTAAAAGATCTGTGCTATGAAACTGTAGAAAACTAATGGAAGATATTGAGTAGGACACAAAGAAATAGAAAAGCATTCCTTGCTCATCGATTGGAAGAACATTGTTAAAATGTCTATACTACACAAAGCAATCTACACATTTAATGCAATCCCTATCAAAATATCAAACTATTACCAGAATTCTTTGCAGAGCTAGAACAAACAAATCCTAAAATTTGTATGGAACTAGAAAAGACTCCAAATAGGCAAAAAGATCCTCAAAAAGAAAAACAAAACTCTCGGCATCAAGAGTCTGGATTTCAAGCTATATTACAAAGTTGTAGTCATCAAGACAGTATGGTACTGGCACAAAAACAGACACATAGATGAATGAAACAGAATAGAAAACACAGAAGTGGACCCATAATGTTATGGTCAATTCATCTTTGACAAATCAGGAAAGAATATCCAATGGAAAGAAGTCTCTTCAACAAATGGTGTTGGGAAAACAGGATGGCAACAGGCAGAAGAATGAACCTGAACCACTTTCTTACCCCATACACAAAAATAAATTCAAAATGGATGAAAGACCTAAATGTCAGGCAGGAAATTATCAAAATCCTAGAGGATAGGCAACAACCTCTTTTACCTCGCCACAGCACCTTCTTACTAGACACATCACCAAAGGTAAGGGAAACAAAAGCAAACATGAACTATCAGGACTTCGTCAAGATAAAAAGCTTCTGCACAGAGAAGGAACAATCAACAAAATTAAAAGTCAGCCTAAGGAATCAGAGAAGATATTTACAAATGACATATCTGATAAAGGGTTAGCATCGAAAGCCTATAAAGAACTTATGAAACTCAATACCCCAAAACAAGCAACCCAGTAAGAAATGGACAGAAGACATGAACAAACACTTTTCCAAAAGAGACATCCAGATGCTTAACAGACACATGAAAAGATGCTCAAGAGCACTCATCATCAGGAAAATGCAAATCAAAACCATTATGAGATATCACCTCACACCTGTCAGAATGGCTAAAATTAACAATACAAGCAACAACAGGTGTTGGTGACAATGCAGAGAAAGGGGAACCCTCTTGCACTGTTAGTGGGAATGCAAACTGGTGCAGCCACTCTGGAAAAGAGTATGGAGGTTCTTCAAAAATTAAAAATAGAACTACCCTACCATCCATCAATTGCACTACTAGGTATTTATCCAAAGGATACAAAAATACAGATTTGAAGGGGTACATGTGCCCCAATGTTTATGGCAGCAGCATCAATAATAGCCAGACTATGGAAGGAGCCCAAATGTCCATTGACCAATGAATGGATAAAGAAGAGGTGGTATAGATATTCAATGTAATATTAGCTATCAAAAAGCATGAAATTTTGACATTTGCAACGATGTGGATAGAGCTAGACTGCATTATGCCAAATGAAATAAGTCAATCAGAGAAAGACAAATACCATATGATTTCACTTACATGTGGAATTTAAGAAACAAAACAGATGAAGACATGGAAAGTGGGGAAAGAGCAAAGCGGGAAACAAATCACAAGAGACTCAACAATAGAGAACAAACTGAGGGTTAATGGAGGAAGGTGGGTGGGAGATGGACTAGACAGGTGATGGCATTAAGGAGGGCACTTGTTGTGATGAGCACAGGGTGTTGTACGTAAGAGATCAATTACTCAATTCTACTCCTGAAAACAATATTGCACTGTATGTTAATTAATTTGAATTTAAATGCAAAAATTAATTAATTAAAAATGAAATATTAAAATTTAAAGCTCTCTGTGTTTTGACAATTGCATAACATACTGAGTCATTGTCTTACCATAAATAACATATTTTCATTCTTATGACAATTCATTTTCAAATATGCACATGTGAAGAATTTTCAGAATCAACTTTATAGGACTTGATTCTTTTTGTTTTAATATTGGGTTAATTCCATTGTATACCCCATACCTTCACTGCCAAAGTAGAAAGTAGCAACTCTCAACTCTCAATCCATTTCTCTTTCTCTCTTGTCACGTAATTTAGAAAATATTTATGTCCTAATAACAACTTTCATTGATACTAGGTTTCAAAATTTATTGCATCTTTTCTTACATATCCTAATAACTGTTTTCAGGACCTCAGTGTGAAATAAATCAGGCAGTTAACATTTCCATTTTACAGACGAGAGAAGGGAAGCACCAAGGGATTCAGAAACTTGACCAAGATAACATAGCTAGTGTGGCAGATTGTATTTTCTAAGACTGTAGCAAGGCGTTCCATCCCACATACTCTTCTTACACAACATTGAGAACCTCAAGTGTCTCTGTTCACTCCTCCCAAATCTGGGCAGACCCTTGGCTATAGGGGGAGTGAAGCCATGTGACTTCTGAAGTTAGGTATAAAAGGTAATATCACCTACTGTGCTATGAGGAAACTTAAGCCTTGTGAAAAGGCCCCCAGGCAGTATCATGGCCAACATCAATCAAAGGATGCGTGAAGGAAGGAGCATTTGAGATTACTCCATCCTAAGCTACCATCTCAGATGTTTCACAGTGTAAAAAGGTGTTTTTATCATAACATGGGGAGGGGACTTGTGAGCAGAAAGAGCTGCATTGCCATTGTGAGGAGTGGCTGACTATATAAGGTTTTTTTTTTTTTTAACTTTTTTTAGCATTTATTTATTTTTGAGAGACAGAGTGCGAGTGGGGCAGGAGCAGAGAGAGGAGGAGACGTAGAATTCTGAGCAGTCTCCAGGCTCTGAGCAAGCTGTCAGTACAGAGCCTGAAGCGGGGCTCAAACCCACAAATCCTGAGATCATCACCTGAGTGGAAGTTGGATGCTCAATCAACCGAGCCACCCAGGCCCCCCTATAGGGTTTTCTATCCTATGGAGGCGAAGGTGATGTTAGGACTACAGGAAATTGAGTTTGTAAGTTCCTGGAGGTCTGACTATGATTAAGATTGTGTTTTTCTTATAAATCACCAAGACAATTACAAACTATGGTGGAGTTTCATGTCCTACATGACTGAGATCTTTATCAATTGGCCACTTGATTTTACTCTGCTTTAGTGCCTGAGGAATATACATATGCATATCATATACTTATATTTATATTTATATTTATATTTATATTTATACATGCATATGCCACCTTAAGGAGGATATGCCCTTAGCATGTTTTGCCCTTAGCTTGCCTTTTGCCCTTTCATCAGGTGGCATGCCAAAGTCTGCATGGGTAAAGTCAGGTAAAAAGTGACAAATTCAATTCTGTAATTATGTATGGTGATGAATATTAATTAAACTCATTGCAATGATCATTTTGCAATTTATATACAACTATTTAATCATTACGTTGTACACCTAAAACTTACATAATTCTGAATGTCAAAAACCCCCAATTTTTAAAAAAATGAAAAATTCAGATTTTGTTACACTTTTCACAGCTTCACAACCAAATGATATAAATCATTGATGTAGTGAATGATGTAGAGAACTAGAATTTTTTCTGATCTTGTAGTGACAATTGATGACCTTGGGCAAATCATTTCACTTCTGGTTAGCATTAAAATCAAACACTGTGGCACACTTCTAACTACCCCCTTGGGAAAAACCTTTGCAAGAAAATTAACTGAAAGCAATTCTGGTTTTCTTCTGAAGTATTCAATTATTGTACCAACTTCAGAAAGACTGTAGTGCTCCAAATAACAGTCCTTCCTTTTGTGTCCCATTTGCATGCTAATTAGCAAAAAACAAAACAAAACAACAAACCAAACGAAACCAAATCAAAAAACCCAAAAACTAAAATATACTCAGACGGCTATTGAGATTCAGTAAAATTCTTAGGAGTTTATAATTTTTATCTTTGTTCTAATTGCTTCAATCTGTTATGAATTTAACCTAAAGAATCATATTTTTAATAAAAAAACTACTCTATAATGGTACAAATATTTACTGTTTTCTAATACAGATATCTCAAGTACAATTTACACACTATGCTTAACACATTTGAAAATCATTAAGACTAAGTCATGTTTGGGATACAGCTTTAAACAAAAAGAAAAAAATATACTACAAAAAGAAAACAAGTTCAAGGTTTATTGACGTTAAGTTTGAATGGAAATCAAAGGTCTTGCGTGATACACAAGATGTGTTCTGTATTATGTGGGTGGACACACAGATCTGTTTCAACGAGAGGCTTCTTTTTCCCACCCAACAAAATGTATAACAAGCATAATTCTATATACTGGCTTGCACTTCGTTCTCAGAGAGCTATGCACGGTGACCTCCGTGAATGAATGACAAAATATTCTCTTAAATACATAAATCAAGGGGAATGAACTTCCTGCTTAAAGTTGTTTAGTGGCTTTCTATTTCAATTGGAATAAACTCCAAGTTTTTTAGACTGGTACACAAATCCCTCCATGACCTGGTCTCTGTATCCTTTTAGAATCTCATCTCCTTCATCTCTTCCCCTTGCACTCTCCATTTTTGTCTCCTTGTTATTGTGCCCTTTCCCTTCAGGCCCTGGATGAATGGCTTTTCTTCTAAATGTAACCCACCCTTCTAGTTACTCAGGTCTTCATCCAAATGGTGCTTACCCGGAGAGGCTTTCCATGACACAGTCCCCAAAATAACATGTCCCTGACCTCTCTAGATTATTACTCTGTAGGAGAGGAAAAACTTTTCCTCCACCTTTTTAGATGGACTCGCTGGAGCCTGCAAATTAAATTGACAAAACCAAGATATCAGGAGAAAAAACATGCAATTTTATCATGATTTTTAATTTCATGTTCACAGGAGCTTCAGAGAAAAGAAGTAAAAAGCCCAAAGAAGTGGTCAGACTTGCAGCTTATGCAACATTTTAACAGAAAGTATTAGGGGCACCTGGGTGGCTTAGTCTGTTAAGCGTCAACTTCAGCTCAGGTCATGATCCACAGTTCACGAGTTCAAGCCCTGTGTGGGGCATTGTGCGGACAGCTCCTGGAATTTGCTTCAGATTCTGTATCTCCCTCTCTCTCAAAAAAAAATAAACATTAAAAATTTTTTTAAAAAGAAAGTACTCAGTTGTAGAGAAGCGACTAGCCAAAGGAGAGGGAGTTTGGGCTTCAAGGGCCAACACGTTGTGGGAAAGTGACAAGGGAGGAGGAACTACATTGGGGAGGGGAACTAATGGAAGATACAGGCTATTTTAGCAAGGTCTGTTTATGCAGACTCATCTTGGCATCTACTCTTTGTCTTTGGAGATTGAGGGCTTGCTTTTCTTGGTACAGGGAAGGCGCCTTTCTAATGGAAAATATATGTCCTGCTTTTAGGAAGATAGGGGGATGATAGCTTTTCCTGCACCTGCTGTTTCTCAATTATCTTCAGCTCAAAATAATCAATATGCCAACGTGGCATATTTTGGGGTGGCATATTCTGATTCCTTTTACCTGGTTTATCTACTTCTTATTACTCATTGAACACGTATTGATTCTTTAATTTTGTCATCATTCATTGTGTGACTCTTCTGGGATCAATGCAAACTCCACACAGGCAGGGAACTTCTCCGTGTTGGTCTTTGCTGCTCCTATATCGACAGTTCTTAAAACAGCATAAGTGCCCACTGCAGCGAGATATATATATATATATATATATATATATATATATCTATCCCTCTGTTTTTTCTCCTACCTCTCACACCCATCTGAGCATTTCCTTTGATTCTTTCATGCTCTACTGCTTTCTCTCTCTCTTTCCTGCAAAGATAAAGTTATTGAAGGAATAGACTGTTAGAGGCAATAATTTTCATAGGGTATAATTTTGACAGAAAAAAATTGGAAGTTATATCATCCAGAACAGTTTAGAGGCCACGTAATATAATAATTAAGACTGCAAGTTCTGGAGCTCCAATACCTACCTTGAATCCTGTTTTCACTATTCACCAGGGGTATATCTTGGGCAGATTGTTTAACCCATTTGAAGCTCTATTCTTGTATCTCTAAAGTGAGGATGGGAATAGTTTCTGCCTCACAGAGGTTGTCATAATTATTAAATCAATCAAAACATCACTTCTAAAAGTAAAGCTTTTAAAAGATTGCCTGGCAGTCAATAAATGTTAGCTTTCTTTTCCTTTTAAAGAAATTACTAACAATTTTAAGAGAAGTACAAAGCACTGGATGGACAATTTAAACTGACAAAAAAATTTCAGCAACCAATCTACTAAAAATAACAGTAGCTTACACTTAGGTAGTGCATATGCGGTTGTTTCTGGTAGTGCTCTGATTGCATTACATATATATTACCTCATTAACTTAAGAAGTTAATATTATATCCATTTTGACATTGTGGAATCAGAGACACAGGTCATATGATTAAGAAGTGACAGACTCAGGGGCGCCTGGGTGGCTCAGTCGGTTAAGCAACTGCCGTAGGCTCAGGTCATGATCTCACAGTTCGTGGGTTCAAGCCCCACGTCGGGCTCTGTGCTGACAGCTCAGAGCCTGGAGCCTGCTTTGGATTCTGTGTCTCCCTCTCTCTGTTCCTCCCCTGCTTGTTCTCTGTCTCTCTGTCTCTCAAAAATAAATACACGTTAAAAAAAAAAAAAAAAAAAAAAAAAAAAAAAAGAAGTGACGGACTCAGAATTTGAACCTCAGTGGATTGAGCTCTAGAGTTCTTGTTCTTTACCAGTAGGTAATACTACTCTTTCAAACAAGCAAATAAACAAACCCAAGAAATTTCCCTCCAATCAATATGGATCATGGAAATATGATATAACTGATGAATTCAATATTATTTCATAGTTAAATTATGAAGATTTCTAATTTTTATTCAGTGAAAACATGTTTACCATTTTTCCTCCCACCTATTATAGGTTTGTCATTCAATAAGTATATATAGGTTATTAATAATTTATAAAGAGAAAAATATTACAATTTAGCATGAAATTATTTATTCAAGACATAGAAAAATAAAATAATAGAAAACTACTTAATACTCTTTGGAATTTTTGACAATTTCCAATTTATTTGATGTATAATACTTCTCACTAAAATGTTCTCAGATCAAGATAGGGTTAGATGCAATTTAGAATATCCAAATATAAAACATTGCCATGTATGTAACTGGTACTTTTAATAGTATGAGCTAGCCAGAGAAATTCTCTTTCTTGTATAGCTCCTCTTTATGTCTCCTCCTTTGGAACAAGACCATCTCTCTTTATTTATTGAAGTTTCCATTAAATTACTTTAAGCTTGTGAATGAACCTAACTAAAATTAAAAGTAGTATTGGGGCTCCTGGGTGGCTCAGTTGGATAGGCGTCTGACTCTTGATTTTGCCTCACGTCACGATCTCACAGTTCATGAAATCAAGCCCTGCAGTGGGAGAAAGTGGTCCTTGACTAGAGGCTAGTTCTGCTCCATGGAGTGGTTCTCCCTAGGTATTTTTCCTCCCCTTTGAGTCTCTGTTTACCACAGGAAATGCTACACATAAGAAAGTCTTCACCTGCTTCCCAGTCCCAAGGCCAATAATATGCTTAGGTGTTTGTTATAACACCATACTTCTGGTATCAATTTCGCTTAAAGTTATCTATTATCACGTAACATACCACCCAAAAGCTTAGTATATCAAAGCAATAAATTCGTAAAATTCATTCTGTGGGTCAGAATTTCAGGCAAGGAACAGTGGAGATAGTATGTGCTTTATAATGTCTGTGGCCTAAACTGCTATGGCTTGCATGGCTGTGGCTGATTTAAAAAGGTTGATTGGAATCATACAACCAGAGTCTAGGATCTGGATGGCCATTTGATTCCTTGGTTCTTCTCCATTGGCCTTTGCATGTGGCAAGCTTGAGTTTTCTCATAGATAGTGGTCTCAGAGAGCCAAGAGGTAATATTTCAAGTGGACAAATCCCATGCACAAGCACTTACCAAGCTTCTGTTTGCATCACACTTACTAATGCCCCATTGGTATGCAAACCACATGGTCAACCTGAGTTACCATGGATGAGAAACAGGGGCATAAATAACACTAGGTGTGGTTTATTGGAAGTGCCAATGGAACAGTTCACTCCACCTACCTGAGCAGCCATTGAAAGCTGCATTGAGTTGTGTTTCTATCTTTAAAATAATTTTTTTAATGTTTATTCATTTTAGACAGAAACAGAGAGAGAGAGAGAGAGGGAGGGGCAGAGAGAAAGGGAGACACAGAAACAGAAGCAGCCTCCAGGCTCTGAGCTGTCAGCACAAGCCCAATGTGGGGTCAGAATTCTGAACCATGAGATCATAACCTAAGCCGAAGTCAGACGCTTAACCAACTGAGCCACCCAGGTGTCCTTAGTTGTGCTTTCATATTTTCATCAGGAAAGACTCATATCTTGAAGACAAAGAACATGTTCTTAATTCACTTTGTGTGCCAAAAGTTAAGATGTTAACTGGACTCAAATAGGGCTCAATTAATATTTATTGCATAAGCTTAATGTGTAAAATTATTATACGTTAGCATTTTTAAGATGTGAGCTGCAAGTTCAACCTTGTGAATTTGTGAAAAAAAGATTTCTCAGTCAAATTCTACAGTAAATTGGTTATAAATTGTTTCCCATACTTCATTCTTCTCTGTATATACATCTTTTATAATATAACTTTTATCAAGAAATATTTTTATCAAGAAGTATAATCTATTTCTCTATTCCTTGAATCTTTGCTGCATTTGTGACTTGCTTTGGCCAACAGCACACAGTGAAAGTGAGGTTTTGTCCTTTTTAAGTGTAGGTCCAGAAGGCTTAGCATGCTTTTGTTCTTTCTTCTGTAATACAACTGTTAGAACAAGCTCAGACTTGCTTGCTGGAGGATGAAAGACACGTGAAACAGAGTTAGGTTGTCTCAGCTGAGGATACCAGACTATCTCATCTCTAGTTGACATGGTTGCTGATGAGAAGCATGATGAGCCCAGAAATCAGTAAAGCCTGGTCCAGATGAGCAGAATTGCCCCAAAATCCATAGATTCAAAGTTTTGGTATGGTTTGTTATATATCCATTGATAACTGACACCAATAGCCTCACAGCACCCATAAACATAATTTTAACCATAAGAAACTAGAGATTCAAAACAATAATTCAAAGGACATGATGCCCAGAGAGGGTCCTGCAGGACCAGCAAAGAGGGTACCTGGCTACACATGGAATGGAAATCAAACACAAGCCAACAGGAGGTGAAAGCAGTTTATTGAAGATAGAGAGAGAACAGATAATAGACAGTATGTCCAGGAGATTCAGAAAAGAATGGGGGAAGTCTCCTCTTTGCTTGGAGTATGGGAGTTTTTATTGAGGACGGTGGTCTAGTGTACGTGTCCCCTCAGGGGCCCAGGAACTAGCAACAAAGATGAGGTCCAGGTATTATCAGAGCCAGGGAGCCTTGGCATTGAGATGGCTACACCAGTGGTCTGGAATATACATATGATAGCTTCGTCCATTCATTTCCACCTAGTCCTTCCTTAGATGTTATCTATGTCCCTTACAAGGAGGACATAGTTATTATTTGTATTCTGAAGCATGTGTAGAGTTGGGTGGGGTTGCAGGTCCTGGCAAGAATAAAAGCAGAAAAAGGAGCAAAAAGCAGATTTTTATAGAGTGCTTCGGTTTCCCTATCTCAAACATAATTCTGCTTAGCCAACTTTCCTCAAATTATTTGGCTACAGAACTTCAACAATCCTTCCTTCCTTTTTTAAAAAATATATTAATTGCTACTTTTATGCTTTAGAGTCTATAGTCTATAGACCACACTTTGGAAACTTCTGCAGAATTCAGAGAAATATCATTATATTGAAAAGACAGTTTACCAGAAAATATAAGGTGGTGATGATTTCAGTGTTTCCACTTGAATTGACATGATTAATTTAATTTGGCTGCACTTGGTCAGGTTTATTACATATATTTTATTTTTTTTTAATATTTTGTTAATGTTTGTTTTTGAGAGAGAGACAGACAGACAGACAGACAGAACATGAGCAGGGAGGGGCAGAGAGAGAGGGAGACACAGAATCCGAAGCAGGCTCCAGGCTCTGAGCTGTCAGCACAGAGTCCCATATGGGGTTCGAACTCACGAACTGTGAGATCATGATCTGAGCCGAAGTCGGACGCTTAACTGACTGAGCCACCCAAGCGCCCCTACATATATTTTCTTAAAGCACTTATTTTTCCCCTTTTTGGCTTTGCTACAAATGCCCTCAGTTCTCACAGTTCCAATACAAAAAAATTTTAAAGGCCATTTAATGCCAGACATGTGAGGATTAATCATTCACACTGAGTCATGTACATATCTGGTTAAAGTGTTCAGTGGTAGATGACTTATGGGTCAATATTAAATTATACATATAAGAAGTTCTCAAAATGCTTCACACAACTGAAGAGATAAGAAACCAAGAAAATGAAATAGAAAATAATGCTTTAGATATCAGTAGAGTAGTGCAAACTTTAATTTTCTTGTCATGCAAAAAATGACCACTGTGTGCTTCTAATATATAAAAAGTTTGTGTACCTTTAGTGAATACAATATATCTTGAGATGAAATCTTGTGTGATTTTATAATCATTTCTAGGGTAAAAAGCATGAATTAAAGTGCTGCTTTTAAATTTAAAGAACTTTACAATATTAATATCCAGTCGAATTTTATAATGAGAATTTAAAAATGGGTTTATTCTTATAAGTTCTCTTTAAAATTGTCATCTCTTCCATTTATCCAGGAAGCTATCAGGCTTTTCATAGATTTGCAATTTAAGATCTCTTAATTTTGTAAGCTTGTACAGTTGCAAAATTTGATTTTGCATTGAAAGCATACTAAAATAATTTAACAGTAAGTGATAAAATAAATGTAGACACTTATAAAGAGAATTAAGCCTCTTAGCAGAGATTTATTTCTCTTAGCAGAATAATAACATAATAATAATAATGGTTAATAACCATTAACTTCCATTTATTTAATTTTTATTAAGTATTAATGCCTAAACCTCTAAGTTGTGCCAATATACTGGAATTGTTTTACTTGATTAAAGGAAAGGTAAACAGACAATTCCCTAGGACTTTGAAATCTACATTTAGTGATTAGTGAGTTGGTAGTCATTCAGCTGAAAAATAATAATAGGTTCCAAATCTAGATATACATTCCCAAATACAATTAGAGATATGCTCAAGTATTTACATGTAAGAATGTCTATACATTATTATTTACAAAAATCAATAAATGAAATAGTAGGAATCACAAAAGTCAGATATATTGTCACATGTTCTTAGAATGGAATGCTATGCATCCCAAAACCCAGCTTTCAAGTAATATTTAATGGCATGTGGAAATTCTGATGGTACACAATTAAGAGAAGAAGGAAGATCATAAAGCAATATAATACTATAAATCTATTTTTTAATGAAATTTAATCACATTCATAGAATGGATGCTGGAGTGCAGACACTGAATGTTTAACAGTATTACCCCTCAACGATATAAAGGAAGTTCTTTTCAATTTTGTATTTATACCTTGTTTTATTATATACATTTTCTTCAAAAAATAGTAGCATTATAATTATCACAAAATGTTACTTTTTAAAGAGGAGCTGGAAGTCAGGCCCATATATTAATTTGGGCCATTAATGTCTTTAGTACCTAGGCACTTAAAAAATAAATTGTATTATTTTTTTCTCTAACCACTTGTTAATGCTAAACACATTTTCTATGCAATTAAACTCTTACAAGGGAAACCTCAGATTTGCTAATATAAATTCTTTGATTAAAAGAGACTATTCTTCCATATTTTGGATCATTAATGCTTTATTAATTTATTTAAGAAATATTTTCAAGCACCTTCTAAGTGCCTTAATTTTAGATGCTATGAATATAGCAGTAGCATAGCAGAACCTAAATCCTTACTGATCTTTATTGAGCTTACTTGCACGTAGTAGAATAAAAAATATGGACTTCTGGAACATTGCTGTGTAGCTTTATCAGTTTGGAATTAATCTTTTTCATTTGTGATAAAGTTGTTATCACAAGTACGTACGATACTACTTCATGGGACACAGTAGAGTGATCAAAGTTTAGTAACGACACAAATCTACCAGGGAGGAATAGGTATGGCTCTGAACCAAGACTGCCACTGTTTGAAAGATGTTTGTTAGTGTATAGATTCTGGCCTAAATTTGATTGCTTGCTTTACTGCAGTTTTCTCAATCATAAAATGAAAGGATAATAGTATTTACCTCATAAAGTGTAGTGAGGATTAAGTGAATCAACACATGTAAAGGGCCTAGAATGATGACTAGCAGGTATTAAACAAAAATTTGTTATTGACTTGTGTACATTTGACTTTAAACTTCTTTCTTAATTACAGAAATGCTTTTAGTCTGAGTTCTCTTTTCAATATCTGCATCACTGCATTACTGTAATACCATCATGCAATTAGTTAGGAACATTGTAATGGATTCCTAACTGATGTTCAGGTCGATGACATTGTCTCTTCATTGCTTCTGGGAAGAGTCATATTTTCTTTAGTGTAATTAGACAGGTATGTTCTCCATGTATGTAATCATTGTAAGTCTGGAAAGTGCTTAAGTGCTTCGTTAAGTATTTCTGACTCTACATATGTTGAGAAATGTACAGTATAAGACATCACAGATTAGATCCTTAGTAAATGGGTAGAGATTATATTGTAAAATCGATTTCGTGTTGCTTTATACCTTCACATTCATTATACATTTTGTAATATATGAAGTTAATAATTTTGTGATATATAAGAGCACTTATGGATGAGTCAAATGCGTTTAACCTTGCAGCACTAATTGCTACATATACACACCAACATCTTTATCTCCAATCAGTACCTCCTTCCTCATTTTATGTCTAAAACCAACATTTTAAGCTTAAATCTCTTTTGGAAATGTCACTGGCCCATCAGTTACCTCAGATGCAACATATCCAGAACTAAACACACTGTCTTTCTTCAAATCTATTATTTTCTATGTGAATAAATAGCACACAATTCACCTGGTATCACAAGCTAGAAGCTTGAAAGTCATCAAAAACTCTTCCATCCTCGCAATTTTTTTTTCGTGCAATTGCTTAAATCATAAATGACGTCTTTATTTTCTTCAACCCCTTCTGTTACCTAATTTTGTCTGCCTTGTGCTCCTCTTTCCTGGACGTTTGTCAGCCTGGGACTGGTGTTTCTTCCACCTCTGCTTGCATCTTTTTCAAGATTCCTCAATGACTCCCCATTATCTACAAGATCAAATTAAAATTCCTTGGCATGTCATCCAAGGCTATTTAAGATTGAGGACCTTCTTTCTTATCTTGTTTTATATCTTGATTTTACAAGTTTTCTGTTTGTACATCAGAAATACTAAATAGTTTTTGTCCCCTAAACATGCCACACATACTCTGGGCTTTATATCAAGGCTCCTACAGTTATTCCTGCTAGAGATGTCTTTTTCCTTATTATTTTAGCAAATTGCCATTCATTTATCATAAGTGAGCTCAGATATTACCTCCTGAACATTTTCTATTCTGCTAAGTGGACAATGTTGCCAGTGTATCTCATCCATACTCCCTCTATTCTACCCCGCAGGATTTAGCACTTAATATTGTACATGGTGGCTTATATATGTACATTTCCACCATAGACTTGGGAGTGAGGACCATACTTTTCTATCCATATATTGGCAGAGTGTATTTTCCAGTCCCTGACACAGGTATTCAATTCCAAGCTAAATGAGGGGCTGCCTTTCTACAGTGCGTTAGGGAAGATGTTAAACTCCCCAAATGATGCTCTATACATACTCTGCCAGAAAAACAGTGAGACTTATCTTGAGGAAGCTCTTTTGGCACTTTCTAGTAAATTGCACATCAGCTTCGCAACCATTATGAAGATTACAATGGCAAACCGAACAAAACAATAAAGGAAGGCATGTACATTTACACACATATAAATATATCCATTCACACTAAAATTTGAATTGCTACTCTTGCATTCAGAATCAAAGCCCTGCAGAAGATAGATTTGGGGTTTTGATGGGCTTATGTCTCTCATGGCTCTCTCTATAGCTTTCTGATTTTGGTAACATTTGCTAATGGTAATGCTGAAAGAGCTGCCAGAGCTGCCTCTCAGTATTGGATCCCTTAATCTTGCTGCAATGTCAGGACTATTAGCAATGCAGCTGAGTCAGCTCAAAAGCCTGCGTGCGGCCAACCCAGTTCTCTTGGGAATTGCTGCTTTTATTGAGATGGAGTTTGAGTCTACTTGAGTCAGAACAATTTTGATTTTTGTTCTTCCATTAGGAAATCTTAACCGTAGGGAAGTGAGGAAATACTTTGGAAATAAAAATCGGTGATTTAGAATTTTTAATATTATAGACAGTAAATAGTTGCATGTTTGACATAAAAAGTTACTTATGTTAAGTGTAGTGAAGATGGAATGGATAGAGGGGAGGGTATGGATTTATTGAATGAACAATTGCACATTAATCATGCAGTATTGAAATTAAATGGGAATGTTACTTAATAACTATTGTAGTTTTGATAGATATATTAAATTAAGAATTTTCTCTTATGAGTCGGGTGCCTGTGGAGCTCAGCCAGTTAAACGTCTGACTCTTGATTTCAGCTCAGATCACGATCTCACGGTTCTTGAGTTTGAGCCATGCATCAGACTCTGCACTGACAGTGTGGAGCCTGCTTGGGATTCTCTCTCTCCCTCTCTCTGCTCTCTGCTTTTCTCTCTCATTCTCTCCTCATAATAAATAAATAAAGTTAAAATATTAAATAAAAAATCATTTTCTTCTATGATGATTATTTGTAGCTCTACTTTTTCATCTTATGTAGAAATAGTTTTTTATCAAATATTTTTATAGTGCAATGATCATGTCTTATGCTTAAAAGATAAAACAGTTTTTACTCACATTTTATAATGATATATGTACATTATAATAATGTATTATAATGCTGAGAATTAGCAGACAGCCTCCTGACTCAACAGTCATTATAAATTATTTCTCCCAAAGTTGACTACAGAATATTTTCTGTCAAAATATTCCATTGCTTAAATTTCTCCCTTTTAAAGTATTTTATGTGCTGAAGTATTTAGGGAATTGCTGGGGATTACATTCATCAGTTTTCAAGCGGTATTCACAAATGGTTTGTGGATTAAATGGAATCCTTGTTAAATGAATAAAAATAACTCATTGACAATTTCATCTCTGAACAGAATCCTGAATTATTCCTTTTCTTTTTTTGAAAGATTAGGTATTTGAAAAGTTCTTATTCTGGAAATTAAAATGATAGAATTAAGGTATTATTTTCGTACTCCATTTGTTTACAAAAACTTTATTCTTCTGGCTATGGCTTATTCCATTTGTAAAAGATCATCATTATTATCATTAACAAATATAAATAAAGTCCTATGGAGGGATAAACTATAAATAAAGTCCTATGGAGGGTACTGGGCATGAGGTGATAAGATATATTGTTTACAATTTATCTAGGCTTACATTTCTCTCTATATTTAATATAATTGTGGTATCCACTGTGCATAAACTCAGTTATTTGGTAATTATTCAATAAGTATACTGAGTAATATATTCTAAGTCTCATTTCATAACTGGCTCTCTCAAGGATGATCAAATAATATTTATTTCACAATTCTAAAAATAGAACTACCTACAACCCAGCAATTGCACTACTAGGCATTTATCCAAGGGATACAGGTGTGCTGTTTTGAAGGGACACATGCACCCCCATGTTTATAGCAGCACTATGAACAATAGCCAAAGTGTGGAAAGAGCCCAAATGTCCATTGATGGATGAATGGATAAAGAAGATGTGGTGTATACACACACACACACACACACACACACACACACACACACAATGGAGTATTACTCAGCAATCAAGAAGAATGAAATCTTGTCATTTGCAACTACATGGATGGAACTGGAGGGTATTACACTAAGTGAAATTAGTCAGTCAGAGAAAGATAAAAATCATATGAACTCACTCATATGAGGAATTTAAGAGACAAAACAGATGAACATAAGGGAAGGGAAATAAAAATAATATAAAAACAGGGAGGGGGACAAAACAGAAGAGACTCATAAATATGGAGAACAAACTGAGGGTTACTGAAGGGGTTGTGGGAGGGGGATGGGCTGAATGGGTAAGGGGTATTAAGGAATCTACTCCTGAAATCACTGTTTCACTATATGCTAATTAATTTGGATGTAAATTTTTAAAAATAAAAAATTAAATTAAAAAAATTTTCTTTTACAATTAAAATGCTAAGAAGAGCCAACCCATCAATCTCATGCAATTTATATTATTGGAACTTAATGGATCTGTATTAATTAGTAAAAGTAAAATATAACAGCATGAAATTCTTCTGACATAAAACTATTTCTCTTTGATGTGATCTGTTAATTCTTCTGGCATTTTGTTTCATTGAATCTTCATTCATTTTGCATAATAATTTGCTTACTATTATAGAATTTGGTAATGGATGGTCACCTCAGTAGTAGCTTATCCTGTATCTATTTAGCTTTTGCTTTTTAAAATCATAAGCCCTTAAAACAATAAGCATTTCCCACTCTAAGTGACAAAATAAAAAGAAATGGCCATTTAGGATGTACTTTTTTCAGATACCTATTCACACTAATACACTGAGGGTTTCTTTACCTTTGCATTTTATAAAACCACATATAAATATTTGATGATGCCTGAAGTCCTATTAGAGACTGGAAAGTAATTATTCAGTTAATAAGCATATATACAAGATTTAACCAATGACATACATGAGGTTTTGGTATTAATTTTTGATTTCCTTCCTACTAATACATTTGAGTGGAGAAAATTAACTTTCCTATCTTAGTTTCCTCCTTTAGAGGTTTAATTTTCACCAGTGCTGCTGTAATTGCCAGAAAAAGTATTTTTAGTTGACTTTCCCTCTGCTTGGCCTTCTCTGTCCATCCTCTTAGCCAATTCCCTTGGGTCTCGGTGTATTTCTTCTGTATTTCATTAGTAAGATTGCCCTGTGTAATCTACGACAAGGCATTCCTCTCTTCACACAAAGGATATGTAGAGATATCCTATTATTAAAGTCTTGTCAGGCTTTTCTTCACCCTCCTTTTTTCTTACCCCCAATACTTCAGCCATTTTAATTTGTGGTCTGAATGACAATCCCATTACTGCCACTAATCTGCATTACACAGAATGCTGAATTGTCAAAGCAGACACACACATAATAGATCTCTCACACCAAAAGTGACTAATGTGTATTGCTTAGTTTCCTAAGGCTACCTTAATAAATTACCACAAACTGGGTTGCTTCAAAGAACAGAAATTTAGTCTCACAGTTCTGGGAGGCTAGACATCTGAAATCAGTGTTTGCAGGGCCATTCTCTCTTAATAGCCTCCAAGGAAGAATCAGTTCCAAACCTTTCTCTTAGCTTTTGGTGTTATCAGAAATCCTTGATGCCCTTAGGCTTGTAGCTGAATAATGCCAATCCCTGCTTCCATCATCACAAAGCATTCTCCCCCTAGATCTTTACATCATCATCTTAGAGACTCCTGTCATTGTATTAAGGGCCGATACTATTCCAATATTTAAGTATTTGATTCTATTTCCAAATATGTTCACATTCTGTAGTATTGGAAGTTAGGTCTCTGTCATATCTTTCTGGTGGGTGCACTTCAACCTGCAACACATATCAAATAATATAAACAGAAACCAGGCATAGCTTCAGCATTCTTTCTGGAGGGGTCTCCAAACTCATCAGACATAACTTTTTAATGATCTCTTCTGCCACACCAGGGCATGGTTTAAGTTCATAGTAATACATGAATTCTATCAATGTCTGTAGTATATCTAAACTCAGAAGAAGATGTTTAAGTTTGGAGCTTTTTAGTTCTTATGCTTGATGAGTCATGCAGGGGTAGGGAGACTGTGTGTTACCTTCCATTTTCTAACCAGGTACATCTCAACTGATGAATTTCAGATTTATTTTCAACAATCAATCTAGATAGACCAAATGTAACCAGCTAAAGAACTCTCAGATGAAAACTCATCCAGGTATCTCAGGTAGTAAAATATCACTAGCATATTTACAAAGGTCCCTCATTTTATGTCAACACTACCTCAGGTGTCCCCTATGAAGGAGAAAGTGAATTATAGACCCTCCATGTGTCAAGATGGCTCCAATGACCCCTATCTCCAGGTATTAATGTCTTTGTATAGTTCCTTCTTACATTGTATTAGGATCAGTCGGTTTGACCAAAAGAATACAACAAAAGTCATTATATGTGACTTCAGAGACTGAGCCATAAAAGTCAGTGTGGCTTCTGCCACATGCCAGATGCCATGTCATGTAAACACTCAAACAGCCTTATGAAATCTACATGGCCAGCAATTGAGGCCTTTTTTTTTGATGGCCAGCAAGGAACTGAGGTATTTTGTCAATAGCCCTGTGAGTGAGCCATCTTGGAGTCAGATTTTCCAAGCCAAGCCAGATTTTCCAAGTCAAGCCTTGGAGTGATAACAGTTGTTGGAGAAGAAAAATTTTCCTTTATCCTGTAAGATTCTTCCTGCTGGTCTAAGAATTAAATTGGCATGATACAGATTAACAAGAGGAAATCAAATTTGCTCATGTAGGTGTGGGGAAACCACACAGACAAGAGATTCCAAAGACTCAGGCAAAATGAGGCATATATGTCATCCTGAGCTAATGAGTAGGGCATAGGGATATAAGACTTTAAAGGAGGCGAAGCAATTTATTAAAAGATAAAACAGTAAACATTTGATAAACGAATGTCTGCTGGGCTATACAGAAAGGATGGGACATAGCGAGGAATTTTAATGGACTTTGCGGTTCTTCCCTATTTACCACAGGTAGTTTTTTCTTCTATGGTGATAGCCCTTTTCCTGGAGCTGGTCCTGTACCTAAATCCTTTTAGGCAGTGAGAGGGAAGGTCAAAGTTTCTTCCGGAGTCATCTGGGCCTTGATTGTTTGCAGCTGGAAATAACCTGCATGCTAAAGTGGCACATCCTTGGGCAGGCTGCCCTTGGCCTCTACACAGTCCTAACCTTGACTGCAGTCTCATAGGAAACCCTGAGTCTAAACTATCCAGTTAAACCACCTCTCAATCCTTGACCCACAGAAACTGCAATAATAAATGTTGCTTTAAGCTGCTAAATTTGGGATATTTTTTTGTGCAGCAATATATAATTATACCCTTTGTTAATTCTTCCGATATCTTATAATACTTTTCCTTGATTTTATATGTGTTGGGAATCTGTTTCTCTACTTCTAGAGTGCATTTTAAATTTTTTAAGAAATTCTCAGTCTTCATAGCTGTAACTGAAAAACGATTCTTTCTAGCTTATTTCTTTGGGAAGACTTCTCTCTCTATGCTCATGATCCTTCAAATTTCTATTTTCTGAGCACTACGCTGTCTGGCTACCTGCCTCTGAAATTAGCCTGAGTAACTTTGTATTTCATATGTGATAAGGTAACTAATGAATTACTCAAGTGTTTTTTTCTTTTGTTTTGTTTTTTTTTACTTTTTTTTTCTTTTTTTTAGTGGGGTGAATGGGAAGATATAGAAGACATTCCTGAATGGGGCTGGAAATATGTGTGATTTTCTTCATTTGGAAGAAACAGGAATATCAGGCACTTTCCGTATTTGTGTTCTTAAACATGCACCAGGTTCAGTTGTTCCGAGATAGTATGTTTTCATAATTTTATATTCAATATTTATGCCATTTTCACATACACAGAGTCTAACTAAAACTTTGACTACTATGCTTACTCATTTCTTAGTTTCTTTTAGGAATTTACACATGCAAATGATGCTTAAATGGTTAATTCCTCAGGGGTGCACTTTTTTAGGAATGCTAGCCTGTTGACACACCAGGTCTTTTTAATTTCTGAGCCCTAGTTTTAGAGTCATTAGGGGGCTCAATTCACTTAAGATTAAAATCCATCTTTTGATATAGAAAAAGAAGATTCTAAACTCAGAGAAAACATTTAAAGCCAGTGGTATTCATATGAAGAAATTCTTATTTTTACAGACATGACAACTTATTCCATAGCTCACATTTCAAGTTTAAAATTCTGCACCAGTTTAACCTGCTCTCATTGGAATTGTTCTTTCCATTATGCAGTTTTCATTATATTTTCCATTAGTGAACAAAAGCAATGACCCAAAGAATCCATGTGTCTAAGACATATAATTTCAGAAAGCAGCAACTACATCATTGATTTTTCCCTCCCAAATGATGTGCGGTTAAAGAGAGAAGAGGATATAGAGATTTGGTATAACATAAGAACATGTTTCTGCAATACAAAACAATTCGATCTCAGGTTCCCACTGAATATAGCCTTTTCATTTTAAAACAAATTTACTCCAACAATACCTCTCTGTCTGTCTCTATCTTTTTCTCTCTATCTCCCTCCCCCTTTGTCTATAGTTCTGCTTTATTCATACATATACATTGTCTATTCTTTTCAACGGGAGGGAGGTTTCCTCTTCAAACCCTATAGTTCCCTCAACTCATAGATTCTTTCAATTTCCCTAAAACTAGCTACTTTTTCCTGTGCCTGTGCCCATCTATTTTTTGTAAAAAAAAAAAAAAGGAAAGAAACCAATGCAGTATAAGCTTTCTATTTTCCAATCTCTTCCCTTAGAGTTGTAACATAATATCTGCTTCTATTTTTTTTTTTTAATTTACGTACTTATTTTGAGAAAGACAGAGAGAGAACACATGTACATATGAGCAGGGGAGGGACAGCAAAAGAGGGGGAGAGAGAATTCCAAGCTCAAACTGTGAGATCCCAGGAGCCTTGAGATCATGACCTGAGCTGAAACCAAGACTTGGACAGTTAACTGGCAGAGCCACCCTGGCACTCCCATAATATCTGCTTCTAAGCTTATTCAGGTATCAGAGCTCACCAAATTCTTCACCTCTGAAGGACGTAAAACACTATCTTCCCAGTCTTTGAATAGTTTCCTTAACACCTACTGAGTGACCACTAAATCAATCTAATGTTTTAGCTTTTGTTATACATCACTGATTTTCTAAGTACCAATGTCTAGGCTAGTCAAAATGAACTAGGTGAAACTGTGGCAAAGGGACCCCAAATTCTCAATAGCTACACACACACACACACACACACACACACACTCATGCACACACATACAGATGCGCACAATTTTATTTTCCCTCAGTGTAGGCCAACAGGGGTCCTTGTTCATCTTAGTCACTCAAGGGCTCAGGCTGAGGGAAACTTCTTCTCTCTTCAGGCTTCACTACAGTTGCTATAGCAATAGGAAGAGAATATAGAGAACCAAACTGTATTCCTAAAGTTTTCTTCCAAAGTGGGGCATTTTATTTCTGCTTACATTTCATTTGCAAAAGCAAGTCACATAGGTGGGCATATCTGTAAAGAGGTCAGAGAGGGGCACCTAGGTGGTACAGTCAGTGAAGCATCTGACTCTTGATCTCAGCTCAGGTCACGATCTTACGGTTTGTGAGTTCAAGCCCCGTATTAGGCTGTACGCTAATGGTGTAGAGCCTACTTTGGATTATATCTTTCCTTCTCTCTGCTCCTCTCCTGCTTGTTCTCTCTCTCTCCTCTCTCTCTCTCTCTCTCTCTCTCTCTCTCAAAATAAATAAACTTAAAAAACCCAAAGAGGTCAGAGAAATGCAAATCCACTATGTGGCAGAAAGAGGAAAATCTGAAAATACTTGGTGAAAAGCATTGTGTTAAAGCAGTAAAACAGTTTTTAAAGACTCCAAAACCGTGAACACACACTGTTTTAATGAGTTTTGACTCTGTTCTAAATTCTGAATGAAAACATGGAGATGAATAAAATTGTCTGGTGTATTTTTTCTAATAAAAATTCTTTGACTATACTGATGTATAACATAAAATGTAATAGCGTCTCCTTATTCTAAAATAGAACATATATACAGTTGATCACGTATGGCAGCTGACCACACATGCATGAGACAGCAACCATGGGGCCATTATCCATGATGTATTCCCTCTGGGACACAAGGTGAAACAGCCTCTATTATCTGGGCATCACCAGTTGCCATAGTAGAAGGAAGAAAACAAGTAAGTGGTGTACCGGTGTGAGAAATATGGCCATATTGTATGTCCAGTGTATCCTACCACATGTGTTGTCTATTGGTGGCTGTTAACATCTGCGAGTCAAAAATTAAGAAATAAGACATAGGAGGCTGACTGGAAGAAATAATTCAACATAGGACTAACATCACACTCCCTAATATGTATCCCTGAATTGAATATCTTTACTGAAATTATAGATCTCCTTATTGAAGAGACAGTTTTCCATGGTAAGCTGACAACACGAATTAACAGAAATGCCAGGGAGCTAAGTATTCTCTTGTAAGAACAGAGAGAGCTACGGTTGTTGTTGTTCTTGTTTCTTGTATGTTTGTTTTGTTTTATATATTTTATTTTAGTTTGTGGATTTCTGCAACTGCTCTTATCAAGGCTTTGAGGAGAAGCTAGTGGTTAAGGCCATTTATTTGGTGAAGAAAGAGCCTAATGGTCTGATCAGAAGGTCCAGATTTAAATATTCCTAGTCACCAAACAGTTGCTTATGAATGAGTGGAAAGACTCATCTGCTGTATGGTATGGACTGGTAGCCAGTCTATCAGCAGGGGTTAATTTGGGCTGGTCTTGAACATGGAGACTTCAGTGTGCTGCTGCGGTCTATATTCTTGGGCTTAAATGCCACTGATTAATTGTGAACAATTAATTTCTCTTGGTAACAGTGAACAATTAATTAATTAATTAATTATGAACAATTTAATTTCTCTTGATAAGTCAGTGGCCAAGTTTGATTGCTTATAATAGATGACCTTGTGATTCATGACCTATGAACATGATCTCATTTAAATAACTCTATAAGAAATATATCCATGTTTGCAGATGAGGCGATTAAGATTTTTCAAAGGTAAGCCAAATGCTCAAGGCCACAGGCTCAGTACATTTCAGAGATATGATTTAAATTGAAGGCAGTCTGACACTATTGTCATTGCTATAAACCACCACACTGAAAACAGCCTCATTTTTTTCTTTGCTGAAAAGTAGGAGAAATAGTCGTAAGCAGGAGAAACCAAAATTATATTGGAAATATGTTTGAGAAAACTGAGGATGTATGGCAAGTACTCTGAATGGAGTAACTGCTTGGTGACTGGAAATATTTAGAAACTGCATTTAGGTGTGGAGAGTCCATGAAGAAAGGCTAGGTCATAGTACATAGCCCTTCCATACAGGAGCTACTTTGTGCTGGCTGCTGGAGCAGTCAGTCCTACTAAAGTAAGCCTTCAGGCTTGACGGAAAAAAGGTGCATGGCATACAGTTAGGGCTCCTTCCACATGGGAAATAAGCATTTACGTCTAAAACGTCCAGTCATCCTTTGGAACAGATCTGATTTCCAGACCCTTCTGTCATTTAAATGTGAAGGGTGGAATGGAGTTTGGGGGCAGATAGCCTGCAGTGACTGAAAGCAAAAACCCACACGTTCACCTAACTAACTGCATTGGATTATGACAACACTATGTAGTTTTCTCTCAAATAACATCCTATATCTAAAATTGCCTTGATCTTATTTTAGAAAAACTCCAATCAAAGAAACTGATAATCTGCTGAAATTCACTAACGCACTAACTTTATCCTGGACTCTACCGTGAACACACAAAATGTGGATGGTCTGCCAACCAGTCAAGAAAGAGGAGAATGATTTTCTGTCAAGGCTATGCAAGTGGATGATACATGAACTTTAGTCAGGAATACAATTAAAATATGCAATTCTAATTTAGAGAGAATTTCCATTAATGACTTAAAGGAACTTTTTTTTAATGAATGATACACTTACCTCTTCTTCCAAATTAAGATAAAAATACATAATTAAAATGCAGAATTGCCTCACTAAAAAAGCTGATTTATTCAAAGCATTCACTTTACATAGTAATTGTTTCAATGCAAGTGCTGACAGAATTTTCTTGCTTCCAGTCCTATCCCCAAATGTAATGTTCTTCAAGCAATATCCACATCTCATATAAAAAGTAATGGTCATCAGAGGAACCCAAAAATAGTCGTGTAAAACTGAACTTGATCTTAGCCATTTCTGCCTTTTAAAGACATAGAAGAGGTAGTAGTTGCATAATTTAGATCGGTGAAAGAAAGGAAATGTTTCCTGCTCTATTCTTCTCATTGAGCTTGATTGTCAGAGGGATAGGCCTGATATTTTAATGTCTTTGCCAGAGTGCAATGGTAAGGCTGGCGTTGTGCTTTAATAGACCACATTAGTGAGTCTTTGGATCTGGAATGGCAAGACTGCACTTAGTTACAGGAGATGGAGAGGTAGACTTTGTCTCTAAGTAAGTGAAGAATTAAGTGTGTGTGCATGTAGCAGAATGGTCAATGGGACAGACATAGAAGGAGAGGCATAGAGCAGAGAGGAAAGAGTGCTGAGAAACAGGATAAATAGTTGAAGCCCATTCACAGGGTGTGGTAACAAGAAATTTCCTTTTGTGAAGCGGCCAGAGTTTTAATTGAAAAACTTTTTAAAATAGCATTTTTGTTACCGGAGATATCAAACATATACAAAGTACAGATAACAGTTTAATGACCTCCCTGTACCTATCACCCAGCTTTGGTAATTATCTATCCGTGGTCAACTGTGTTTCCTCTGCACCACTGCAAACTTCCCTTTCCTTACTCCTCCTGGATCCTTTTGAATCAAATTCCAAGCATCATATAATTTAATTAATAAATATTTTAGTTACTTCTAAAATGTAATGACTTTTAAAAATTCACGACAATACCAACATTACGCCACCAAAATGAATAATAAATTCTCAAAATTATTGAATATCCAGTTAGTGTTCACATTTTCCCAAATGTTTCAAAATTTTACCTTTCAATAGTTTAAAATTGGTTACATGCCCCAAGTCTTACATGCTCATCGTCCCTTTCTCTGTATTTTTTCTTATTATTTGTTGAAGACACAGGGTCATTTTTTCTGAGTTCACCACACGCTAGATTTTGCTGATTGTATATATGTGGTATTGTCTGATATGTATTCTGTTCCATTTCTTATAAACTGAAGGTTTGATACAGGAATTTCATGAGATATGGTTTTGATATTTTGTCAAGAATTGTTCATAAGTGGTATTGTGTTTTTCCACCAGAAGGCGACTATTCTGCTCTTGACTTCCTTTTTTCTGTTAGCAGGCATGAATGTATTCATTTCCTACACTCACTTTCTCATTAGAGGTTGCAAACTGGTGATATTCCAGTTCTATCATTACTTCTTATTTATCATCAGGAATATTTCATAAAGAGAAACTTGGAAAGTTTTAAGAGCTGTCATTATGAATCTTGCAATTTTTCTTGCATATTTAATAAATTCAATGATAGAGAATTTAGTGTCAGCAGCACTTTTGCAAGGCAGATCAAAGAAAGTGTACTATGTTCTGTCCTTGCACAATAAGAACTTAATAGGAAGGCTAGTAAAGTGACCCATAATTAATGTTTTAGCAAAAAGGAAGAGCTTGGAGACAAAAAAGTTTAATGAAAATTTAAGCCAATCTTGAGATTCCTCTAAGAAACCGAAAGGGCAGTGAATACAGTATTTTGTTTGATGTAACATCATTTGAAATGTAAAGGATATATCTTGATAAGAGAGTTCAACCCTCAAAAAAATTTTTTTTCCAATGCTTAACTGTTGACATGAACTTTTATATTTTTAGATCATAGTGCTAATTTGTATTTACATTTAAAATCCTTAAGCCATATATTGAAGAAATATAAAGCTATACTAATTAATTTATTTACTCATGCAATAAATATGCCGAGCACTTGACATAAACACCAGGTATACCTTTATCTCTACTATACTTTAAAATATATCAGCATTAAAATTCTCACAAGTTGCTTATTTGTTTTATTTTATTTTATTAATTATATATATTTTTAAATTTACAACCAAGTTAGTTAGCATATAGTGCAACAATGATTTCAGGAGTAGATTCCTTAATGCCCTTTACCAGTTTAGTCCATACCCCTCTCCCACAAGCCCTCCAGCAACCCTTTGTTTGTTCTCCATATTTAAGAGTCTCTTATGTTTTGTCCCCCTCGGTGTTTTTACATTATTTTTGTTTCCCTTCCCTTATGTTCATCCGTTTTGTCTCTTAAAGTCCTCATATGATATATGTCTTTCTCTGACTAACTAATTTCGTTTAGCATAATAGCCTCCAGTTCCATCCACATAGTAGCAAATGGCAATATTTCATTCTTTTTCATTCTAGTAATTTCATTCTAGTAATACTCCAATGTGTGTATATATATATATGTGTGTGTGTGTGTGTGTGTGTGTGTATACATATATACATTGTATATATACATTGTATATATACATTGTGTATATATAAATATACCACATCTTCTTTATCCATTTATCCATCAATGGACATTTGGGCTCTTTCCATACTTTGGCTATTGTTCATAGTGCTGCTATAAACATTGGGGTGCATGTGTCCATTTGAAACAGCACACCTGTATCCCTTGGATAAATACCTAGTAGTGCAATTGCTGGGTTTTAGGGTAGTTCTATATTTAATCTTTTGAGGAACCTCCACACTGTTTTCCAGAATGGCTGCACCAGCTTGCATTCCCACCAACAATGCAAAAGAGATCCTCTTTCTCTGCATCCTTGCCAACATCTGCTGTTGCCTGAGTTGTTAATGTTAGCCATTTTGACATGAGGTATAAGGTGGTATCTCATTGTAGTTTTGATTTGTATTTCCCTGATGATGAGTGATATTGAGCATTTTTTCATGTATCAGTTGGCCACCTGGATGTCTTCTTTGGAGAAGTGTCTATTCAAGTCTTTTGCCCATATCTTCACTGGATTATTTGTTTTTTGGGTGTTGAGTTTGAGAAGTTCTTTATAGATTTTGGATACTAACCCTTTATCTGACATGTCGTTTGCAAATATCTTCTCCCATTCTGTCGGTTGCCTTTTAGTTTTGCTGATTGTTTCCTTCATTGTTCAGAAGTTTTGCTTTTGTTTCCCTTGCCTCCCTTCCCTTGTTGACTAACAAGTTGCTGTGGCCAAGATCAATGAGGTTTTTGCCTGCTTTCTCCTTGAGGATTTTGATGGCTTCCTGCCTTACATTGAGGTCTTTCATCCATTTTGAGTTTATTTTTGTATATGGTGTAAGAAAGTGGTCCAGGTTCATTCTTCTGCAAGTCACTGTCCAGTTTTCCCAGCACCACTTGCTGAAGAGACTGTCTTTATTCCATTGGATAGTCTTTCATGCTTTGTCAAAGATTAGTTGCCCATACGTTTGTGGGTCCATTTCTGGGTTCTCTATTCTGTTCCATTTATCTGAGTGCCTGTTCTTGTGTCAGTACCATACTGTCTTGGTGATTACAGCTTTGTAGTATAGCTTGAGATCTGGGATTGTGATGCCTCCTGCTTTGGTTTTCTTATTCAAGATCGCTTTGACTATTTGGGGTCTTTTCTGGGTCCATACAATTTTAGGACTATTTGTTCTAGCTTTGTGAAGAATGCTGGTGTAATTTTGATAGGGATTGCATTGAATATGTAGATTGCTTTGGGCAGTATTGACATTTTAACAATATATATTCTTCCTATCCAGGAACATGGAATCTTTTTCCATTTTTTGTGTCTTCTTCAATATGTTTCATAAGTATAGTTTTCAGTGTATAGATTTTTCACCTCTTTGGTTAGATTTATTCCTAGGTATTTTATGGTTTTTGGTGCAATTGTAAATGGGATCAATTCCTTGATTTCTCTTTCTGTTGCATCATTGTTGGTGAATAGAATGCAACTGATTTCTGTGCATTGATTTTATATCCTGCCACTTTGCTGAATTCATGAATCAGTTCTAGCAGGTTTTTTTTGGTGGAATCTTTTGGGTTTTCCATATAGAGTATCAAGTCATCTGTGCAGAGTGAAAGTTTGACCTCTTCCTGGCTGATTTGGATGCCTTTTGTTTGTGTTGTCTGATTGCAGAGGCTAAGACTTCCAATACTATGTTGAATAACAGTGGCAAGCATGGACATTCCTGCCTTGTTCCTGACCTTAGGGGGAAAGTTCTCAGTTTTTCCTCAGTGGGAAAATGATATTAGCTTTGGGTCATTCTTATATGGCTTTTATGATCTCAAGGTATGCTCCTTCTATCCCTACTTTCTTGAAGGTTTTTATCAAGAAAGGATGCTGTATTTTGTCAAATGCTTTCTCTGCATCTATTGAGAGGATCATACGGTTCTTGTCCTTTCTTTTATTGATGTGATGAATCATGTTAATTGTTTTGTGGATATTGAATGAGCCCTGCATCCCAGGTATAAATCCCACTTGGTCGTGGGAATAATATCTATAATGTATTGTTGGATCTGGTTGGCTAATATCTTGTTGAGGATTTTTGCATCCATGTTCATAAGGGAAATTGGTCTATAGTTCTCCTTTTTAGTCGGATCTCTGTATGGTTTTGGAATCAAGGTAATGCTGGCCTCATAGAAAGAGTTTGGAAGTTTTTCCTTCCATTTCTATTTTTTGGAACAGCTTCAAGAGAATACGTGTTAAGTTTTCCTTAAATGTTTGGTAGAATTCCCCTGGAAAGCCATCTGGCCCTGGACTCTTGTTTTTGGGAGATTTTTTATTACTAATTCAACTTCTTTACTGGTTATGGGTCTGTTCAAATTTTCTATTTCTTCCTGATTCAGTTTGGGTAGTGTATATGTTTCTAGGAATTTGTCCATTTCTTCCAGATTGCCCATTTTATTGGCATATAGTTGCTCATAATATTCTCTTATTATTGTTTTTATTTCTGCTGTGTTGACAAATTGCTTATTTATAATAGCTATTTTTTGCCTTTGGAGAGATTCAATCGTATTTTATCATTGATCAAAATGATCGATCTTTTAGCTATTATAGCAAAACAGAAAATGAAGAAAGGATAAGTTTCTTTGCAATTTGATTCAATTAAAAGGCTGTAAGAGGGGCACCAGGGTGGCTCAGTTGATTGAACGTTGGACTCTTGATTTTGGCGCAGGTCTTGATCACAGGGTTGTGGGATAGAGCCCCATGTCAAGCCCAGGATTGGGCTCTGTGCTAAGCATGGAGCCTGCCTGGGATTCTCTCTGTCTCTCTGTCTCTATCTCTCTCTCTCTTTGCTGCTCCTGCTCTCTCTCTCTCTCTCTCTCAAATAAAAGATTTTAAAAATGTTTTTAACGGTTATAATAAAAGATTCATAAAAGTGAAATTTTATGTGAGTATATATATCCCCAGATTTTTGAAGTTTCACCTTTCTCACTTTGCTTTTACTAAAGACCTACATGGGTAACTGTTTTCACTAAAGAAAGAAATTTAAAGAGGATTGTGCTTTTATAAGAAAAAAAAATAGGTGAGAAGAGCATTCAGCATTTGTATGCAGTGAGCCCTTATAGAGCAGTGCACACAGGAGCAGCAGGGGTGGCCCCGGGAACTACATTCAGCATCTCAGCATCAGACTGCCACAGCTGTGAACCCTGTCTGTGAGCATCTGTGCTTTCTCCCAATTTATTTTATGCATTCATTTTCAAGGTGTGCTCTAAGGTATCAGAAAAAGCCTAAAAGTGGTTATTTTGGGGGTCTGGGAATGCTAAAAACATTTCCATATTAAATAATAGCAATTGTTTCTCTTTAGTTTGCACAATTTTGGCTTATGAAAGGTTTCTCAGGAAAGCTCTACTTTAGGGTAGTGGAGGAAACTTGTACATTTATATTCAACTTATTTTTTTTAAGATTTTCCTTTGCAAGACACCCAAAACTTTTAATATAATCACAAGAGATCATGTCCTTCTTGCAGTTTATTTTATGGAGAAACTGAACAGATTATATGGGGAAAAAAGGGACTATAATCTCTTTACAGCTCAGTTTAACACTTTATTTGTAATGAGCTCTATGAGCCAGAGGAAAGAGAAACTTCTCTGGCCTATTCTTTTCCCTTCATTGCAAGTTCTTGACTCCTCTAGAAATGTTGAAGTCTCCACGCCTGCTGAAAGAAGAGTGCAATCTATATCTATTTTCATTCAAGTAGTGACTTTTTTATCCAAAATTTTGTCACTAGATATAATTTTCTGCACAGTGCTATCGATTAGTTCAATCCCTTCTCCCCATCATTGATCACATTATATTTTGCCATGTGTCTGCCAAATGATAAAGTAAAATACCATCAATTTATTCACTCAGTCATATATGTGAGTATCTACTATGTGACAAGCCTTTACTAAGATTGATATCTTTCCTCAAGGGCTTAAACAAGTGCAGTCCATGGCACTAAATTTCAAGAAAGAGATGTAGAAAAATTAAAATAAATGTATAAGAAAGATAATTATCCACGATGAGGAAGTAACCAGATGAAGGATGGGAGCAGAAGAGGGAAGCCATTTTAGCAAGAGTGAGTAGCATGTACAAAGAAAGTCACAAAGTCATGAACAAGTCAGAAGAGCTCAGACACTCTTGTTTGGGAACCCAAGACCTTGGTCATTTGTAATATGACAATGTTTTTTTCTTATGGGAATACATGAACTTAATAAATTGCAACCAGAGAGGATGAGGCCACCTGAATTGGGCTATTTCATTCCCAACAGACAATTTATGGAATTTCCAAATGGGAAAATTGAAACATGATACATGATATAGTACATATATCTTGTGCTATATCATGAGAAATATTATATGCTGGTTAGTTTTCACATCTCTATGAAAGAAACCAGTAAAATTTGATATTGTTATATTCTCAGTCATCTTGGATGTAAACGAAGGAAGAATGTCACCTTGCTAAGGATAAACACAATGACAAGTTTATGACTATAGTGCTCCCTCTGGGTAAGCCTCTTTCTGTCTACCATCATAAAATAATGGGTGACTTTACTTCTCAGAAATATGGAAGGTCTACCATTAGTTGAGAAGACAATGTCCATAAGTAATATCTGATAATCTGGTATTCTGCATCCTGAGTACAGAATAAACATTAAAAACAACCAAACAAAAATTTCTGAATGATGTCTGTCTCAATGCTATTCTGAACTTCTGACTCATTGCCTTAAAACCAAAAATAAAAACTGATGATAACCTATTATTTAATCAGTATCCTGGAAAGTTAAAGGTTTTTGCCCGATATTTAGCCAGAATTTTCCCTGAAAAACATTCATATAAATTGCATTTGTTCAGTATTACTTAAAATGTAGAGTGTTTAGGAGAAATCAAATACCTGTGAGACACCCAAAGGGAGAAGGTCTTGCAGGCAGTTTTAACTTTATGATTTCTGTTATATCTCTGAAGTAGGATGTGGGGGAAGAGATGAGTCAATTTGGGGGATCAAAAAGATTAATCATATAGCTTGAAAGAGTTGGATTTGGGCCTCTAATAAAGCCCCTTGCCTCTAGAATCCACACTTGCAGCCATTTTTCTGTATTCTTACCCTAGAGAAGGTAGCCAGATGGAAAGGTTTTGCTGCTGCAGTTAAGATAACATATATGGTTGGTATAAGGCTGTAAGAAATTGGGAAACAGAAAAAATGTTACCACTGAGTGACTTCCTTTAATGTGCAATTGTCAAAGTTTTTACTTATTTTTCTTTCTCTCTTCTCTTCTCTTTTCTCTTCTCCTCTTCTTCTTCTTCCCCTTCCCCTTCTTCTTCTTCTTCCTCCTCCTCCTCTTCTTCTTCTTCCAGAGACAGAGAGAGACAGAAACAGTGTGCAAGCAGGGGAGAGGAAAAGAGAGAATCTTAAGCAGTCTCCATGCCCAGTGCAGAGACTGATGCAGGGCTCAGGGCTCAATCTCATGACCCTGAGATCATTACCTGAGCTGAAATCAAGATGCTCAACTGCATCTTGTCAAATGCAGATCAAGTCAGATGCTCAACTGACTGAATCACCTAGGTGCCCCTTACCTATTTTTCTTTCTTAAATACATTTCAGTTCTCTCTTTTATGTTTGTTTTGTTTTGCATTAGAGGTGTTGATATATATACTATTGGAATTTTTTTGTTGATGTTCCATAAAACTCTATTTCTGCTATAGTTAGGGTCAAATATTATGGATTTTATTGAACTTCTCTAGACAGTAGCACCAGCTAAAGAACATCAGAAGAATTCATAAATGAATATATACACACACACATATATATACACACATATATACACACATAGATACATATATATGTGCATATATGTATATATATACACACATATATACACACACATGTATACACATATATATGTGTATATATATGTATATATATATAAAGTATATGTATATGTATATATATATAAAGCAGTAGAGTTCATAATACTTTAAAGTTAAGCATGCATAGGTTACATGCTTAACACATTTATAAAGCTGATCAAATTAATAAGTGCTTGCTTAGCTAGTTTCATCAATCTCTTGTGATATACAGGCTTAATCTGTATGGCAATAGATACATAATGATTGTAAACTGACTTTATGGGCAATTAGAGACTGAGAAGATGCTTACTAGCATTAAAGAGGTAATTTGTGCATGTCTCACTTTATTCCAACAATACTTAATTAAGACCTAATATGTGCCAAGCCTTGTTCTAAGTACTGGAAATAGAACAATAAACATTAGGGATAAAATCTCAGCATTGTGGTGTTAACATTTGCTTGAAGGAGACAAACACTAAAGCTTATAGCCAATTTAGGAGTTAGCAAAAAAAAACCAAGAATTTAAATTTTATCATAAATTGCAATAGACGCTGTGGCAGAGAAGAAAAGCAGCTGAATTATAGAGACATACTAAGGAACACAGACCACATTTATTGAATTTTCTTAGAGGCATTTCATGAGTAAGAAATATCCCTTACTGTGAATCACTTCACTTATCCCTTACTGTGAAGTCTAATGAGGTCATATGAGACACAAAAACAAATAGTTTCCGAAGTTATATGATAAATTTTACCCTAGACATAGTTTGGAAAGACCAGTGAGCCTATGTCAATAGAAATATGCCAAAACTTATATATCAAGTAACTAAAACGTCGTACTACCCTTTCAGACTATTTGTAATATTGTTAACAAATAGTTAAACTGAAACTTAAGGAAATACAAATATATGCATTGAAATTTTTCTGTATTTCAGACGAATAAGCTAAAGAATATAGAGTCTGAGAGAAACTACCAAAGTCACAGCCCCTACAGAAGGAGGTGGTCTAGGTTAAGATGTATTTAGTCATGACTTTTGTCACATGACCCACATTCATGGAAGGAGCTAATTTCAGAAGATGAGATATTTGACTCCAAAGCACCCAAATTATAGGCTTGGTAATACCCCATGGAATATCCTAAAATGAAATAACTTTTTCAATAAGATTAACTGTGACTAACTAGATCTAACTCACTAATTTGAATCTGAGATGCAAAGAGACTCTATTAGTTAGTAATTGAGGCAGAAGCATAAAGAACAATGCTAATCTGTAGATGCCAAGAGTCAAAAACAGCTATGAGTAAGTAGAAGTTTTGAATGAGTGACTTTTGAAAGACTATTATGATAGAGATATGGTTAATTTCCAGCAACAGGAGAAATAGTAACAAAAATTGGTTAAATCTCAGTCAATATCATGGTGAGATTACTAGGTCACAGATTAACAAACAGTGGCTGTTAAGGGCCAAACATAGAACCCAGTCCCCAGAACCATGTCAGTCCTGAGTAACTTATTTCCTGAACTATATATTCCAGTCTCCTGAAACGAAACTATACTTGTGGCTGTTTCTTCCATGGTATCTGGTAGGATAGCTTTGCCTGATTCCAGTGATAGACCAGTCTTTTGTCTTATTTGAACGTATCTATTTAAAAACAACAACAATAACAACAACAAATATATTGAATATATATTTACCTCTCTCTCTACATATATTACGTTGAAGGAATATGAATGTCTCTCTTCCTTGCAGTTAACACTACTGAAAACAAAAGTGATATTATAGCTCAGTCTGACAGTGGATAAAAATATAATGAATAACAGAAAAGGATCTGTAGAAATTGGGTGAGAAAAGAGGGACCCAGACAGGCTCAAAATGGAAAGAGCTACTTTTACTGATGGCTGCTACATGACAGGTTGTATGCAAAGCCATTTACATCTTATCTCATTGAGGTTTTATGGCAGATTTTCAATAACTGAAAAATATATATGCTAGTTTTTTATTGAGGAAATGAGACAATGGCTAAGCAACAACTTAAGTATTAAATAATTTCTACTTAGAAGCCCCATTTGACTCCTATGTTCTTTTTCAACCATAAAAACCTGCTTCAGCTGCCCCTCTGAAAGAAAAGACTTCTTGCTCCCCAGGCTAAGTGTCACTATTTTCATAATGAGAAAGAGAATGCAAAAGAATAGATGAGAGTTTTTCTTATGGATTTCCCTAATGATTTTGCTCAATAGTTTAATAACGTACAGGTAATTCTCATTTTATAATAGGAGTTCAACCATTATTAACTAAATATATTTATTTTTTTCTTTGATAAAATTCTGAAAATCCCAGGAGTGAAAATTTCATTGACAATTCTGGTGTTTCCTTGGGAAGGTTAGAGTTAAGAGTCATCCTGATAGAATACTGTTCTAGCATGGTGTGATTCTGTCCCTAGATGTCACACTGGAAACTGGAAATAAATATATGACTTACCTAATACTGCACTTATAAAAGAAATATTCACCCCAGGACAATCAACTTATTTGGTGATGGATGGATATCATTTGATAACTGCATAGATACAACCATTTTACAAGAGATAGCATCTAACTTTCTCTCTGATAGAAAGCCAATGTTTATCAATTTCTTAATTTTTTTAAATGCTTATTTTATTTTTGGGAGAGAGAACACAAGCAGAGGAGGGACAGAGAGAGAGGGGTACAAAGGATCTGAAGCGGGCTCCGTGCTGACAGCAGAGAGCCCAATGCGGGTCTTGAACTCATGAACTATGAGATCATGACCTGAGCCAAAGTCTGATGCTTAACTGACTGAGACACCCAAGTGCCCCTGTCAGTTTTTAAAGGACTGGGTTGAAGATGTATAGTCCGTTAAAAAAGAAAACAAACAAACAAAAAAGCTAAGTAAATTTCAGACATGTTTATGTTATGATAGTATTTCCTTTTCAGGTGGATACAAAAGAGATAATTTTTTAGTAATATATGTTATAATGCAATATTAAGGTAGTCGGACCCAAGTTGAGAAATATGTCATTGATGAGGGTGCATAAGGCAGGCTGAGGGAAAAGTACAAACTAACAAACAGCATCCCCCCACCACTGCAAAACCTCATCATTTGGCATTCTAACACAGGGCTTTGAGTCTTTTCATGTGGACTCGGAGCCTTGGTGCAAACTTGGTGAATACTCTCTTTTCTTCCTTTACTCTCATTTCAGGGGCTTTTTGAGAAGTATGGTCTTATTGAAATACTTTCATGCCAATTGCTTAGGCGGCAATCCTCTAGCCCATGACTACTCTATGAGGAGAAGCCTGCCTTTTGGCTAGAAGTTAGTACCCTGGCTGGAATGGTAATAAGACCCAGAAACTTGATACTTCTCTTTATTCCTGTCCTTATACAAACTTGTCTGTCTTAGACACAGCCAGCCACCTAAGTCACCAGAACAGCTACCAATCTTAAGACTCTTGTGTGATGTTTCCTCCTCAATGGTCTAATGTGATCCCCTCCACATCCCTGGTCTAGTCACTTCTGGCCTTGAGACCTCCACTGGGAGCTGGCCGAAACCAGTACCTAATTGAATTAAAACCCAACTGGGGACTATTTCCTAGGAAGTTGGCTGTAAAGGCTATATATGTTGGAATGTCACTTAGATCATGATGGATCTCTAGCTTTCCTGTTTTCTGACAATATCCTCTACTAACTACTACTTAAATTACAAAATTGGGTAATTCTTCCTTGTAAAAGTTTTCCAGTGTTTTCCATGGGTTAAAAACAGTGGTTTCTTCAGCCTTCTCAGCAAGGTAAACTCAGTCCATATGCTGACACCCATTTGTAGCCTAGGATGCAATGGGGAATCAGGGGAATGCTAGTATCCCTCCTACAGAGGCCCTTAGTGGCTGATCAGTGACCATAGAGACTTCATTCAAGAGATGCTTTGGGTCACTCTGACACCTCAGGAACCTCTGACATATCTTGCATGTTGTATGCCACCTGGGAGTTGGCGGGGGCATAATTTTCATGGTAATTGGCCTTCTTTACTTTTCTCTCTAGGAGGAGCATGGGAGCTTCTTTTCAATCCCCAAGGATTCTCCTTCAGGATGTCTTTTTAACCCACTGGAAACAATTTGGATTGAAAAATTTAGGAAAGGACTAATCTCCTGTAACACTGCATGGCCTTACTAAGATCTAGCAGTTAGATATCTTCTGCAGGAAACAGGGCAAATGGATGGAGGTACCCTAGGTTCAGGACTTCATGGCTCTAAATCGGGACCTGGACCAAAAGGCCTCTTGCAGAATGTGTTTGCCCAAATGTGTTTGGCTAGTAAAGTCCCTCCTGACATATTGGATGCCTAAACAGGCCTCTTCCCGATAGAATTCAGTTGCTGGAGGAAACACAGGTCATCCCTAATAAAGCGGACACTGACTCTCTGTTGCTTCTCTTAATAGTTGTGAAGGCTTCTCCTTCATTCATTTCCTGGATTAATAGCTAAAAATGGAGCCAATGGTAGTTAGTCTATCCTAGATGGGGATTTTAAGGAATATTCCCAAGCAGCTCTCGAAACTCTATTTGTTTTGAGGCAATTTCCTGTCTTCTGTGGCCTGACATGGACTGCCTAATTCTACTAGTTGGTGGAAAAACAAAAACAAAAACAAAACCCCAAAAAAACATGGTGTCTGCTCTTCTGACCAAGTTGACAAGGTTTAGAACCAGGAATCTTCTTTCTCTGCCTTCTGCTAGTACTTCACCTCTTCTGCCTTCTCCTCCTCCTCCTCCTGTTTCATCACCATTTCATGTGTGGCCTATATAACTGGCTTCTCTACCATCCTCTGAGCCATTGGCTCCTTCTCCCACCCTCGATGCCGAAGAGCAAAGATCACCCACCTGGACTCCCCACTTTAGATTCCCCCACTGGTGTCCCAGGTAAAAACTTACAATGAGGAACAATTGACTGTCTTTTAAGTGGATGCAGGTAGAACATATTTGGTGCTTAAAGTAATTTAAATTTGCTGCTTTTATTAAGATAGACCCATCTATAGAGTTATTAGCATTAAATATGAAACTTTTATTCCACCTAGGTTTGCTAAAAGTCAAATAAGTTCATGTTATCTCTGTTGCAATTTGTTAACAAAAAGATGACTTGATAATGGTCAAATTTGTCTGTCTCAAAGTTTTCAGCATTAATTGTTAAGATAGCTTTCAAAGTCGTTGGTAACCTGAAACTTAAAAGTTTTGCTTGCATGATAAATGAGATTGAATTCATTGCACATCTTTTCCAAATGAGATAAAATGGTAAACCATTGACCACTAAATGTAGGTTTGTGCTTTTAACTTTTTATTGCAGAGAAACTAAAAATATTTGGGTCTGTTGGAAAACATGCTTTGCACTTGACTAATTCATAACTTTGCCATCTAAAGAATTCTGGTGTAACAGTTTACAACTGGTAATTACTCAGTTTTCACTGGAGACTAAGGTTTCTAAAAGTTAAAATTCTGCTAAATGTAATTAAGATTGATGGAAATAAGGAAAGAAACTCTGTATGTAAAAAGCAGGAGATGTGTAAGAAAGATAAGGAATGGAAATACATTTTTTGTTGAAGTTAAAAGAAAGTAATTTTGTCCTAATTGAGACGGGTTGTTTGGAAAGAAATGGCTTTGGACAAAAATCTGAATGCAAACAAAAGTCTTAGAAGGTTCATAAAGGGAAATCTTTGGAAAGGAATTTTATGTGTGGTCATTTCATTCCATTGAAATGAATGGATTTAATTTTTTTAATGTTTATTTTATTTTTGAGAGAGACAGAGAGAGAGAGACAGAGCATGAGCAGGCAGAGAGAGAGGGAGACACAGAATCTGAAGCAAGCTCCAGGCTCTGAGCTGTGAGCACAGAGCCCTACGCAGGTCTCAAATTCACAAACTGTGAGCTTGTGACCTGAGCCAAAGTAAGACACTCAACTGACTGAGCCAAGCAGGCACCCCTGAAATGAATGGATTTTAAAAGTGCACTGGTATAAGGTTAAAATTCTGCTTTTCTCTCTGCTCAAAACACAAAGTTTTCTTGAATTGTTGATCTGCTCTTGATAAGATAATGTAAACAAAGGGTTTTTTCCCCCTCTTTTGTCTGCTGGGAAAACCAAAGCTTATGTTTTGCCTTTTTCAGAGCTTTGATTACTTAGCTAAAACTTCTCAGTTAAAGGAGCTTAGTTGCCAACAAGTATATAACCCTACATATTTGCCTTTAGGATCTCTTATTACCGTCTTAAATAAAGAAGATTTGTAATGATCTGTAATCCTATTTAAAATATGCTTTATAACTTTCTAAGGTTTTAACAAACTTTCCCAAAAGTTAAATTATAAATGAAGTCTGTTTGACCAATTAGACCTTTTTATTTGGTATGTTAAGTGGAAAGCCCTGTCAAATAATGGTAACCCTTAGGTTGTATTGCTTGGGTAAACACTATAACTGCTCAAATATATATGCAATTCCTAAAGTTTTATATTTTGGTAATAAGGTCATCACTTGATATTCTGATTATCATATTACGTGTCACAGAAATAACTGGATTACTTTGTCAATTGTATCATAATGAACTCTCATCAGATTGTTAGCCATGCCCATTTTTGAGTCTTTTGTCATTTATAGTTGTACTTACTCTCTTACAAAACGTGTTTCATCTTCAACAAGACTTATAAAAAGGACTTTTAGGACAAATACAAGCATTTGATATCTTTAAAATCATAAAACTAAAATGGGTAAGAATTTCCTGAACTAAAAAGCTGCATTCAGACTGGACAAGAATTAGTAACATGGGATTAAATGAACTGAAGAAAATTACAGTTTTTGTGACTCTTATTTTATAGTATTGCTGGTTCTCTAATGTTCTTCCAGATTAAGGAAACATTCTTTTAAGATACCCATGACGTACAGAAATGTGATAAAATACTCATTTGTAAACAAACTGAAATATTTAACTTTTCTCTCTATCTAAACCGTCTGAAACTCAAAGACTCTCAGTGAGTATTTCTTTCATGGCAATTATAGTTATTTGCATAAGTTCAATAAGAATCTGTTCTTGTAGCAGGACACCATTGGAAATACTGGTTATTTTGTTGGAGAAGTGAATAAAGTATGCCAAAGATGGCCGATGGGGATAAAACAAACTCTGGTCTCTAGCTTAGAGCCCCCTCCTCCGTGTTCTTCTTCCTTTGCCACCAGCACGAAACCCCCCACAGATATGGAAGCTGACAACTATTACCCTCCCCACTTGCATATGGCGCTCAGATCTTTGGAGAAGCAGTCTCCACTGAGCCCGCCGGTGTTAAATAAATCTCTGATCCACCAAGATCTCCAAGTGCCGCTTGGTTTTTCCACCAGCCTTCCAGCCTGGTTCCGTAACAATTTTACCAAGGCTTTGACTGGAATGTCATATTTTAGAGTCATGCATAGACTCAAGATATGGCCATACAGATTTAAGGAACTAAGGTTGATTTTATGAAACATGAAGCCAATAAAGCCCCTTGAAAATGTTGGCCTGATACCTGGCTTATAGAGTTCCCACCAGCCTTACCAGGTGAGTAAAGACTGTCATATCCTGGCAGGTGAAGGAACCTCAGGATATCATGGGGACCTCGAAAAGAGGAATCTGCCCAAATCAACAGGGATTGCAGGCATGCCTGATGGCAAGTTCTTGGCTTCACTTCTGGCCTAGAAAGTCTATTAAAAGTTGAACCTAGAGATTCCTTATAAAAGGTTACACAAAGCAAATTTAAAAGCTCTATATGATCAATCACTACTCTTGCTGAGCTTATGTAAATAATTAGACCAATTTTGTTAAAACTGGACTGTTTTACAAATGAATTAGTCCTGATTTGGCTATCTCTGGAAATAAGTTTTTAGAGAAAAACTGTTTCAATAAAGCAACTTTATGGATGTCAAATTCTAGTTCTGATTGTTTTTAAATGTTTGTTGTTTGACTAAACTAGACAACTTGAGGTAAACTTCAGAAAAATTGTCACAATACCACAGATATGGACAATCTTCACGCTTATTATTCTGTGGGGATAGTAACAGTAACCCATAGGCATATGCTTATTTGAACAACTGGAAACTGGGATGGACTGCCCTAACAATTATATCTGAGAAAATTTTCTCAGGGCGCCTGGGTGGTTCAGTCAGTTAAGCATCTGACTTTGGCTCAGGTCATGATCTCACTGCTGGTGAGTTCAAGCCCCACATTGGGCTTTGTGCTGACAGCTCGGAGCTTGGACCTTGCTTCGGATTCTGTCTTTGCCTCTCTGCCCCTCCCCTGTTCACTCTTGCTCTCTCTCTCTTAAATATAAAATAAAACATAAAAATTTTTTTAAAAAAAGAAAAACCTTTTCTCACTATACACCTATCAATAGATGAAGACTATAGTGCTTTATCAAATTATTCATTTGAAGCTGGGTTAACTCATAAATCTCTAGGTATACAAGCCATATCCTCCCTAAATCTAATCTGACAGTTACTAGAAACCTCCCCATATAAACCCAGAAGATGTGGTGAATTGAAAATCTAATACAGCAGGGGAGTTAACTCCAAAACAGAAGGGCCCCTACTGGGCCATATTATTTACTCCCACCGCAGTAAAGTTAGAGGGGCACTTTTCATGGGCTCCTGTGTCTAAAATAAAACCTGTGCCCCCTTTGCAGGAAATCAGTGAGCAAACTAATGTGCCTTCTCATTCTCATGAACCCGTGAAAGACCTCAAATTTCTCTTGTTACCTTTCTTTTCTGTTCTCCTTTCCCCAATTTATACTGACAATTCCTTCTTACAATGGGCCATTCAAAAGAGTTGCCAGAGGCATTTGAATTATAAACCAGTAAAATCCATCTGATTCCTGCTGCCTGTTCCCAATCCCATCAGAGGATGCTTCAAGTCTGACATCTAAAAAAAAAAAAAAAAAAAATCCCATTGGCAGCACTGGTAGATCCTGAGCTTGTAATTTGCTCTAACCATTCACCTATATTTTTCTTGTTTCTACAGAAATGCCTTTTATTAATTACCTGATTGCTTACTAAACAACACAGAGTCTATATAATGGTTAAACACCACGTGTTACACAGTTAAGGTCTTAAATGACTCTCTTTTGGCTTCCTATTTTTTATGTTAACAAAAGTACATTTTATAGGCAAATTAATTGTCTATTTATAACCAGTATACTTCAACGAAAGACCAAATAGCATTGTACATAACTCAGGTGTTAATTTATGCGTCAAGGAACCTAGAGAAGTAGATAAGAATATTCCATTGGCCAAGGCCTAAAAATCAGAGAAAATAGTGTGAAGTCAGTTCATAAAAAATTTGAACACTAGAGACCACAATGTATTTCAACCTGATGGCAAATGTCTGTGAGAGTGTTGTTGGTATTCTACCTTCCATAAAAGTATATATATATATATATATATATATATATATATATAATAGTAGAAACAACATAACTAAATTTCATGTGGTTCAATTTTCTCACCTTGGCCAGACATTGTATAGAGATAATTTTTTTAAATATTTTTTAAGGAATTTTCGTCAAACTCAGCAGAAAGATAAAGACACCAAAATTACACAGATGACACTAATTAACTGTAAAATTAAATGTCAAAAATGTAAATGACTCTGAGACACAGAGCATGTCGAAGGTAAATGCAATTCAATTGATGGGGTATGGAGCAGGCTGTCCCACATTGTGTCACTTTGATGTGAACATTGTTTTGAGCTGAAGACAATCAGGGCCAAAGGGAGTCAGTTGAAATTTTTTGCTTCTATCTTAATTGTCTAAAATAATTCAGAGGGCCTAGTCCAGGAAGAGAGCTATCACCAGAGATAACCACAAAACTATGTGGTAAACTGGGAGGAGCTTGGTAGGACATGTTTGGTCAAATTCCTCTATGTGTCCCATTGATGAGGTTTTGGAATAGTGGGGGTTTGGAGCTGAAGGCCAAGAAAGAATTCTTGAGACGTCTTTGGTACCAAAAAAGGTGATTTTATTAAAGCATGAGGATAAGACCCATGAGCAGAAAGAGCGGTATTGGGGTTGTGAAGAGTGACAGGTTATATGCTCTGGAGTCAGGGGAAGTAAAGACAAAAGTAAAGCCTGGAGAAGGACTTTGATATGCTAAAGAGGACTCCTAAGATGCCTGAGGCCTTACTATTGTCAAGCTAAGGTTATTTTCCTTTTAGTAAGGCATTATTAACATTATGACACCTGGAGAAATGTTATACTCTGTATTTGCCTGAAGTATTTGCCGAAGGTCTGTAGGTTATAAAGAAATTTAATTTTACCTGCCATTTCCTTCTTGCCTTTGTTCCCCACATCACTAAGGAAGGAAGGTGATATTAGGACTCCAGGAGACTAAATCCATTGGTTTCTGGAGATTAGACTATTGATAAGATTGCCTTTTTCTTATAATTTACCAAGATACTTGTATCTTAGTAAACTGATGTATTTTAGTAAAACTGATGGAGACTCATGTCTTGTATGACTGTGATCTCTACTAGTTAACCATTTATTTTCTTTCCTTTCCTTTGTTCTTGGGCAGCCAGGAGTGCCTGAGGAATATCACACATAGCCCACTTGGGTGGGGGGTGGTGTTGTTAGCTTGTGCTTTGTCCTCAGCTTGCCTTATGCTCCCTCACCACCATTGCCTCTGCAGGACATGGCAAACCTTTGTTCTTCCCATCTTCTTGTGAATTATCTACCTTACCTTTAAAGTCCCAGACCTCTACTTCTTTGTTCCTTAGCTCATGATGTATGAAATTAAAATTTGTTTTTCTCCTGTTTATCTGTCTTATGTCAATTTTATTACTAGACTAGTCAAAGAACCAAAAGGGAAGAAGGGAAAAGACAACACCACCCCCCCACCCCCCTGCCCGCTACAAAAATGAAATACTTAAACTGACACCATGAAGAGAAGATTGATGGTAACACACAAATTCTAGGTCATGGGGTAGAGGTCTCATTCATGAAAAACAGTAGTATAATCCTACATGGTAAAAGGCAAAAACAAACAAACAATAAAACAAAACCAAAACCAACAACAACAACAACAAAAACCATGATGCCCTGATGATTTCTTTTTAAAAACTGCCCATAGTGGACTTCAATTGAAGTACAAACATCAGTGAATGCAAATATACTCAGCACCCACAGTAACCCATGCACTTGTCATGATTTATCTTACCCAGCTCTCAAAATGTTGTTTACAAGAAGTCATTGCTGTTCCCATTGTATTGGCTCCCCTACACATAATAGGCACCTGGTAGGCAGTGGAGATTCAGGATAATATTAGACGGTCCCACACCCTGCCCTCACAGGTTTTGCAGTGAGAGGAAGTTGCAAACTAGTAAATATAGAAAGTCACTACACACTGGTGAAGGCAGTAGAGGCTGACACTTTTGTGTAAGACCTGGTAGCCAAGAGGAGAAGCCAGGAGAAAAGTGTGAGGTGCAATTATTTATTCCAGGCAGAAGAGACCTGCAGGAAAACCCACACAAAAGATCACGTATGGGGTGTATAAATACATCTATTATTTATCATGAGACAAAACAAAACAAAATCCCTTTCCTTTGATTCACCTTCTCTCATCCTCCTCTTGCTTTTGCATCTTGTTACTGCTTTCTGTTCTAGGAGTGAAAAAAAAAAAAAAGCCAAATCAAACAAAACAAAAAACCCAAAACTTAAAAACTCAGATGTGTAGTCTGTGGTCATACTTGTCTTTATTTTTAATCCTCTTAGCCTCTTCAACAGAGTAAAATTGGACTTCTGTCCATACCATGACACTGAAACTGTCCCCATCAAGGTCACTAACCTTGATGCTGCAAATTCACTGGTCTTTTCTTTGACCTCATTGAGTGACCTGTTTTTTAACCACTCCTGCCTTCTTTGAAGTCTTGTCCCTTGGATTTCTAAGCCAGTTTCACTGGCTGCTCCACTTTAGCTTACTTTGGATAGAGCTTCCTTCTCTTCCCTAACTTTTGGGCTCCAGGCTGAGTTGTGGACCACTTCTCTGGCTATAGTTTCTTCCTAGGTGGTCCTAGTCCGTGTTAACTGTTAGCTATCATCTTTAAGCAGACGATTCCTAAATTCATGTATCTTTCCCTGAAAACTTCTCTGAGTTCCATACTTGTATATCTAACTGTATACCAGTGGTTTGAAAAAAGATAAAGATCTATTTCTCTCTCATCCACATTAAAGATGAATTCTCAGTAACCCACGTTCTAGATGTTACACACACTACGTCAGTGTCCCATTTTTCACAACTTTGTCTGCTTTCCTTACAATAGGAAAATGTTGTCTTAATTCTAGGCAGCTACAACGTCCAGATAAAAATCAACTAGTTCTATAAGTAAGGAATAAGGAAAGAGCAGATATTAGAGAAAGTTAATAGTATCTGCCACTTATAGTAAATATTAGTAGTAAAAGTAACTTTTGTAACGTAAGCATATTATACACCAAGTTCTGGTGTTATGGAAACTGGTCTGGATCACCCGGCAGAAGAACCAAGCGGCACTCGGAGTCTTGGAAGGCAGGAGGTTTATTTTACACTGGTGGGCTCAGAGGAGATCATTCTCCAGAGGTCTGAGCCCAGAGCATTAACAGAGGGGACAATTTATAATCTGTTATTTCCCCATTCCTCATTAGTAGTAATTTGGAGACAGTGGCAAGTGGGGTAGGAAGGAAATCCTGGAAGGGAAGTCTTCTGTCAAGGACTGGAATTCCCTTATCAGTCCTGTCGGCCATCTTATAACAGATTTTTCCCTATCATTGGCACTGTACTTTATATTATCTCTAGTATTTAATAGTCATGATAGTAATTCCTGTCTTTTACATGCAGTTCTTTCTCTTTGCCAGGCATTGTTGTCTGAGCTTTTCCTGTATTAAGTTATTTAAACTTCACAAGAACCTATAAAGTAGGTATTATAAAATTCCATTTTATAGAGAAGAAATCCAGTAACTGGTCTGGGAAAGACAATCTCATCTGGGGCAATAGGAGGGAATATGTATGACAGTGAGAAGAGACTTAAAATTTGCCAAGTACAGGATTGTATTTATTATAAGGCAAGCGAAGTTAGGGAGAATTTCTATATTAATAGCTTATATCCAACCACATGTATATAAGAACCTAATCCTCAGGAGATTTAAATAGTTAGCTTAAAATCATGAAGCAAGAAAGTAGAGTTGGAATTTTGACACAGCTTTCTTCATCCCAAAGGTTTATGCTTTTTATTATTATTATTATGTGTATATATTATGTTCTGCTCAAAAATTTATGTGTTAAAGCTCTAACTGCTAGTATCTCAGAATGTAACTGTCTTTGGAGATAAGACCTTACAAGAGGTAATGAGTTTAAAATGAGGCTGTTAAGATGGTTCCTAATCTAATCTAATTGGTATCTCCACAAGAAGAGAGGATGAGGATTTACAGAGAGGGGCCAGGGTGTGTGTGCACAGAGAAAAGGCCATGGGGACACAGCAAGAAAATGGCCATCTGCAAGCCAAGGAGAGGCTTTGAGAGAAACCAAACCTGACGACAACTTGATCTTGGACTTCCAGCCTCTGGAACTGTGGGGAAATAAATTTCTATTGTTTAAACCACCTAGCCCATGATTTAAACAGGTGTAAATAGGGCTGCATTTTGTTATTCCAGCCTAGTGAACAAATACAGTATATATTATCCTTTTTACTCCTAAACTTATAAAACCAGGTTAAATTTTTTTTTCAAATTTGATTTAATATTTTATGTAGGATGAAAATGAATTATATTTTATTTTAATAAAAACTTTCTTTTAAACCCTATATGCTTTTTCAGGTATCTATAAGGATTATACTAATCATGCTTCCCCCAGTTTCTATAGATTTGTCATGAGGTTACATTTCTATAACATGAAGAATGTTCAAATGTACACTTTTGGCATCTATGTTATATCCCCATAGTAACTGCAGAAAAACAAAAATCCACAAAATAAGGGGAAATCCAGAGTACATTTCTAAATAAAAGAAAATAAAATTCTAGTTCAGACACAACCTAGGGTTCTCCAAAACAATACACTTTACTATAGAAACGATATGAAGATTAATGTATTTTTCAAAAGAAAAGTACTCATGCGTGTCATTTATTTTGCTCTCCTGCCTGTTTCATTTCTGCTTTAGCTTGAAGTTTTGCTGTGATTGTGAACCTAAAACTCCTCACCTTACTGAGTGAGGCTTAATTGCCTCTTGCAGTTAAGATTAATTACCTATTTAATACCTGAGAAGATGAACCCCTGCTGCTAAGTTTTATGATTTCTTCCTCTACCATAACATCATACCCTCCTCTGGGGGCATGGATAATTAAGCCCTTAACAAACTGCCTTATTATAACCTATTTCAACTAGTGCCTTATTTTTCCCTCCTTTTAAATCAAAGTTTATTCTCACTGGGATTTTTTTCCTAGGTATGTATGTATTGGCATAGGAGAGGTCATTATCTCTCCCTTTTGGGTAAAACAGCTATACTCCACTATGGTCTAAATAGATGCTTTTTGTTTCCTATTGATGTTAGTCAGCTAAAATGGAATTTCCTCTGAACAAAAATATATGTGGTCCATCCTAGGTCCATGATCAAATTTCAAATATTGCCCACCTAACATGCATCTCTGTGTCTTCCCATTTTGGCATCTTATAAATATATTCAGCTACCAACAAAGAGGCAACATATATTGAACTTTTTTAATGTACTAGGCAATATTATAGGGATTAATATCCAAAGGCAATTGAGAAATGACTTCCAGCCTTGAGCAATTTGTAGTATTTAGCAAATCAAAGTAACACATAATCTACCTGTATACAATCCTTAAATAACTTTGATGGGATGTAACTTTTCAATTATGAATGTACAGTACCCACCCCACTCCATTTCCTGTGACCCAAGACATTTCCCCCAAATTAGGGAATAGCCAGGCATTTGGTATCTATTGCTTGAGATGAAGGCCATTCCAAAGCAAGGAAAAGGCAATAAAATTTCAAAGCTCTAGACTTTTGGAAAGGTAGTAAGAATTCAGGACAGAGGACAGAAATTTGAAAGAATGCATGATGATGAAAGGTCACATCCCACCTAGATGGAGGGAAGACAGGTGAAAATGGCCGGTTCTGATACTAAGGAGAAGTGAGTTAAAACTTAAACATAAATACAAGGACTGCAAAGATCATAGCAGAAAGAGTCAGTCCAGAAGCTACCCAGTCTTCACAGAAGCATCTGAAGAAGATAGCACCATTTGGACTATTAATTCACTCTAATTTTAAGTTATAGCCTACCATTAGTAACATTAGATGTCTTCTCAAGTTCAAACAACAAGACCATTCATATAAGATAGAATAATTTTATTAGAAACTTAATGACTGTGAAGACATACAACAGAAATCCAGCATTTGGAATTTAAGCATTCATAGTTTTGCCTGTAGAATCTATGATGAGTAGCAATTTGGAAATTTGTCCAAGCTCAATTTTGAATCACATTTTAGTGTAGGATTTGCAGACTAGGAGAATGATTATGAAGAGGATTTTGGGTCAAGAGATGAAACTGAATTGCTTTTTGTTGTGATTGGCTGGGACAGGCCATAATAGCAGGGGGAACTGGGGGACAGGGAGGTCAGGAGAGAGGTCAGTTGTGTTCCAGGAAGCTGGATGGCACTGAAGGCAATAGACTGAGAAGTGGAGGCAGAAAGAGAGTTAGGTCAGGATTCCACTTTATAATGTGGCAATCTAGCTTCCACATTTCAACTCAGTTTCATTAATAACAACAGTAATCATGTTCTAAGTGCTTTGAATTTTGAAAATTTCCTCTTCATAACAACTTCATGTGGTTGGTAAGATCATAACATTCATTTTACACCTAAGAACATTTAGGTAAAGAGAAGTTAGTGGCATTGCCAAGGTGGAGGGACAGGTGCAACAGTCTGACTCTGGAGTCTCTGCTTTTAACCACTATTCATTTAACTATATTTTCAGTTATATTTTATAGAACTTCATGAGGCAAAGGTAATGCTGCTTATCATTTGACATATTTCTGAATATATTCTTCAATATTTCAAAAGTCCAGTGTATGTTACTCGGTTTCTGAACTAGAGGTTCCTCCATAAGCCAACCCTGAAATAAGGACTCCAAAGTACTCCAAGTAGGGTGGTGGGACCATAAGATGGTTGAAGGGACAGCAGTCAATAAAGCATACATGACTGTACCTTAATCCCAGCAGGGTAGCTCTGGTAAAGGCATAAAACACATATCTCAAAATTATTTCCCTGAAGGACAAGGGCACCAGGGTATTTAGACATTAACTCTTTTTCATTCATTGGTTGAGAGCTGTTTAGGTGTGTGGGGGTGGGGTGGGATGGGGTGGGAGGTTGTTAGTTCTCTAGTTCTTTATGTCTGCTTTGGAATAAGCTGGGAGGAAGGTGCTGGGCTACTCGGAAGCGGTAAGATCCAGGGACATCTACAGCTACAGTGCTATTATTGGTGAAATAAAGTACCTTAGCCATTTAGAAAAACAACAGTAACTAGTCATTTGCTGCTTTTGCAACTAGATTGCTCAGTTGGCAAGAATGATAATTATAATAATATCAGCTGATATCTTTTGAGCTCTTAGTGTGCCAGATTTATTTCTAAGAACATTAAAGGTATTAGTGCACTTAGTCCTCATTACAATACTATGAAATAGAGACCATTATTACCTCTATTTTACAAAGAATGCTCTAAATTTACACAGCTAATAAGAGGTAGAGCAGAGTTGGGAATCCAGCAGCTGGGCTTCAGAGCCTTACTCTCACTCAGCCAGCGATTCCAACATGTGTTGTCTTTTCTTACTGGCCATTTACTAGATTTACTTACTCTATTGCACTTAGGATGCAAAGAAACATGCAAAGAATACAATAAAATACCTTCTTCTGTCTTTCCAGCAACTTCCCAGGGGCCCTGAAACATTGAAATAATCAGGCAATTGTTTAATCAGGACAATGCTTTTCTGAAGCAGCATCGATTATAGAATAATGTCAATGCCTTCATTTTAAGGAATATATACTTCTAGTTAAGAGGTTGTTGGCATCTTTTAGTCTATGGATTGGATTGAGCAACCAAAGTAGAAAGTATTTGCTAGAAATAAAAAAATAAAAAAAAGATAGAGTGAGTAAACTATGATTATTCCCATCATGACATATTAAATAATGAAGTAGCTAAGGAAAGGCTGAAATTTCCCATAATGTGACCTCTATTCTCAATATGATAAACTGGTCAACTAAAATAACTGATTTAGTCTGGCACACATTGCCTCATTTCATTGCATTTTTACTTTTTAAGAAATTATCAACTTTTATTTTCTTGTCCTCTGCATCTATCGTCTCCATATGAATAGCTCAGTACATATTCCTTCACATTTCCCATTTACATCAAATTCATGTATGTATGTATATAATTAATTTATGCACACATGTGTATACATGGGACTTATTTTCCATGTTATTAATATATTATAATGTATTCAATTATTCCCTTGACAATAGATATTACAATTATTTTAACCCCTTTTCTTTTTGTTTTCTCTTTATTGTGCTCGTGTTTGTCTATTCACTATTGAACAGGCTGCACGGAACATTCACCAGCACTGTTTGAGTAAATCCTGCACTAGGTGAGACCTTTTCTTGTCACTACCTATCACACAGGTGGTTTGCTCCTAGTCTTGCTCTAGACTTGAGGACATTGTCTATATCACACAAGAAAAATCTAGGAAAACTTTTAAACCAGAGTTCAACAAGAGAAGAAGGCCACGGGTCCTTGAGCCTCATTATTTCCCATGGAGACTCTTGCCAGTGCTAGAACAACTTACTGACCACACACACGGGGTATAAATGTTCCAAGAGAGGGATCCAATTCACTGTTGCAATCTTGTCAGTGGATAAATAAATATTCTAGTTCTTTCCAGTAGATTTTTCACTGTGAGATGTTTACACTTGTTTGGGAAAACCAGCTGCCCAGCACCTGGAGAACTTGAAGCCATCTGAAATTTCTTTCGCCAGTGTTTAAAGGGAGTTACCAGTCGTTTGGGAAGCAGGGCTGAGTGCTGGCTCTGTATCACCATTAATCAGAGTGAGCACCCAGAATCATTTTTGAACATTTGTGGTTGTTACTCCACAGTTAGTATTTTCACAAAATCCCAGGCGGCCATAGGTGTTACTGTTCTTTGAAACTTTTGCCAGTCAGATGAGTATAAACATGTTCCGTTGTCTTTTGCTGTGTAACAAACTACCCCAAAGGTTAGCAGCTTAAAATAATGACAGTGTTTGCTGAGGAATAAGCAATGTGGTTAGGACTTGATAGGGATTGCTCCTCTCTGCTGCATTCAACTTCAGATGTGCTTGCTCAAAGGCTGTGGGCTGAAATCATCCAAAGCCTTCTTCACTCACAATCTGGCAAGTTGATGGTGGTTGTTGGCTGAGATTTGAGCTGGGGCAGTGGCCAGAATACATACATGTGGCTTTTCCAAGGGTTGTTTGGCTTCCTCATAGCATGGTGGCTCCATTCCAAGGGCAAGCATTCCAGGAGAGAAATCTCAGCACTCCAAGAGAGTCATTTAGCATCACTTCTACCTCATTATGATCATTAGGAGTCAGTCACTAAGGCCAGTTTATATTCATGAAGATTTAGACTCCACCTTTGGTTGGGAGCAACTTCAAAGAATTTTCAATTGTTTTAAAACCATCACCATAGAAAGAATTCATTGTTTCTTTAATTTTCATTTTTTCTCACTGCCTATCCTGAGCATCTTTTTGTTTGGGTATTAGTTTTCCATTGCAGCATAACGAATTACCACCACGAACTTTGAGGCTGAAAACAACACCCATCTCACAGATTGTGCAGGTCAGAAGTTCAGGCATGGCTTAGAAGGATTCTCTGCTTAGGGTCTCATAAGGCTGAAATCAAGATTTTGGCTGGGTTGCAATCTCATCTGGCGGCTTGACTAAGGAAGGACCTGTTTTCAAGCATCGTCTGGTTGTTGGCAGAATTCATTTCCTTATGACTGTATAATTTGTGTCAGCTTTTTCCTTCAATATCAGCAATGGAGAGAGTTAGTCTCTAACTTCAGAGAACGTCTGACCGTCTTAGGCTTATGTGATTTGGTTAGGTCCCGCCAGGATAATCTTTCTTTTCTTTAACTCACGGTCACCTAAGAATCTTACTTATGCATGGAAAATCCCTTTAACTTTACCATATTCTATTGGTTAAAAATAGTCAAGGTTCCACTTATACCCAATCAGAGAGCCATCTTAGAATTCTGATTACCAAAGTTAGCTTTTAGGTATTTACTCTTTGTGAATCATTTCCTCCCTCCCTCCCTCCCTCCCTCCCTTCCTTCCTTCCCTCCCTCCTTCTTTCCTTTATTCCTTCTTTCTTTCTCCCATCCTCCCTTCTTTCCTCTTTCTTTCTTTCTTTCTTTCTTCCTTTCTTTCTTCTTTCTTTCTTTCATTTATTTTCTGTATGGTTGTTTATCTCCTTCTGGCCAATTTGTAAAAACTCCTTGTGTACTACATATGTTACCCACTTCCTTTATTCTGCATCAAAGGTTTTTTTCAAATCTATTATTTTTACATTGACTTTGTTTATAGATTTTTTTATCCATAAAAACCTTTAAAATTTTTATTTCTTCTTGAATTAGGCATGGAAAAATTCATCTGTTTAAATCTGTGCTAATAGTGTAGGAACTAGTCACATGACCTCTGAATTCATAGTTCTATTAATTAAAACGAAATAAAATTGAAAATTTAGTTCCTCAGTTCCAGTTCCAGACATTTTAAATATCACATGTAGTTAGGGGATACTGTGTTGGACAGCAGAGATACAGAATATTTCTATCCTTATAGAAAGTTCTACTGGACAACACTAATATAGTTTTTTTTTTATAAATTTTTTTTAAGTTTATTTATTTTTGAAAGAGAGAGAGAGAGACATAGCATGAGCAGGGGAGGGGCAGAGAGAGAAGGAGACACAGAATCTGAAGCAGGCTCCAGGCTCCAAGCTGTCAGCACAGAGCCCGACATAGGGCTCGAACTCACGGACCACGAGATCATGACCTAAGCCGAAGTTGGACACTCAACCAACTGAGCCACCCAGGCGCCCCTATAGTTGTTTTATTATAAAGAACTCCTTTAGACATTTTATTTTTTCTATTTTTTTAAATTCTTTGTTCATTAAACTTACATTTTAACGATTGGTTTTTTAGCCATATTAATTTCATCTTCTGATTTATTTGGTTTACTTTGTATTTTTTTCTCAAATATTTTGTAGGCTGAGTAAGAAGTTCCTTCTTTCCTTCTCTTCTTTTAGTTGTTTATTGTTAGAGTCATTTAGGCTATACATTTACTTTTGACTTCAGTTTTTCTGAGTTTTAAAAGTTTTAAAATATAGCCTTCTTATGCAAGGATCACATGATATGCATTTCAACATTTCTAAACTGTTACAATATTTTAATGATTTATTTTTTAATTTTTCTAGATTAACAGATAACAGAACACTTTTAAATATGTAACATTTTTTTGTGTAAATAATATCTTTATTATAAACATTCCATATTCATGCCAAAAATAACACATAACTTAATAATAATATTTAATAACTTAGCAAGCACTAGATAGATAGATTTAATAATTTTTAATATGTTACTTAATTCATCCATTATTTTATTCATTTTACTTTTCTGTCTGTTATATTTTTCCAATTTGGAAACCTGACTCTCAGTATAATTGTATTGTTATAAAGGTATTTTTAAAAATAATTTCTGCTTGATAATTAGTTTTTGTGTTGTTTGGTACATAAAATAAATTTGTACTATATATCATATTAGATGGTTGCATCATATTTTGATTTATTCTCTTTATTATTATTATTATACTTAAATTAAACCTTAGCTTATATTAATATTTCTCTTGTGTATGCTTGCTTATTATAGATTGATCTCTTATCCCTTGGTTTAAACCTTTTTATGATTTTTTTTTTTTTTTAATTTTTTTTTTTAACGTTTATTTATTTTTGAGACAGAGAGAGACAGAGCATGAACGGGGGAGGGTCAGAGAGAGGGAGACACAGAATCTGACACAGGCTCCAGGCTCTGAGTTGTCAGCACAGAGCCCGACGCGGGGCTCGAACTCACGGACCGTGAGATCATGACCTGAGCCGAAGTCGGCCGCTTAACCGACTGAGCCACCCAGGCGCCCCAAACCTTTTTATGATTTTAAGTTTTACTAGTTTGTTACTAGTGAAGAATCTAGACTCAATTTTATTGATGTTATTGTTGTTTTTTAAATCTAATATAACTGTTTGACTTTCTTTGGAAATAATATTAAATAAATATTAAATATTATTATATTGTAACACATTGTTTTTTATTATATTAATAAATACTGTACGTTAAATAATAATATTGTATATATGTGTATATATATTTTTTCCTTGTTTGCTGCCTATGCTTCCTGCCTCTAAAATCACCATATTCTTTTAGTTATCTCCAATATATACGTCTATACATAGCCATGCATTAGTTGTACCTCACAGGCTACCATTTCAACCTTGCTGTCCCATTGTAGTAATTATATTCAACATGCTTGCGTGTGGCCTCTGCTATTCAGAGATTTAATCATCTCCATTGTTACTAAGGATTTCAGTCCTATAACAGCATCTTCTAACAATTATTCTAGTCTAAACAAAGGAACATCATGACTGAACATTTTATCAATGTTGCTGCCTGCTCACAGTGCATTCTTTTTTGTCACTCAGTTACAAACCACAGGCTTCTTGAGGAATGGACAGCTGGTAGAATTTACAAACTTTTATAATAGATCCTCTAGCACGCCTACCTCAGGCATGACCACTTTTCTACATGATCCATCCTGGCAGTTCTGGCATCTTCTTTACCTAGTGTGGGCAATCTTTTTCCAAGCATCCAAGAGCCATCTCAGTAACATATTAGAATTGGCAGCTCAAATCTAAGTCAGGGTTTAAATTTCATGTCAGAAGAGACTTTCTCTATATTAACAAACTCCTTCTTCTTTGTCTTGACACTCTGCCTGCCTTGATTCAGTTTCCTCAGATCTGCTCCCAGTCATTCTCCTAGTCCCTGCTGCTACATGCTAGCCCAGGATGGCAGCTGCCTTGTCATGTAACATTTCTCCCTTGGCAGGAATCCCCAATTTCTCCAGTTAGTTGTGCTGTGATTTGATTTGTTAAGCAGGAGGGGTCATGGGAGCAGATTTTAAAGAAGGCAAACATTGCCTTTGAAAGCATCTGCCTCATTTGACGGTTTCGCGTAGTCCTAAAAAGCAAGAAGGTTTATGGTTTATGTTATCCGTTAGCATGAGCTATGTGCTACTTTTCTTGGCCTAGAAATTTCAGGAGAATCTTGGTCCTTAAGGCTTTTTAGTTAATTTACCTTATGTTACCATCCCAAGTCTCAGAATCCCATTCCTTTTATAACTAGAATCCAAATTTCATGAAGAAAATTTGCCAAGAAGAGTAATCAACCTTCTTCCAAATTTTGCTATTCTTTAAATAAAACTGCATGTCTATTTCTCAACATGATCAGACCTCCCATTATGGAAAATATTTTTTTTTTTTACCCAGGCTTCATGCCTAGAGTGGAGCCCAACCCAGGGGTTGAACTCACGATCCTAAGGCAAAGATCTGAGCTAAGATCCAGAGGTGGACACTTAACTGACTGAGCCACCCAGGCACCCAGAGAAAATAATTTTTTAAATGTTGTTCAAATGTTTTTTTTGTTGTTGTTTAAATTTGTTTCTGAATTATTTGAATTAATATTTGATCGCCATGTGTCTGCTATTTTCTCTTTTCAAAGTATCAATGTTGCTCAATTATACCTATCTAATTTCTCAATATCACTACCATAATAACTGTGCTTCTCAAAGGCAAGAGATGTCATACCAAATGTCAAATGCCAGTTCACCCTTTCCAACTGTAGTTTAGCAGAATTCACTGGAGGTGAAAGCCTTCACAATTGCAGTTTTACAGAACACAGGGACTATCATTTTTCCACCTACTCTTTGAGATGAAATCCTCATGCAAGCTGGTTACTGTATGTTCAACTCTAGAATCCCATCCTAGAGTTGACTTCTTAGGGATCACTCCTTAAGTCACTACCCTGGAAGCAGAGAGGAAGACAGAGATTCAGCTGTTTATGATTTATTGACTGAGCGCTACTCAGGAAAATCCTATAAACGAATAAGAGAAGCAGGGGGAGGGAGAGGAATAATCTGAGCAAGGATATAAATGAGACTTGGTGTGGTACACAGAAGGAATGGGGGATATTTCTGAAAGTAAATTACACAAGAGTTGTACCACCTTGAGGATTTTATATCTTTTTATTCGTCAGTAAATGGAGAGGGGGTGATATAACCACTCAGGTCTCCAAGCAAGTTGGTTCCTTTCAGCCAAGGACAATTCTTTTGAGAAGGTCACAATTATAAGCCATTGACTTCAGTATTCACAGCAGCTAGAGGATGGTTGTATAATGAGCTGGTAAAGGGGATCTGGGTGAAGCAACAAGAACTTCTACCATTTGCCTGCATTGCAGTAAAGAAGGACAAATGTTGGGGCGCCTGGGTGGCTCAGTTGGTTAAGCATCCAACTTCAGCACAGGTCATGATCTCATGGTTTGTGAGTTAGAGCCCCACGTCAGACTCTGTGCTGACAGCTCAGAACCTGGAGCCTGCTTCGTATTCTGTGTCTCCCTCTCTCTCTGCCCCTCCCCAACTTGTGCTCTGTCTCTATCAGAAATAAACAAAATGTAAAATAAAAAAAAATAAAAAAAAAAAAGAAGCACAAATGTTGGCATGGCACCTGGGTGTCTCAGTCAATTAAGTGTCTGACTCTTAGTTTCATCTCAGGTCATGATTTTATGGTTCATGGGTTTGAGCTCCCCAAGGGGCTCTGCACCACAGAGACTGCTTGAAATTCTCTCTCTCCCTCTCTCTCTGTCTCTCCCCTGCTCTCTTTCTCTCTCCCTCTCAAAATAAATAAATAACTTAAAAAAATTGTAAAAAGCATGAACATTGGCAAACTATGACAACAGAATAATTCAGCCATAGAACTGTCATAAAGAGAAGTTCATTAATGCCATTTTGAACATTTGATTGTAGACCTTACTTAAACTTATCATGATAATTTCTGACTTCACCATTTATTGGAGACCCACTATATGTTATGAATTTACTTACATACACAGAGAAGAAATGTAAGGCATAATGAATACCACTCTTGTGAAATTTATAAGTTGCCACAATTTCAAAATACCATGTAAAAATTCCAATACAAGTCTTATAATTTCTATTGTATGCCAAAGAACACAAAAATTAATGTGATGTCAAATTTTTTGATAAAAACATCTTGAGCACTCAAGATGGAGAGACTTGAAACAATTTTGCTCCATCTTTTTAATCAGTAAAACTGTAAAAATATTTCTGCTTTCTGAAGAATCAATTTGAGTTCTTTAAGCTAATCTATCATCACATAATATAAAATGGGAACAGTGAGTCTAGATATTTGGTTATGATCATGTTATAGCTTTGGAAAAGAATGGCAGACAATCTCTGCAGTTTTAGTCTAAACAAATAATTATCACATCAACATTACACAGTGTAACTTTTTATTATAGCAGTGAGTGTTGATTTTTTTCAGCTAAGCTCACTCAGCAGCGGCTAGCCACAGATATTGAGTGCTACAGAGCAATTTTTTTATTTAAGTCCTCTTTGGATGAGAGAGAAGCTACCCAGACTTTAGTTAGGAATTTACTTTTGATTAAGAACAAATCATAATAAGTAAAATGACCAATATCACACATGGTAAACATTAATATGAGATAACATGAACAGAAACTCTCTTTTTCACCAGCTATTCACAGTTTTAAAGATATATTTATATTTGTATTTTTTAATTTTTAAAAAAAAATTTAATGTTTATTTATTTTTGAGAGAGAGAGAGAGAGAGAGAGAGAGAGCACAAGCAGGGGAGGGGCAGAGAGAGAGGGAGATATAGTATCCAAAGCAGGCTCCAGGCTCTGAGCTGTCAGTACAGAGCCCGATGCAAGGCTTAAACTCGCAAACCGTGAGATCATGACCTGAGCTGAAGTCGAATGCTTAACCGACTGAGCCACCCAGGTGCCCCTAAAGATATATTTTTAAATTATACTGGATTATACCCAACATGGACAGCAATGCATTTATGAAAAAGTGGGAAACCTTCTTACAGTCAAATTTTTCATGGCATTTGCAAAAGAAGGGTCTTAAAAATGGCACAATATGTTATGAGGATACATTTTCCATGCTCTTCAAAACCTTGTTGTTGACAGAGAAGGGTATTATGTTGATATCTTTAGGAAAGCACTTTCCAAGATTTGTTTCCCAGCCTAATGTTTCCCAAGTTAGTATGGTTGTTTTGTTTAACCAACTATTTTCAAGGCCAGAGAATTTAAGGAAATGCTAGCTTAAATAAGATTAAATATGTTATATTTAGTGCAGAACCTCTGGGTGAATTTGATGTGCTCATACACACTATGAATCTCTAATTGAAAGAGAATTCTTTAAGCTCTCTTGGACCACAGAACCCATTTTTCTTGGAGCATATTACGTGATGAATTGTGAGAAACATTTTTGAGAGAAGCTGCTTTAAGGCAAATTCTATAATTACTTCTTAAAAATCATTGTAACTTCATAAACAGTAGTTCAAAAATGTAAATCAGTCAGTCTGATCAGGAAAAAGAACCATACCATAATTTGAACAGAAAAAAAATAATATAAAGAGTGTTTAATCATGGTGGGGATTAGATTAATGACAGATCAGCTGGTAAAATGTAAAGGGAACCGTAAAAATATTCCCATAGCAGATATGAGTCAGCAACTACCTCTTGGCCAAAACACCCATGGGAGAGCCCCTGCCCTCCATTCTGTAGGAATGGAAAGCTACACCTTGTTGGAAAGTGAATGGCCATCTTTCACTGCATAGCAGAGAAGTCTCTGAGATGAGGCACTGATGGAACTTGCTGGAAATATTTCCTCCAGAATCCTCTAGAATCTAGTAAAAATCAATGCTCGAGGGTGTGGAAGAAACTTATTTAAAGAACAGTGTCTCATGGAAACATTCTGCTTTAGAACTACCCGAGGAGGTTCTGGGAAAGCTGCTGGCTTCTAAGTACTGATGGACACAAGCATGACAGGAATTTGGTGCTAGAGAAGTTGTGTATGCAATTGCAAGAGCCTGGTGCTAGAGAAGCTATGTATGCTCCAAGAGCTGGGCACTGGAGAAGCTGGGAAGCCATCCATGCCACAGCTCTTCACTGCTGGAGAAGCTAAGTGTGCCCCAGGAGCCCGCCAAGTGAGCACACCTGAACCGGGAAGGAAAAGCTCCTTCTGCAAAGCTTGCCCATCACCAGCTAATGACAAAACTTACTGCCAACTGGCCAAAGAATACCATATTTAAAGGGCCATATCCATTTTTACAGAGTAGGCAAAGAAGGGTAAATTTCAAGATGAGAGACACTAAGTTGATAACTGACATGAATACCTAGAAGAAAATTCACTCTTATGTTCTTTTGTTATTATTTCTCTGTTTACTTTCATGGCATTCTACAGACACTAGGACTAGGACTTGGTCCAAAATTATGGTTTTCTTGTGGAAAAAAAAAAGAACAGTCAGCAGTAATTAAGAACATTTATATTGTTTTCTCAGAAAACATCTTGAAATGTTGCTTCTAGATTCAAGATAAATTAGATACGAGTATTTTTGGCTACTAATTGCATAATGCTCAGTTTGGCTGCAAGTAACAGAATAAACTGCTAATAGTCATGTAAACAAATAACTGTTGATTTTTCTTACATGAGACAAAGTCTTGAGGTAAGTAGCATCAGGTGTTGATTTGGTGGGTCATCCACTTCAGGACCACCATAGCTGTGGTCCTCTGGGCCTTTTGCTCATGCGTGCTACATGGGCATTTCATCTTCGGGAATCATATCTGTAGCCAAAGCAAAAAGAAGAAATAATATATGAGGGTAGCTTGGTCTAACCCTTTTAAAAGCAAAGGGAAACTATTTTTCAGAAGCCTACAGCAGATTCATTAGCCCAAACTATGTCCAATAGCTACTCTTCATCAGGATTCAAGCTGGGAAAGCAAGTTGTAAACAATGTCAGTCTCCACAGTGGAGCCTGCAAGGAAATTAGGGTTTGAGGATCTTCATTTGGTAATCCAGTGAATAGTATCTTCTTCAAAAAAATTTCCTTGAGGATTTAAATATATGGCTAAAGTAACTCACCAATAATTTTAAATAAATGCAGTAAAAACAATGGTAGGGGAAGGGTTGGTCAGCAGAGTAAAAACCACTTCTAAAGAGGACCATGTCTTAATTCCTGGAAACTGTGACTATAGTAGGTTATATGGCAAAGGAGAATAAAGATGGAAGATGTAATTTAGATTGTGAATCTGCTGACCTTAAAATAAAGGGACTAGGCTGGATTATCCTGGTGGTCTCAGTGTAATCACAAGTGTCCTTCTCAGAGGAAGAGGGAGGCAGCATAGGAGGATCAGACGATGATGTATCTGGGAAACAATGTTCCTAGAGATGTAATGTTGCTGGTTTTGAAGATGGAAGAAGCAGCTTGTAGCCAAGATATGTGGTCAGTCTCTAGAATCTGGAAAATGCAAGGAAATAGATTCTCCCCTAGTGACTATAGAATGGAATGCTGTTCTGTCAACACCTTGATTTTATCCCAGGGAGACCTATGTTGGACTTCCTACCTACAGAACTTTAAGATAATAAGTTTATGTAATTTTATATCACCAAATATGTGACAATTTGTTAGAGCAGCAATGGAACACTAGGGAGAAATACAAAGTAGACACGACATTAGGGTAGGCTGAATTTTTTCAATCTTTCAACCACATATTAGGCCCTTCTTCATGATATGTTCCAAAAACATTCATTTATATATCAGATAGAGTCAAAGTTTAGATGTGGCCAACTAAAATTCTAGAAATGTATTAAGCCCCTGCAAAATTATTTATTTTCTATTGGAGAACCACAGTGAAGATATGAGAATATCATTGAATAAATAAGACATAAAAATCATACTTAGATGACCCAACGATATCTGGATATTTGTTATTAGTCTTTTTCTTGATTTTTTTATCAGCATAACAATCTACTATATTTTTGGCATACAGACCAATACATCTAAAATGTTTAAAGAAGGAGGCTTAATATTAATGGTAACGTTTTGTAAGTTTTTTCCAGCTGTGATTCAGCATTAAAGGAAAAAAAAATACCTCAGTGGCAGATGTACTTACCATACGGTTGTATACATTATTTTATAGACAAGGTTTTTCCAGATGCTGAGTAGCTTTGATGTTACATCTGATAAAAAAAAATATTTGTAGTCTCTGAGACTCTCTGAACTGTAATATTAAAAGAAATCACATAGGCTGTTATAACTTCATATTATATTTGTTTTTCTTACATTGAATAGGCCTGAAAATAAATTGGCAATAAAAATATTTTAAATATTACATTCCCATAAGAAACTTTTTACATGTAAAGAAAAAAATTAAAACATAGACCATATATCACTATAGAGTAGGCTTAATCATATTTTGTCATCTTTTTCTTTCAGAGAATGTATATCTTCTCCCTTCCCAAATTAGACTTTTTTTCAAGACACCCTATAACATTTAACTTTTATTCTAATCATACAAATGAGAATTATGTGTTATAATTTTGAAAATATAAAAATCATAAAGAAACAGAAAAAAGATCATTGTAATTCTAGATACAAACTGTTGAAATTTTAGCATATTTTCCTTCCAGTGTCTTAAAATAATTTTATATAGTTGAGATCATATCATATAGTGTGGACAATTCTTAGGCTTTGTATACATTCTGACATGACTTTAATTCTTTGCTCAATCTTTTATTTTCACGTAGATTTTGGCAAATCATATGCCTCTCTGTAAAATGGGTATGATATTACAAAATATGTAGAATTCAGGAGTTTTTTTTTTTTTTCAAGATAGGCACTGAATCAATTGTAGCAATTATTCTTATTATATATGATGGTAAATACCTAATAGTGCAATTTCACTACTTTTATCCAAAGGATACAAAAATGCCGATTCAAAGGGGCCCATGTACCCCAATGTTTATAGCAACGTCATTAACAATAGACAAATTATGGAAAAAGCCCAAATGTCCATCGACCGATGAGTGTATAAAGAAGATGTGGTATATATATATACAATGGAATACTACTTGGTGATCAAAAAGAATGAAATGTTGCCATTTGCAACAATGTGGATGGAACTAGAGTATATTATGCCAAACAAAATGAGACAGAGGAAGACAAATATCACATGATTTCACTCATATGTGGAATTTAAGAAACAACACAAATGAACATAAGGGAAGAGAAGGAAAAATAAAATAAAAGCAGAGAATGAGGCAAACCATAAGAGACTCTTAAATACAGAGAACAAACCAAGGGTTGCTGGAGGGAAGGTGGGTGGGGGAATGGTCTAAATGGGTGATGGGCATTAAGGATGTCACTTGTTGGGATGAAGCACTGGGTGTTATATGTAAGTGATGAATCACTGGGTTCTATTCCTGAAATCAGTACTCCACTGTATGTTAATCAACTTGAATTTAAATAAATAAATTTTAAAAATAAATATAATGGTCATATTTATGTTTGAAAGTAAAATAAAACAAATATCTCAATTAGTTGGTTTAATTTAAACATACTGTGACAAAATAAAACCTTGGTTTGTGAACATAATTTGTTCCAGAAACATGTTTGTAATCCAAAGCACTTGTAAATCAAAATGAATTTCCCCATAAGAAATAATGGAAACTCAGATGATTCATTCCACAACCCAAAAATATTCATATAAAAATGATTACAATACTATAATACAAAATAATAAAGACAATAGAAAATATAAAGACCAATAAACAAATCAACCAGCACTTACCTTTGAAAACCTTTGTGGCTGGTGTGAGGGAGATGAGAGGAGGGTTATTGTGTAGGACGACTTGCACTAACACTAACTGAATCACTGCTATCTATCGGCTCAATGGAATCTTTTCTGCATGGGGCCATTGCATACGCTTGCATGGATATTGACTACACTTAAGTATTAATAAACTCTTGTCCTATACTGTATTTAATGTAACTGGCAATAAGGCAGTAGAGGAAAGGGTCTATATCTGCAGGCAGCCTGACCTAGAAGTGAAGCAAAGCATTCCTAAGCTTATTCATATATGGAAAAGCAAAGAAACTGTCCATAGGTGCTTTGAAATGACAAAAAATACACTAGTGCCAGTTGTAGGCATCTTCCAACACTCTGAAAGATCACTGACTTCTGCCAAACACTGCAGCCTGAGTCCGAGCATCTGAGCATGGGAGACGATCACCCACATTCCCTCAGCGAGAGAGAGAGAGAGCGAGAGAGAGATGAACCAATAGCTCAGTTGTGTTATGTGCCATTTGGTGTCACGTACTACTCGTCTGTCAACACATCACTCATTGATCAAGTTAACATTTATTAGAAATGTTGGCTCATCTTGCAGAACACTCTCAGAATAAGTTACAATCCAACATTTTACTGTATTTCTTTCTACCTAGATGTGTTAAATATACCAGCAATTTAAGTTAGGGAATGCATACCTTAATTTGCATGTGTCCATTCTTATTTGAATGAGTGAAGAAATGTTCTAAGGTAAATATAGGCTTCATAGAATTTCTAGAGCACCCAACTTAGTCGTTTAAGTGTGTAGGATGTACACTTTAGAGTACAGAGTTGAGATCTGAAATTAAAGGAAAGTGTTCTTAGCTAATAAAGAAAAGGCAAAAAAAGTAAAGCAAAGGTAGTATTAGTGATAAAATTTAGAATATATAATATGTGTTTTGGTTTACACACACACACACACACACACACACACACACATCTCTTCCAGAAATGTATAATCTAATTAAAATAAATCTATCAAAATCACTTTTCTGACTATATTATCATTGGCTTTAGATTTCTGTAATCCCATCAAGAAAACTGGACTGTAAGAACAAGTTCAACCTTACATTTAAAAAAAAAAAAGACTTTACCATTACTATTACTATTAATAGTAATTACAATTGCAGTATAAGCACCCAATGTTTTTACACCATACTGGGCTCTGTTCTAAGTGCTTTATATGTATCACTAGCTCCCTTAAATTCACAACAATGTCATGAGGAAGGTGTTATTATCATCTCACTGCACAGATGAGGAAAGTGAAGCATAAAGAGGATAAATAATTTGCTTAAGGTAAAACAGTACAGTTAGTAAGTAGAGGAGGTAGGATACGGCAATACATGATAGCACTTATTTTGTATTTATTATTTCATCATGTGAATGGTTGGAGTAGGTGACAATATGACTGAACTATTAAATATAAACTGTTAGTTAAAATTTTAGTTCAAATATTTTATGTGACCCTTCATGTAATTGATGAGATGTGAGCTGAAATTTGTACTAACGCATTTCCCATATCTTTAGCTAAAAGCCTAGCAATATTTCCATTACAAATCAAATTCTGCTGAGAAACTTTATATTTATTAAATGCGCCGATATTTTCAAATCGTTTTATGTAAGCTTATGGCAATTAGTTGACATTATGTATAGCTGTTAATGACCATAGAACTTTTTCTTTTATGAAAGAATTACTTTTTAGTGATGCTTGAACCCCCCAACTTCATTTTGCTTACTTTTCTGTGGACAAATAAAATATTTGGATGATCCTGTGGACAAAGGGATACTTTGCCTTAGGGATAAAGTATTGAAACTACTTTTCTAAAACCCATTGAGAAAAACACAATGCTCTGTGAAATAAGTGATGGTCTGTTTTAACACACAGCTACCTCACATGCCTATATTCACTCCTAACTGGTCCTACTCTTATGCTGAGGCTGGTATTGTAATTATTTAAAATGGCCCTTCAGTAGAATGAAAACAAGAATATAGGAGGGAAAAACTATTTCCTGACATGGAACTACCAAATTAAAGTCATGGATTTCTGCTTTGTGCACACTGAATCTTATATCCTGACATGCCAAATTGATACTGAATGATTTTCCGTATGGGGCAAACCTCTAAGGGAAACTTTCACAATTAAAGAAGAAAGGTTTTACTGGGTAACACCCATTTTTAAAAAGTAAAGTTATCCATATTTTTCTAATTTTAAACTTCTTTTATTTTCAGTGCTTGAATAGAATATGTGCTAATAGAATATGTGTGAAATTGAATGCCATTTGTATTTGATCTTAATGTTGTAAGATCTGTGCTTGCAATTGGCAAAAATGATATACCACTACCTATAATAGATATTATTGTTCTTTCTTAGTATCTCAGGTCAGTTTCAAGGAGGAAAAAACCCCTCAAATAAAACTATTAACCTACTGTTACTTCTCTATAACACTTCTCTTTGTGTTTTGCTCTTCTTTGTTAAGAAAAATTACCAAATTTGAAATATAACAGGTGTATGGCCTTTCCTCCTTCCAAATCTTTCATATGTTTTTAAGCTTTTTTAACGAGTTCACCTAAAACTTTTTAGAATTATATGAGTGAAAGTACTTACTTATACATGCCTTATTATTATTATCATTATCATTATTATTATTATTTTACTTGAGCCCTAGAAACTGTTAACTGTAACGTGAACTTTTTGAGTTTGGTCTGGTAGAAAAGATAACCAGTTTTCGGGCTTATAGGACACTAACTAGTTTGGTATCGAGTCGCAATTTTATTTTAGCATTCTGTTGACTAACTGTATAAACCTTGGGTCCCAAATTCTCCTTCTAACTAGTCTTGTTATCTTACTGGTTACAACCCAAATTTTAAAATTAAGCTGAGTTTTTGAAAGATATTTTGAATTTGTATGAAAGACACACTTTAACTTTTCAAAACTGTTTTTAACATCTTATTATTTAAATTTTTTTGCCCCAAAGTTTACCTATTGAATGAGTTTTTCTAGTTCTTGGAGTGTCAAACATCCTATTTTTTCATATAATCATCTGTCTTTATGAGTAGTGACCATAAAGTAAAATTCTTTCTAAAAGCATATGTACCAGGGGCGCCTGGGTGGCTTGGTTGGTTAAGCGTCCGACTTTGGCTCAGGTCATGATCTCACGGTCCGTGGGTTAGAGCCCCGCGTCGGGCTCTGTGCTGACAGCTCAGAGCCTGGAGCCTGTTTCAGATTCTGTGTCTCCCTCTCTCTCTGCTCCTCCTCTGTTCATGCTCTGTCTCTCTCTGTCTCAAAAATAAATAAACGTTAAAAAAAAAATTTTTTTTTTAAGAAAAGCAAATGTACCAGGACCACACACATAAAAATACTGTCGGAACCAGTTTGTCAGCCACATAATGCTTGATTTAGAGTTACAGATCACTTTTATTTTTATTGTGGTAAAATACACATAACATAAAGCTGTCATGACATACAGTGTCATGACCATTGTTACGGTTTGATTTAATTGTACGGTTGAGTGGCAGTGAGTCCATTCACACTGTTGTTTGACCATAACCGCCACTCATTGCCAGAAGAGAGATACAGCTCATTTTAGACCCAAATCAGTATTATACAGCTTCCATGGCCCTCTCATTTAATATACTCAGTTCCAAATGAGTTTTGGTTATTACCAAACACTAAAACTAATTTCAAATATAACAAAAAGCCTCATCAGGGAGTAAATTCCTAGTTTTGTTTTTCTTTAATCCACCAAAAAGAAAAAAAAATCAAACAGAAATCACTAGAAAGAGACCACTCTTTCACCCTAAGGGAGGTGGAAAACTTACAAATTTCCCTTAGAAGCAGATATGATCTTTGAATTCTTGAAGTTCTCTCTTTCAGGTGGGCACGGGAAGGAGTCCCTGTCCTTAGTGTCATTCTTTTCTTCTATCATTTCTAACAAAGGCTTTATGGTTCTTCAGCTTCTGCTCTGAGTCTTCACTGAAGTTCCTTGTATAGTGATCCCCAAGTCCTGAAGTCCCTCCTAACCTTTGACCTTTCCATTTGCCATTCATCATTCTACTTTCCTCAAACATATTTCTCTCTGAAGTGTCATTTCCACTTCCATTAAATTTTTACTAGGCCACAAAGAAGATATATATTATATATATCTACATATATTATATATGTATATATATATTTATTATAGAATTCTGGCTAATAAGTTTTTAAATTTTATTTACTTCTTATTATACCTCTTTATTGTAGGTCCTCAGAAAGTGAGTGAATAGCTCCTTTGTCCATGTAAGTGCAACACTGTATTCTTTTTTTTTTTTTTTAATTTTTTTTAACTTTTACTTTATTTTTGAGAAACAGAGCATGAGCAGAAGAGGGGCAGAGAGATAGATGGAGACACAGGATCTGAAGCAGGGTCAAGGCTCTGAACTGTCAGCACAGAGCCTGACGGCGGGGGCGGGGGAGGGGGGTGGGTTTTGAACTCACACACTGTGAGATCATGACCTGAGCCAAAGTCAGACACTTAACAGACTGAGCCACTCAGACGCCCCGACACTGTTTTTTTTTTTTTTTTTTTTTCTGAAAAGCTGGTGAACATCATGTGGAACTCCCAAGAGAAGGGAATATAGTGATTCAAGATTTTTAAGGTGTATAACCTGAAAAGAGTCAATAATAAGAGCTGAAAACATGGGAGCACTAGCATGAAACATCCTTGACCAAGTTGAGTCTGAGGAGTAAGGTTACTTTCTGTCAAAGAACTGCATGAGCTGTCTAGGGACCTGTAGTATCCAATGGCAATTTCAATTCAGTGTGAAGGAAATAGATCAAAGGAGAAACATCCCAAACTAACAGTCTTTCTCTTAGGGCTAGAAGTCAGAACTAAATTATTTTTAGACTACTAGCCCATAGGTTCTTTGACAGTTAGAAAGAGGAGGGAAATACTGGGCTTTCTTCTCCCAGAGCATGTGAGAACCCAAATGATCACCTGAAAACAAACTGCACCCTGAGATTCACAAAGAAGCACATTGCAAAAATTAAGTTTCATGCTCTGAAGACAATTCTAAAGGTTTGCATTTCTCATAGTAGCTATGGCATAGTCACCTAAGGTTCTAAGTAAGTAACACTCACTTTTATACATGAGCCCTGGTATTTTTGCTAAAGCTTCTACAATATTTTTAAATCATAACTAATTTTTATATCTACATTTTTTTCTTTTGTTGTCTAAAAAGAATGCTTTTAAAACTCCTTCTAGAGCTCTCCTGTGTTTCCTATGCTTATTTTCTGTATTATGGGGCTTGATGTGGCAGGGCAAAGACAGAAAAGAACTAAAGAAAAAGGAGAAAGAATTAACATGGAGAAAGAGTGAGTATAAAGGGAACAAATCCTGGTATGTCAAGGATCTTCTCCCAACCCAGTATCTATTCTACTTTTAAAAAATTTTTAGTTTCCTCTTATTTTAGCGCCATAAGTTTTTTCTTCTAGATATTTCTAGTCTTTTTTTACTCTTTTCTTTCTCTCATTTAAATACAATAGTTCAATCCATAGTTCAATGACATAGCACAAAATAAAAAGCATATCTTTAAAATAATCTAAGTTTGTCTGAAAATAGCACTTAAGGAAGAGGGTAGGGAATGCACCCTTTCTTCTTTCTTCAGATACTAGCCTTGCCTTTGTGTAATCTAAAGGTAAATCACCAAAAGGAATATTCTAGACTGGTGAGATGATATAAACAGAATCTCAAAAGCTTTGAGGAATTTTTTGGGGGGATGTTAATGTCTTACATATAATTACAGGTATAGATATTTTTTCAAGAGTGGAGAGAGTAAGAGACATAGTTACAAACTATGGCCAATGACAGGCTGTATGATTTTGCAAACATTTTGTTTTAAAGCTCAGGTTCCTTATCTTAAAAAATGGAGACATAAGGCAAATGATGGATTTTGGAGCTCAAACAAGATCTTCACATACCAAAGGGGATTATCCTATATGGAGTCACTTGCCTAGACCTGTTTTCCATTAAGAATTTCCCCAAGCATGCCTGGCCTCTTATTTTATCATTCTATCCTCCTCTTTTCAGAGTAGCAAAAAACTGCTTAATTTCAGTTTGGGAAGGGCAGCATATAATTAATAAGGGTGTTACCTGGTTACAAGGGGACAACTACTGCTAATAAACAAACTGGGATAAATTTATGGGCAAAATTGATATACAGAGTTCAAGGATTCTGGCTTGCCAGGGAGAATGGCTCTAAATTTTGGTGATTCTTTATTTAGGTTTCATTTATATTGGCTCTGGGTAGACAAAACAAGGACCTCAAAAGAGAGACAAAAATTAAGATTTGTATATAGATGAAAAACAACACCTCAAATTAGAACTGTCAATTGTTTTCATAGTCTGAGTTAATTGGAAAAGCAGTCTTAAATGACAGTTTCTGAAGAAAGACTTCTTGGGTTACTTTGCTCACAGATGAGGTATGTGTCTGTTTTTTATATAGATGAAAATGTCCATATCTATCAAAGGGCCCCCTGCCTTAAATAATGCTTGGAGGGGTGCCGGGGTGGCTCAGTCAGTTGAGTGTCCGACTTTGACTCAAGTCATGATCTCACCATTTGTGAGTTCAAGCCCCGGGTTGGGCTCTGTGCTCACAGCTTAGAGCCTGGAGCCTGCTTCAGATTCTGTGTCTCCCTCTCTCTCTGCTCCTCCCCTGCTCGTGCTCTGTCTCTCTGTCTCTCTTTTTAAAATAAATATACATTAAAAAATTAAAAAACAAAACAAAACAATGCTTGGAGCTTTAATAGGCATCAAGAATGCAGGCATGGCTAAAGTAGGATTCTAGGGAAAAGAGATTTATTTATTTATTTTATTTATTTATTTTTTATACTGTCACAACTCTAAAGCACTAGGGAGGTAGACAGTTACTTGCTGCATTGTATCTTGTGTTTCAATGATGTCTGGAGATTCTTTTTTTTTCTTTTTAATGTTTTGATTTATTTTTGAGACAGAGAGAGACATAGCATGAGCTGGGGAGGGGCAGAGAGAGAGGGAGACACAGAATCTGAAGCAGGCTCCAGGCTTTGAACTGCCAGCACAGAGCCCAACGCGGGGCTCAAACTCATGGACTGTGAGATCATGACTTGAGCTGAAGTCGGATGCTTAACCGACTGAGCCACCCAGGCGCCCCTGATGTCTGGAGATTCTAATTCCAGGCCTCACAGAGTGGCAGTAGATTGGTTGCCTTTAATTTCACTCCTTCTAGACTAAAACCATGGACAGACTAATCTTGAATTAAGACTGAAAACTAATGACAGCAATTTATTTAGTGAATATCAATTAAGCAACAACTATATACCAGGAATTGTTCTAGACACTTGATACATTGGTAAACACAACAGAAGAACCAGGAGAACATACAGAACTGACTTCTAAGTGGTATTAACATCCATAGTCAGAGAAATTGGAAAGCATCTTTGTAAGATTGGGGCACCAATATGAACTAAGAATCTAAATGTATTTGAGAAAAGAAGACCATGAATGTCAGTAAAATAAGATCAAGAAAACATTTTTTGAGATTTAAAGTGTCCTAGTGTAGCAAAGTACCCAGGTAATGTTTGTGTCTTGAGAAAATATACTGTAAAAATGTGTGGAATTAAGACTCTCCTAAGGAAAGACACAGGAATGATGACACAAAGAAAATCAAGGAGGGTGATGATCACTGGAGTGTAAGATTGGGCTTAATATAGTGTACAATGGGGATCTTGGATGACTCAGTCGATTAAGCATCTGACTCTTGATCTCAGCTCAGAGATCTTATCTTACAGTTCATGAGTTCGAGCCCTGTATTGGGCTCTGCACTGGCAACCAGAGCCTGTTTGGAATTCTGTCTCTGCCCCTCTCCAGTGCATGCATGTGTGCTCTCTGTCTCTCTCAAGATAAATAAACTTAAAAAAAATGTATGATGGGAGTACATCTCCTACGTCTGGAACAGTTGATGCTTTGGGCAGTGCCAGAACACATAATTTCAAATCTCTCATTGTTGGGATCAAAAAGATAAGATTCTGTTGGAAAATACTAAAAAAAAAACCCACATCTGGAATAAAAACAAAAAAAAAAGAGGCTCCCTGATCCAGGAAACAGTACTTACCCTGGACCCCTTAGGGAAGAAAAGAGGCAAAATTAAGTAGGTTTAACTGGACAAACTTTGCTGAACCTTCCTGAAGCAGGTTTAGGAATAGTAACAGGAAGTAACATACTAGAGTTTTCTCCCTCTACTGTAGAGAAAACACACTCAAGGACAGAGACATTAAAACCCTGAGAAAAAGATAACCTGAAGACCACCTGGCTGAGGTATTGGTCTTCACTACTCCACTTGTGGAGCAGATTCACAACTTGCAGAAGCAGCTTCACTTAAGACTCAGCAGAAGGTGATTCGACAGATGAAAAAAACATGAGGATGAGGCAGCCTCTTCTGTAGCAGGCAGTTCTCTCAGTTCTGAGTTATTTAATGGCCACATGCACACAAAAAGAATTTGCCTTCAATTCAGCAATGAAATGCAAAAAAAAAAAAAAAAAAGAGAGAGAGAGAGAGAGCTCAAAAGGGAAGCAAATTAAAATCTGAATAGAGACTGGGAAAAAGCACCTCAAATCAGAACCAACAACTATTGCCCCATACACCTGAAGGTCTCAAATAGTTGAGAAGCAGTGAGGATTTAAATGCCAGTTTCTGAAGGAAGATAAGACATCTGTCCCTCTCCTAAAGTACGATATAGGCAAAGTATAAAAATGATCTACTTCTGGGACATTTCTCTCAATAGATAGCTTCAAAGTGGTGGATGCCATTCAAACGTAGATTAACTGAGATCCTGCTGAGGCTAAAGCCAAAGATTTTCTCTGCCTACCCTCTACAACCAACGTAGCCATGAGTCTGTGGTGGCTAATTGTATTCTAGGAATAATATTTTGTTTTCAGGAGTGATTGTTGTAGGAGGTACACATTGGATAATTTTCTAAATTTAGTGGATGTTGAGCAGTACAGTGACAATCTTTTGAGGCCAACTAATTTTTTTAGACTCTTCAAATGTTTGGCCTGTGAAAGACTTGGCTCTAAACTCATGTCAAAGAACCACAAACAACTGAAGGAGAGAACACAGACTGCTGCTTCTGGGAAAAACCACAACTTTACTCGGTTTCGAGAAACACTCTAGCTGAGACTAAGCAAAATACAAAATAGGGGTGGGTAGATTTTGGCTGTCAGGCTCTCTAACTTCATAGGGTAAAATAATTTAATATTTGACTTTAATTCCTTTTGACTTTAAAATAAAAATCAATGTAATTTTTGATATTTAATTTCTCCTCATGAATTTGATAAGGGAAAGCATCAGCATTTTATCATTGTGACGTCTTCATGAGGTCTATCTTAATATTGTCATTTTGGTTTCATAATCTCATAAGCTATTTTGGACAAAATAGCCAGCCATAATTTGGAAGGGAAATAGAATAGGGAATTTATTTTTAGTCTGGAGTAAAAAGTGGGCTTGGGATGATTTTTTTTCAATCCACTATTTTTATTCATCTCAGAAACTTCTTGGGCCTAAACCTATGCCACCCACAGTGGTTAACATTTGGGAATTGCCTCCAGAAGCCTGGATCAGTGTTCTGAGAAATCACTGATATCCTCTTCTAGGATGTTGGAACATACTTCTGGTATACCATTGACTTCATGGCTAAGCTCCAATGATTAAGACAGCAAAATGATCATAAGGAGAAATGATTTTTCCCTTACTACTAGCTTCTATACAGAGAGCTGTTTTCCCTAAATATTCTTTCCCTCTTGTCTTAATTTTTATTTTTCTCTAAGTTTTTAATGTTTATTTATTTATTTTTGAGAGAGAGAGAGAGAGAGAGAGAGAGAGAGACAGAGCATGAGTGGGGCAGAGAGCAAGGGAGACAAAGAATCCTAAGCAGGCTCCAGGCTCTGAGCTCTCGACACAGAGCCCCACAAACCATCAGATCATGACTGACCAGAGATGAAGTCAGATGCTCAACCGACTGAGCCACCCAGGGGACCCTTACTTTTCTTTTTTTTTTTTAATGAATAAAATTAGTAACTGAAAGGCAAAATGGGAAAAACAAGGATGGTTTGGTGACTTCTTACTCCTCTTCACAAAAGAAAAATAAGTAGATTATCATGAGGGTTGAAATCTCTTCACTGAGTAGAGATAATCTTGAAAGGAATTTGCTATCTCTCAGACTTCATCCTCACTCAGACGGTAATAGTATATCACTGGAAATGTCTCTTCAATTGTGCTAAGGCCAACGTAGGTGATTAGGGAAAAGGTGATACCGTTGGACTGTCTTAATATACATATAACTTAAAAGTTATAATGAGGATAACCCTTCACTTTTTAATGTTTCCTTTTCTCAATGTTATTAGAATATAGGTAGGGAAGCAGGGTATGAATTGTTGGGCTCCCTCAGGACCCCAACATTTTGCATGTAACTGTGTGGAACTCAGGTCTGCATGTATTCTACTTCTATTTTTCTAATTTTCCCCCCATTAAATCTATGTTACACCTGCATCAGGCTAGTGATGTGTGTCTGTGACCCTCTTGCATGATAGATATCCACCCTGGTATTACAGAAACCCAGTTCCAATATACATGTGTTTTTCTGATGACATTGATAGAATATCTGAAATGTGCCACTATCCAGAATCCTCCAGCCACCAGGGAGCATCTTTCTCTCCTTTCACTCCCAGTGATGGCCTTATGGGCCACATGGTCTAATTATCAGTCCAAATAGCATAAGTCATGGTACAATAAAAACAAACAGAAAATTTCATTAGTTAAAACAACAAAGTTAATTTCTTACACATGCCACATGTCTGTTGTGGGCAAGCAAGGGAGCTTTGCTTATTACAGTTATCTAAAGATCCAAGAGGATGACGGTTCTATTGTAACATGAGTCCAGAATTTCAGTCAGTGAAAAACAAATGTGGTAAGCCACATTTAAACCTTCAGACTAGATATGGACCAGGTCGCTTTTACTTACATTTCCGTGCCAAAGCAAGTCATATAGTCATGCTTGAGTTTAATGGGTTTGGATGTCTCATTCTCCAACTGGGAGAATCACCAAATATTTTAGCGTCCACAGTTTTGGGATCTTCACATCCTTTGATGGTGACTTCTGCCACTTCTGACACATAATCAGCCCTCTATTATTTTTCTCCATCATATTTCTCATCACAGTGGGGAAAATACCCTCCATCTTCTCTTGTTTCTCACTTTTTAAACCAAAAAACCATTATGCTCTGAAACTCGATTATAGATTCTTTTCATTGCTGTCAATCTCCTCTGCAGACCTTCTTACAGATTCTTGGCACATTCCACTTCAGAAGTTTGCTGTCCTCTGCCATGCAATTTATTTAGGACTTATAATTTACCCTGAGAATTCAAGATTCATAGGGGAAAAGTTGTATGATTAGAGTAAAACCTTTTGGCCATCATCTCAAGCTAAAATTTAACATTCAGAAAATCTAATATTCACTTTATTCTTCTCTGTAGAATATCTTCCATAGTACCTTTTTGCACCATCTTATATTTCACTATTTAATGCTGACGGAACTTGTAGCATAATATTCAATCTGAAAGATCAAAATATACCAGAATGCCATAATTCATAACAATAAAAAGTGTTGGAAGCTCTCAGAGGAGAGAACTTAACTTGCATTAAGGCTGAAATGTGTTTGGAAAAGAGTAGGACACATTATGTTTACATGTAGCTGTTAGAAATGTGGAAGTAAAGAAGAGACTTTAACTTCATCCCAATTATGCAAATTTTAAAATAGGCTTTCAAATACATAGGAGCGTCTTCAGGAAACTCTGAGATTGTATCTTTGTCAAAATAGATTGGGAAGTGTCAGAAAAGTCATACCTATATAAATGATAGTGCAGCACCATCTGGAAAGACCCACAAAAAGGATTTATTCTGACGAATATGTATGTCTCCTTCGTGCTCAGTAGTGTTGTTCTCCTACCATGAAGCTGCCAATTCTGTACTGTCTTTGTGAAGTGGACAAATGACCTCCTAGTCAAACCCATTCAGTTTGAAATTTGAGCCTCTGTTTCTAACATTAAAATGCTAGGGCATTAACCTGCTAGAGTTGTTACCTTCTTTTTCTTTAAGCACACTTTTAATAGTATTGCATACAGATAATATGTCAATATCCTCAAAGATCATTTTTTTAAAGGTCGGAAATATGAAACACCACATAAAGATCAACCAAATAGAAAGAATTTTGAGGTGGAAATCTAGCAAAAACATAGCATTTGAAGCTTATTGGAAAATGTAATCTGAAGCTTACTTTTAAGCAATAAGATTTTTAAACTTTTTCTAGTTTTCCCTCAGAATTTTTTCCTTTTAAAATGTTCCATAAATAAGAAAATAAAACTTCCATTTATGAACCTGCTGGGATATTATGCATACTATTTGTTACATATATCTTATCTTCTATGAAATTTGTAAGGAAACATTCCATCACTGAAAATCTGGACTGCTGGCAAAAGCAAATTTAAAGCTATGCTGGCAAAAGAATTCTTTTCTGATACTTCTCGGATTGCAATAAAAAATAATGATGATTCTGGTTATCAATTGTTAAAAAAGTTATGATCCATAAGGCACAAATAAAACCCTATAAAATAAGGTTTGGGATAAGTGAAAAACTACCATTAAAAAAAAATCCTTTATTTCCTTTATTTCCTCTGCATTCGGTCCTGGGTTATATCACCTTCCTCCTTTGTTATAAATGCTTACCGCTCTCATTAGGTAATTACATACTTGTATAAGGATAAAAGAAACACCGTGATTCATGACACCATTTCTAAGAGAGGCTTCTGATTTAAGGAGTATGAAAGAAAGCAAGACTCCGTCATTAAGAAGCTCACATTCAAAATGAGGAATCGCAGATCTTTTTTCAGCCGGCCAAAATAGAAGTTATATTTTCTAATTTAAATCTAAGGTAGAAGTCTTTGCAAACATTGGTTACCTAATTATTGCTAACACCCCTTTCAGTGATGAGTTCTGTCTGGTGAGGAAGTTTATTTCTCTGCTACCTTTGATGATTTCTTGGAAGTTGATTTTTATCTGAACCTACATTTTTTCAGTTATATTAACACTTTTGATCCTAATTTTACTTTCAGGAATAGCATAGGATAATCTATTTGCAAATTTCTTAAAGCAGTAATATAGTCCCATCTTTCATGCAACAATTATATATTTATATCTCCAGCCCACAACTGGCCATAGAGTCTTGTTAGCACTTAGTTCCTTCAACCATCCTTATTATGCTATATTAAGTTAAACAACAACAACAACAACAACAACAACAAAACTGCTCTGGATGTCTTGTCAAAATACTTTCTTTAGATATGAAGTCCAAAATTAGACAAAGCCCTCTGGAGCCTGCAGAATACAAGGTGTTAATGTATTTATTCTCTTCATACTGTTAGCTTATACTAAGCTTGTGGCTAAATAGGCATCTATATATTTTTCATTTAAACTCCCGTATCTCCATCATGCTGCCTATGTAACTGATGTTGAAATCTGTCAACTGTATGGTTGTGCTAAAACTTTTGTTAATGTCAACATAAATTCTTGTCCCCCAAATCTGTGCTTTTTTCTTTTCATCCAGGCTTTTTTGTTTGTTTTCATCTGAAAATTTCATACTCTTTTGCCTTAGTTCCTAACATAGAAGTTTGGATTATAAAAGGACTGTTGTTGCTTAGTAGGAACAATGGTTTAAATATATTGTTTTAAAAGTATTTTATGGTATTCAAAAGATAAAGGTGGTCCTTTCAAATATCTCTACTTGTCTTGGCCTGGGGGAGACTGTGAAGTTGCTAAAAGCTAACAGCTGTTGGAAGGGTGAGTTCTAGTATCAAGGATAGGAGACATTAGCCAGAGAGCCGCTTGCTTCCCCAGTGAGTGAGAACAGATCTTGTAGAGATGGTGAACCTGAAAGACAAGTTAAGCCTGGACTGATTTGATAATCCTTTCCAAAGCAAAAGTCCACCATGTTGAGGTCCTTCTTTGACGATTCCGAGGGAAATCAAGAGGAGGAGGCTAAAGAGTTCTGTTCCTGCTCTGCCCAGAAAGCTGTTCTCCAGATTTAAAAGAGATGCTTTAGCTCTGATGAAGTGACAAGCTTGGATACTGAACAACAGACCCCAAAGCTGTAAATGGCTGGCCCGGGGCCCCGTATGGCAAGGGTCCGGCTCCTTTGAAAGTTAAAGAGTTTCTACGGAAGCATAATAAAAGCCAAGTTTTTGTCAAACTGTTATTAAAATTAGGAGTGGTAGAAGTTGAGACTAGTTCTTTTAGATCTTGTTTCAAACTGTATCTTCTTATATGCATATGCTGTTAAGCAGCGTTTAATTTACACGATATATATTTCGGATACCTCTCTAAAAATACATTTAGGAATTCAGACAGCTATGTCTATTAAAGAAATCTGGAGTTGGATAATATTTTAAAGCTATCAAAGTAACACCACTCTCCAGTGTTAATTAAATCGCAGTGTAGAGCAGTATGATTTCTCAAAGGGTATAAGTAATTAAGGAATACAGGCTTATAGAGGACCTAAACATTACATCTGGGATTAGGAAATTGGCCTGGGGAAGTAGTTAAAATCCTATAAATAACTGTCATTTAGTTTTCTTCGTGAAAATATGTGCAAACTTAATTTGTCCTCTGTCTCTCTTCTTTCTCAGGGATAAAGACTATGTATATACACCACCTCTAAAAGAAAATTGCTTCAGAAATGTTGCATAACGAACTGTTTCTTGGAATGGTAAGACTTTTGAGCTGGAAGAGGAGGTGGATATAGATCATCTGGTCCATTTTATATTTCAGATGAGAAGAAAGTGAAGGCGAGAGAAGCGCCTTGTACAAGATCTCATAAAACAGATAATTACAGAGACGGTGTCCAGGATTTCAGTCCAGTAACTGGCCCACTGAGGCATATGGAAGTTTGTCCAAAATATCTAATAACCACAACAAAAGGCTTGCTGAGACTTCTAAAATGTTTGCGATAAAATATTCAAATTTGACACACTTAACTGTGATAAAATATGTTGTGAGGGTCCTCTGTGATCAAGCTGCCTGGAGGTTGAAGACATCATGTGACCAAATCCCAGAACTGCATGAGGATTCAATCCCAGGTTAGTGAATTCGAAGCCACATGGAGGAACGTTTCTTTCAAGGATGGAAATATTATGGTGTTTCTCATGTTTTACTTCTTTTTCCCCGTGTGGCTTAAAATGATGACGAGCTCTCAAGCAATCAAGGACAGGCCAAGCATCCACTGAAAGACAGATGTGGGCAAGCGACAGCTGGAGTGACAGTGGAGAGGAAGAAAATACTTGACACTATTCCTCAATGGTTGTTGCCTTTGAGGAGACTTATCTCATTCTCCACATGTGATGCTACGGCTGGATATTTTCTTCAGATATGTGCTTTTATGAACCTAGTCTTTTTAGCTTTTTGATTAATCCCCAAATTGATATTACAAAATAATCTAAAACTGTAATTTCAGAACTCAAAGCAATTACAAAAAATCACATTCTGTATTATACACAGGGAGAGATGAAAAGAATATATGTGATTAGATGCCCACTACCAACTGAATGTTTTACTGGAAAACAAAAGAATAACTTCATTTAGAGTGTGTTGCTGAAAACGCGGTCCCTGTTAAAGGCAGAATGAGCATTGTTATAAATTCTCTGGTCCCGACCTGGATCTACTGAATCAGAAGCTCCAGGATATCAGCCAGGAACCTGTGTTTTAGCAACCTTTCCGTGTGATTCTTCGTCATGCTCAAGACAGAGAAGCACTGATGCAGAGCCCCTGACACTTTCTGTCATCTGTAGGACCGTGTTTACCAGGGATGGCAGGGAAAACAGGGGTGAAATAAAAAATCCTGTTGCTAGAAATAGTAATTTTATGAAATGAAAAGATAAAACTGCTCTTTGGGGGTTTATTTCCGATGGCAACACAGGTGGAAATACAACCTAATTTATTTGAGAAATATTTTTAAAAAGAAGCAGGCAAATTATGGCATTAATTCATCTTGAAGGGCACTTAAGAATATTAGTGTATGTTGCATTTAAATAAAGCCATTTTTGTTATATATATGTACATATACATATATATACATATGTACATATATGTACATACTTATTTATTTATTTAAAGTTTATTTCTTTATTTTGAGAGAGACAGAGACAGAGACAGAGAGAGCGAGCAAAGGAGGGGCAGAGAGAGAGATGGGGAGAGAGATCATTGCAAGCAGGCTCTGCACTCTCAGCACGGAGCCCAATGCAGGATTCAAACCCATGAACCATGAGATCATGACCTGATTCAAAACCCAGAATGTGACACTTAACTGAGCCACCCAAGCAACCCAAGCCTTTTGTTTTAATAAAAGGATTTTCCTAATTACAGAGCCATAACAAATAAGGTTAAAATGTATTATTTTTAATTACAATTTTTCATATTTCAAAAATATTCATTTGTATTAAAACAAGAATTTATTTTGATTTCAAAGGATGATATCACTTTTACCATCTGCTCTAGCTGTATCATTACACCTGACAATTCAGTTTGAATGTGATTCCTTAATTTAAACATGGCCTTTATGCCCCCTTCTTCTTTTCTGTAATAAGATTATAATATAATTACATTTAGGTGAAATAATTTGGAAGTGCTTCAAATACACTACCATCTGGTGTGGTGTTTAAATTCTAAAAAAAAAACAAACAAAAAAACCCCCCAAAAAACAACCTATATCAATATAAGGATATTTCAGCACTAGGTTTTAAACAGTTACAAACATCTTTTCAAATATTTGACTGGAATAAACCTGAATACGTTCATGAAGTTTTTATTCATTTGGTATATAGTAACAGTCAAATGCTGTTTTCACTTGTTGGGAAAATTCCAATGAGAGTAACGCTACCTGCAAGGCTATCTGCATGCCCCAGGTTCATGCTGAGAAAGGATGAACCGGGGTGGGCAGAGTTTCTGTTTGTTCTACACAAGGACAGTCATTTTACCTTCAGCAGCAGGACTATGGGGCAAAAGAATTGTGTAGTTGCCTCCCCCTTTACAAAGTGTTCATTTCTTGGAAGCGGAGGTGGGGGTGGGGGTTAGAGAGGTGGTTAGGCTGAGGATGAGCTATGAGGGCGGCAGTGCTTTGTGTTTTCTCTTTAGCACCCTGCTGAGTTGCTGCTCAACTGCAAGTTGCCTAATGTCAATTCCTCAGAAGCAGAAATAGACAAGGTTTTGTGTACAAGTGATTGAAAAGAGTGCTGTCAGGGACGCCTGAGTGGCTCAGTCGGGTGAGCTTCTGACTTCAGATCAGGTCATGAACCCTCTGTTCATGAGTTCAAGCCCAGAATGGGGCTCAGTGCTGATAGCTCAGAGCCTGGAGCCTGCTTTGGATTCTGTGTCTCCTTCTCTTTCTGTTCCTCCCCTACTTGCACTCTGTCTCTCTCTCTCTCTCAAATATAAATAAAGATTACAAAAAATAAAAAATTAAAAAAGATAGAAAAGAAAAGAGTGGAGGCAGAATAACCCAGCAAAAGAGTGGGAGAAGCAGGACAGAGAAAGAAAGTTTTAAAAAATGGCATAGCTTCAGGGAGAGCCTCACCCTGGGTCTGATCCCACAGGGCATCTCTGGATCATAAATGATGTCTCAGTGTTGGTTGGGTCTTAAAGCACAGGACTTGGACTTTAACACTTCTACAGTAGTCAATATTGGCTCAGGGTGCTATAACTGGAAGGCAAGGAGTGCTTGCTGAAACTTCCAAGCACTTTCCAGTTGTTTGCGTATTTTGGCAGGCAAAGCTGCCCCAGCAGACAAAAGAAATCCTCCAAAGAGAGTTGTAGGTGTCAGCTTTTGGAAGTAAGGGACAGAAGCTGTGGAAGGAGCCCACAGAATCACTTAAAGGGAGTCGGGGGATCCAGGCAGGGCACCCACAGTGTCTGCTACAGTGGGTTTATACCTGAATTCCAAAATATTGTGCCAATTACGTAAGCATGGGCACGTGCATTTTTTTTTTTTTAATTTTTTTTTTTCAACGTTTTTTATTTATTTTTGGGACAGAGAGAGACAGAGCATGAACGGGGGAGGGGCAGAGAGAGAGGGAGACACAGAATCGGAAACAGGCTCCAGGCTCCGAGCCATCAGCCCGGAGCCTGACGCGGGGCTCGAACTCACGGACCGCGAGATCGTGACCTGGCTGAAGTCGGACGCTTAACCGACTGCGCCACCCAGGCGCCCCAGCACGTGCATTTTTAATGCATACTGAATCCAGTCTAAGTAAGACTACCAGTTTTGTCAGAGACATTTTAAAACAAAAAGTAATTAATAAAAAGTAATTATTACATTTGAAATGATCTTAATTAAACAGCTCCAGGACTTAGACATCACTATTTTGCTTTTATGTTTTTGATAATAAATTGGTTCATGTGTTAATTTAAATTTGACAAGTTATGAGGGAAATATTTGTATCAATTTTGGATCATCAAAACTCTACAGTTGGAAGATTGCTAATGCAACTTTAAATCCTAAAACTTTAAAGAAAGTGATCAAATTAAAGTCATTTAAAGTGTAAAAGATCCGGGGCGCCTGTGTAGCTCAGTGGGTTGAGCATCCGACTTTGGCTCAGGTCATGATCTCGAAGTTCATGACTTCAGGCCCTGAATGGGCTCTGTGCTGACAGCTCAGACCCTAGAGGCTGCTTCTGATTCTGTGTCTTCCTCTCTCTCTTTCCCAACCCTTCCCCACTTGCCCCTACCCCCAGCGCTTGATGTCTCTGTCTCTCTGTCTCTGTCTCTCAAAAAAAAATAAACACTTGGGGAACCTGGGTGGCTCAGTCAGTGTCTGACTTCTGCTCAGGTCATGATCTCAAGGTTGGTGAGTTCTAGTCTCGCTCAGGCTCTGTGCTGACAGCTCAAAGCCTGGAGCCTGCTACTAATTCTGTGTCTCCCCCTCTCTCCCTGCCCCTCCCCTGATCATTCTCTCTCTTTCTCTCTCTCTGTCTCAAAAATAAACACATTTAAAAAGTTAAAAAAAAATTAAGACTAGAAGTCAGCTAAAAAGGCAAAAGTTATTGAGAACCAGATTGCTCTTTTGTAATCATCAAATAAATTTAGTAATTTAGAAATATACTTTGTACTTAAATGAAACACACCCACACATAACAAAGTTAACCTAATGCTATCAGCTTAATCTTTAAACTTTATTTTTGATTAGTCAGTAAGTTAAATTAAATATGTAATATAACAATTATAAAATATGTTAAAATATATAATATACAACATCTAAATATACATATAAATATATACATCACTGGAGGATGTATTGATTGTATAAGATACTTATCCATTTATTTCAATTGTCAAGTTGTTAGATATAGAGTAATACTTCCATCAATTGGGTAATGGAATTCTAGAAATGAATTATATTATTTAGTTTTATCAACTTACAGACTGGATTTTGAGACATTGAGACGTTAGAGACTTTACAATATTATTCAGCTAACAGAATCAGACAAGACTATAAATCTTGTAACATCCAGATTTTAAGTTAAGGCATTCTCCCACCAAAGTCTCCTAATAAACTTTCCATATGGATAAAATTTTAGGAAGTAAACATTTGTTCCTTCAATTTTAATTCTGAAACAAAGAGGTTCCATTCTTAAATCTGTAATATTGCTGAAAGAACTCCACTGGAAGAATTTTTAACTAAAAATTGTATCTTTTATGTATGCGTATGATTCAAAAAGGTGTGCAATAAAATAAGGCTAGTTTCTTAATATAACTTGGTGATGTTTCCATATCAGGACTTGAAAGTCTGCCTCATTCTTTTTAATGACTGCTTAGTATTCAATTGCATGAGTGAACCAAAATTTCTTCATTTTGTCACCAGGCAGGTTAAACACACACACACACACACACACACACACACACCCAGCATTGTTATGATAGACTTCTACTTTTGAATGGAATTGAATAATTCTATCAGTGAACAAATGCCCCTAAGGACAATAACTAGAGAAAACTAATTTATCAAATGATCTGTTAAAGATATCAGAGAGATACAGACAAAATGGGACTAAAGTGGTTAGTATTCCAGAGAGGGCAGAATCACAGAGATCTGCTGAAGACAGCAGCTGCTTTTCCCCCCTCATGTCACTAGCTCTTTATGGATATAGGCAGGTATCTGAGAGTTTAAGTACTTTCCACACAGATGAAATATACTGAGGAACAGATGGCCGATGAGAAGGTGGTCATCATTGTGGACATCTACTTAAAAAAAATAGAAATAGAACCAATGTTAGACCCAGTCTCATTCTATAATAAATTATGGTCATCCAAAGATACATAACAACTGGTAAAAAAGTATGCTTCTTCTTTTAAATTATTGAACGTGATAGGTTATGTGGTGCTTTAATCAATAGTGTACGGGTAAGATTTGTAATAACAATTCAATCCAGAAGAAAACTTGAGCATTTCGGCATCACTGGAAAATACCAAATGTTGATTTACAATTTTGCATCAGAGAAATATGTAGGTAATCAATAAAATATTTTCAGGCATCAAAACATGTTTTAGGATAATCTTCTATTGGAGAAGTATACTGGAAATATGAGTCCAAGAGAAAATAATGTAAAAGTTAAAAATGTTAAAATGTAAAAATGTTAAACATGTGTGATCATAAGAGTAAAATACCTATGGCATTTAGGATCCATTGATTTCACTTTTTAAAAATTTTGCAACTGATTTATTTCAAAAAGTCTGTGTTTAACCATATGCAGAAATGACTTCCTTTGCTACTATTTAGACATATGAAATATTCTATGCTAAATATCTATGAGGAAATACAGGTTTACAAATTCCTTTAAGAAGTACTTGGCTAGAAAAAAAAAGTTGAAAGCTCTTTCTTTAATAAATTTGGTATTACTCAACTAAATAGAATGGACTAAATTCTTAACATTTCCTCAGGATTTGGTATTTATTTGACTTAATTGGATTTCTGGAGAGATGTATAACCTAGAGGTTTGCAAATCCCATTTAAATTACTCTTTGGGTTTGTTTCTTAATGAAGGTTTTGTCATGGGAGTAAAACCTTTTGCTTTTGAGACCTGAATTTGAATCTCATGTAATAATTATAAGCTTTACAGCAGAAGATTATTTATTGTCTTCCCAAACATAAGGCTGTGCTTGCTGGATTTCTAATTTTTGCAAGTAACCTGCTCCCACTCAGACTAAAGAAGTAGTCAAAGAGAAGCTGCATCTTTATTGCCAATCTTGTTCAATTCTGTGGATTTTATTTACTGATAGGAAAAAAGGAATTTTGTTTTAGAGTTTCTAGACCAGTTTTATTTTTATATATGGGATGCATTGGACTCGTTATAGAGTTTAGAGGCTGGCTCAGCCTGTTGTTCCAGGCACTTAGTGCTGGTGAAGTAAGTGCTCAATAAATAATAGGAATCGTTATTAAGATTTAACTTTAACAGTTAAGAGTTAATTTGCCCAAGGCAAGTTGCAATATCTTACAGGCTGGCCTCCCAGAAATGAGTTGAGCTCCTCCCACGCTCCACAGAAAGCAGTAGTGGCCTGGATTTTGGATTAATCCAGGACATGGGTGCCAGCACTTTCCTTTCATCCCGTGTACCAGAAACCACTGTTTCTTGCCTAACATCTAGCTTAGAAGTCACACAGCTCAAATTTGAGGTGTCTCTCCAGAATCTGACTTCTAATTTTGCTGGACCACTGTGTTTACTAGGGACCTGAACATGTTCTTTTGCTTTGTTTTCTAAGCTTTCTCCAATAAATGCTATTCCTTGAGGATTGGTGTGTGTGATCTCCCGGCCATGTGTCTTTGGTCATTCAATACCTACGTTCAATTCATGGGCTATAAATGCATATGCATGTGAAAGAGAAGACAAAAGACAAATGAAAATGCCTGATATCCAAATTACAATGCTGATGGTACTGCATTATAATTCTTAATGTCTCAGCCTCAGGAAATGCATTTGTGGAATGCCACTTCATAGAATTATTGAGAGAAATTAATAAGATACCACTTGTAAAGTACTTAAAAGAGTGGTCAGTGTTTATTCATTCATTTACTGATGTATTTATTGGTTCATTACTAACATTGATTCAGCACCTCTGATGAGTCAAGAAATTTTACAAGTAAATACTAGCCATTATTCTCAGTAAATACTAGCCATTATTTCCTTAGCAGAGTTTTAACTATTTACATTTCTATTATTGAAATTAATTTGTTATTTTTAAGGTATGCCTACATTAAAATTAGCTATGGCTTTATATTATTTATAATTTATTTAAATCTCTTTCAGTATAAACTTTGTGCATGTGTGCATGTGTGTGTGCACACCAGTCAGTTTTAATATTTATTATACTATATGGGCAATTGTCTAACATTAAAGTACTCTAATTTACAACCTACCAGGCATCATTTGTATTTATTTGAATATTACATCACATTTTCTTTATCTGTCTATCCATGGACATTTAAGTTGTTTACATATCTTGGGTATTGCAAATAATGCTGAAATGAACATGGGAAGGCAGATATCTCTTTGAGATCCTGACTTCATGTCCTTTGAATATATACCCAGAAGTAGAATTGCGGGATCATAAGGTAGTTTTTCTAATTTTTTTGAGAAAATTCCATACTGTTTCCATAATGGCTATACTAACTATGAGGGTTTTTTTTTTTCCTTTCTTTTCTTTTTTTGTTCTTTATAGCAAAAATGGGTACAGAATCAGCAATTCTCTAATCTGCTATCATAATGTAGAAACTGAACCTTAATCTAAAGAAATCATTGTTCTTTAAAATGTGACCATAAATATCCTTTTTTTCTATCATATTTTCTGATTTTAAAAGCAGCATGTAGGTACTTTAGAAAACTTAGAATACACCAATAAATACAGAGATATCCATAATTATCCCCAATTCCAAATTAATGCAAATTTATTAAATTCAAAAATTATTCTTCTCTGCTAAATACATTAACTATTTAGTCTTTTGTCATAGATATTTTCTTTTTTTAATATACAGTCTAATATCTACAATTTCAAAAGAAAACAATGTTAATTCTGTTGTCCATAACTTTGAAGACAAATATTAGTGCAAAATATTCTTTATTTGGATTCCAAAATGATTGGATATATGGCAGTTGTGATTTACAAAGTTAAAGAGTGCACTAGAAATTGATTTAATTACAGGAGTTCAAACAAAATTTATTAAATGCATGCCCAGGCACTGTCTTAGGAGCTGTGAAGACAGCATATTAATTAGAGCATGGTCAAATTTTGAAGAGCCTCAAAGGCTAATAATGAAAGAGAAAGCAAAGGCATTAACACCAAACTGGTACTGTGCAAACTCTGCTATAACAGACATAATAAAATGTATAGCTGAGACACAAGTGGAAAGAATGAATATGGAAGAACATGGATTAATTCATCAGGCAAATAGGGCTTGACAAGCATAGTTGTAGGAAATCCCAGTTAGACTTTGTAGCAAATGCAAAGTATGGACACATGAAAAGGCATGTTGAGGAACACAGAAGGTTAGCAGGGCTCTTTGTGAATGTGAAGTAGGATTTGCCAAGACTGAATGTTTTAGGGAAGGTGGGAAACACGAATAAGTGAAGACAGCTGGATGAAGACGATAACAAGCGGTGGAGGATGTGGCAAACTGGAAAACATCTGAGGCATCCAAAAGGAACAGACAATCAACTAAAACACATGTGTTTGCCAGATGTGTCCCTTAAACTAAAAGTTAGAATACTATGTGAAAGAGGTAGAAAGAACGGTGAGAAGATTTCATTTGGGATGTGTACAAATTTGGACTTTATCCTTTGCTCAGTTTCCCAGCCTCAGCACTATTGACTTTGTGGTCCTGACAATTCTTTGCTGTTGAGGGTTCTCTTGTGCATTGCAGAATGTTTAGCAGCCTCCTTGGCCTCTACCCATTAGATTCAAGTAACACTCCCCACTTCCCCAGTTGTAGTGACCAAAAATATCTCCAGACGTTGCCATATGTTCTCTGGGAGGGAAATATTGCTCCCCACTTGAGAACCACTGGGTTTCATAATCACAAAAGAGTTCCATGTAGTAGACTTGTACGATGAAATTTAGGCTTTAGAGACAGAGTTTTGGTGGCAGGACAAATAAATATTATATGAAAAGTGGGAGGATAGAGAGAAACTACAGGTTGATGGGCCAGCCTAGGAGCTATTGTCATAGGTTTCTTCATTGCTATGAATAAGGACAAGAAAAAACCACTGTAACCAAAGTAAATATTTAAGGTTCTCTAAAAGGCCAACCCACAGACATTTTGACTATGAGCTCATATTCTGAACACAAATATTATTGCCAAATACATAATATTATTAACCATGTTGTGGTGCTTAACAAACAACTCTGGCTTATGCATCTACTATTTTGCGTACTGTCCATAGCTGTTGTTTTTATACACACCACTATCCTAAATATGGTGCTTCCCATTCTCTGCTAGTAATTGTAAAAACAAAGGTTCAGTTATATTGGAAACAGAACACTGACACACATAGAAATGGCTCATAGTTAGGATTATGGAAACGCAATGAAAGCAGAGATTATTGGTATCTTGGAGCATTTATTTCTTTACACTTATTTATTTAACAAATATGTAAATCAACTATATTTCAGGCACAATGTTCAGTTCTGAGGATGCAACAATGAACAACAGTGATGTTCTTGCCCTTATGAACTTGAAGTACAGAGGAATGATCAAATATTAATCAGTCATACAACAAAAGTGAGATTATTAACTATAGAAGATACTATAAAAGAGAAAGTAGGACAGAACCTTTTAAAATACTTATACTGATCATCTGAATTCATAGAATTTTAAACACATTTCAGTATAATTTCCCAGAGTCACGTCTCTAGAGCTATGGCTGTGGCACAAGGATATATTCATATTCTGTGTGAAAAGTGCATTTAGACTATACCTTAACTGACTTGTTACTGTATAAACTTTTTTTAAAGTTTATTTATTTATTTTTGAGACAGAGAGAAAGTACGAGTGGGGGAGGGGCTGAGGCAGAAGAAGAAAGAGAGAATCCCAAGCAGGTTTCACACTATCAGTGCAGAGCCCGGTGGGGGCTTGAACCCACAAACTGTGAGATCACCACCTGAGACAAAATCAAGAGTTAGAGGCTTAACCAACTGAGCCACACAGGTGTCCCTGTATAAACTTTTATTATTCTATATTTTCTTATAAAAACAAAGTTGATATACATTCAGTTTCATGAAATGAGTCATTTTATGTAAATGTAACCCACAAAACTTTGGGAATTAATTAACTAAACAGTGAGAGACAAAGTAGAGATTTAATGCTGTTATATGAGAAGAATTTTGTGTAAAACATGAACAAATCTTTTCTGTAACTAATACCAACAGTCATGATACACCATTCTGAATCTAACCAATTGTTAATTCTCCAGCACATGGTAAGTAATCACTAATGTTTGCTAAATAAATGGATGAATGGATTAAAAACACTAACTATATATAAGGCCCTGTGAAAGGCATGACTTTGCTTTCAAGAATCTCAAAAATAATAAGAATAGAAGACAACAATGCTCCTGTTAAAACGCACAATACCGCAAGTATGAGAAGAGCAATTTAAAGAACTTCCTAATGAATGCAAGGACAGAGAAAGATGACTTCCTATGGAAGTCAAGCAGGTGACCCAAGAAGTTTTGAAAAAGTGTTAGCATTGGATTGTACAGCACGAAAAGTATTTGAAAGGCAGAATTGTAGGGAAAGGACTGGCATAGGTAAAAATCAAAAGGCAGGAAGATGATGTGTGTAAGCAACAAGGAAGATAATCATTGACCTTTGATAACTTTCAAGAGTGATGTGATCAGAATTTTTAGGAGGGCTATCTGGCAGTGGCATTGCAAATGGCTCACCACTTCTACAATCACAAAAGTGCTTTTCCTGAAGACAATTGTATTTAGGTATGAAGCATTAGGTAAAATATAAAAATGATGTATTCTCAAAGGTTAATGTTTAATATAAATTACTATTTTTTAGTGCTTCATCAATGACATTCTTAAGTAATTTTTTTTTTTTTTTTTAATTCTGAGGACATGGTGCATAGCAAAAATTAGAATGACTACTACAGTTTGGTACCATTGTCTTGTTTCATGCTTGGGTACCAGCAATTTTACTCACCGTCAGTGCAATACCAACATGTGGAAAAGGCAAAGGTAAAATAATATCTTAATAATTTTGACCTTGATAACCTCCTGAAAGTGTTTTAGGGACCCACCAAGGTCCATAGACTACACTAAATAACCAAATAAAGCTATATGATTTTTTTTCCTGTCAATGCTACCACCTTGTGCAAAACTTATATTAAATAAATTTGTATGGTCTTCTGTTAATTTATCTTTGTCAGTTTAACTTTCTGACCCAGGCAGACACCCTAAGAGTGTGGAGGAAATGTTTTTCTGCCCCTACAACACAATATTACAAAGTCACAACTGAATTCAAAACTTTGTATTTTTTGCTCAAGCTATAATGTATTATTATGACCAACTTAATAATTAGAAAAATATCAAGTTACAGAAGTTCTTTAAACAATGTGATACAAAATTCAAGATGGAGGAGAAAATCAGATAAGTTTATTTTCAACAATCTTAAGTATTATTCTAATTATTCTAAGGATCAAGAGATTTAGCTATTGTTCAGTTGCAAAATTTTCCATTCTTTTATCAGTAACTTCAAATTCTTAATCTTTAACAAACTATATTGTAGTTAACAAAATTAGAAACAGCTTTTTTTTTTTTTTTCTTTTTTTAAATCCATATAACCATCCTATCACCCTATGGCATGGAACTGTTTTTGTTTGTTTGTTTTCTATTTCCTTGATAAATGAAAAAATTAAGTGTTTAGATGTTTTACTTTAAAATAGTTTCACACTTCTGGGGTGCCTGGGTGGCTCAGTGGATTGAGTGTCCGACTTAGGCTCAGGTCAGGATCTTGCAGTTTGTGAGTTTGAGCCCCGCGTCAGGCTCTGTGCTGCCAGCTCAGAGCCTGGAGCCTGTTTCAGATTCTATGTCTCCCTCTCTCTGCCCCTTCCCCGCTCATGCTCTGTCTCTCAAAAATGAATAAACGTTAAAAAAAAATTTTAAGTAGTTTCACACTTCTAAATCAATGTGTCAATATGAAATAGTCTAGCACAGATAAATTGGAATGCAGTTGTTGATACTGACAAACAATGAATATAGTAAATGAATATTTTGAGAATAAATCACTGCATAAGGTCACCTTATGCTAGGGTTTGACTTTATTGTTATATGTAAAAGGTTTGTGAAGTGAGACTTTTTTTAAACTTTCACTAAAAATTGAAATTAGAGGGGAAAAAAGAAGGCTGAGTTTGAGTCTGTTTGCCTCTTCTACAAAATGAAATGCACATTGTAGGATTAAAAAAATGATTTTGTGTCCAATACATTTTAAGATTATGAAAAATATTACTATATTTTTAAGAATATTTTAATTGTATGCTGCTTTTTATACACTATTTTATTTATTGTAAATTCAATCATATTCACTGACCATCTAATATGTGCCAAGACCCTTGATAAAGAGATAGTGTCTTTTTTTTTTTAATGTTTATTTATTTTTGAGAGAGAGAGATACAGAGTGCAAATGCGGGAGACAGAGAGAACAGAGACACAGAATATGAAGCAGGCTCCAGGCTCCAAGCTGTCAACACAGAGCCCCACGTGGGGCTCTAACCCACGAACCATGAGATCATGACCTGAGCCTAAGTCAACGCTTAACCAGTTGAGCCACCCAGGTGCCCCTAGAGATAGTGTCTTGTAAAAGGAAGTGTAAAGCAAAGGGAGAAAAATAGATGAACGAATGGATTAAAATATACAATTGTCTCTTAGGAGATAGGTTCATTTAGGTTTAACAGAGATTTTTCTATATTTATAGGCAATCATCTACAGAAATTTTAGATTTTATGTTTAATTTCAAAATTTTAGGAGGATATATTACATATACATTTACATGTCTTCTTTCTTTCTTTCTTTCTTTCTTTCTTTCATTTTCTTCCTTTAAATCATAATGAACCTACATTATACCTATCATTTATTTTTAAGAAGAAGCTGGATTATGGGGAGCCTGGATGGCTCAGTTGGTTAAGCATCCAACTCTTGGTTTTGGCTCAGGTCATGACTCGCAGTTCATGAGTTCGAGCCCCACATCAGACTCTGCACTGACAATAAAGAGCCTGCTTGGGATTCTCTCTCTCCTTTTCTCTGTTCCCCTTCTCTGCTCACTCTGTCTCTCTCTCTCTCAAAATAAATAAATAATCTTAAAAATTAATTAAAAGAAAAAAAGAAGATGGATTATGAGCCAGAACCAGTTTAGGCTCCTTACTAGTTAATTTCCTTACTAGTTTGGTGATCTTGGGGAAGATTATCCTTCAGTTTATTTCAATCAGTAAAACAGATAATAATAGTCCCTTCTATCACAAAGGCTATAGAGACAGGCTTTGGTTATATCTATATTGTTTTATCTATAAAATGAAATGAAGTGTGGCAAAACACTTGGACATAATGGAGCTCTGTACTGGAAATGATTTTTCATCATTCTATTCTCTGGGAATTTTCTCTGTGTTTGAAATATATCATTCTGCATTCTATATTTCCACAAAGATGAATATATTTTAACAATTCCCTAATTTATTTGATCATAGATTTCTTCATTCCTGAAGTATCGAATGATAATATTCTACAGTATAAAATTTAGTAAACCCTATAATACCGAATCAATTAGAAAGTAAAATAAAGAGTGCCAAGCACTATTTTATGTCACATTTAGGTTAAGGACCATACTCTATAGTAGAACTAATTAGCATATTTTGCTTTCTTCAGATATTATCAGCAGCCTAGGATTGAGCACATGAAAAACATTTTAAAAAGGAAAAAAGAGTAAGTTTGTTATGATCTATTAGGTCAATTATCAAAAGAGACTTCAAAATCCCCCAAGAAATCACTATATGTAATATGAATTTTTCTCCAGAATGTATCTTAAATTGAAGCTTGAAGACTTTAATAAAAAGCAGACTGAAGTAATTTAATTTTAATGGGTAGTCTGAATTTATCTCAAATGAGATGTTTGTAATGATAGACTTGGATTTGGCACACAAAAACTTATTTTGTATGCCATAGACAAAGGAAGTCAGATGGCTAAACCATCTATCTATCCCATCTATCTATGGGATGGGAAAGTATACTCTCCCCACAAAAAAGTTACTGCTGGATGCACAGCAATTGGCAAGGATATTTAATCCTCTTACAGGAAGAGAGAACAAATAGTTAGAAATAATAATAGAAACCATGGTGATCCTCTCTCTTCTACACAAATATTTACTTACTTTCTGCAAGCAGATTTCACTTTTTCCTAAGGAAAATACCCCAAAGTCTTATCCAATCATGGCATTAAGCTCCAAAGCCAGGATCTCATGATACTCTTTATATCAAATTAATGTGGCTTCTCTTCCATCAGATATTTTTGAACTACAGTTAAAAAAAAGTTGTCTTTCTTCCACTTACATAATAATCAAATAATCAATGGGAAATAGATTAGAAGCAATGTACACTCAAGTGTCTAGTGTATAAAGAGGAAGAAAGGGAGGCACAAAGCTGTTGTTGGTCAATAGTAATTCTGAAATTCTCTGGTCAAGTATTGCAAAAACTCCTCACCCTGATAGTAAGGGAATATTCCCAGATTAGCCTACTTCTATTCCTTCAAGAGTAGTTTCTTCATGGTTTTTGGATTCCCCTTCTGTGAGGATTGTCTTGTTTCTTTCAGGCTGCTATAGTAAAACACAACTGAGTAGCTTATAGAGAACAGAAGTTTATTGCTAACAGTTCTGGGGGCTGGGCAGTTTAAGATCAAGTTGGCAGAATGTTTGCTTTCTGGTGAGGGCCCTCTTCCTATTCATAGCCAGCACTTTTCTGCTAAGTCCTGACTTGATAGAAAGGCTAGGGACCTCTCTAAAGCCTTTTCTATAAAAGCATTAATCACATTTATGAGGGCTATGCCTTCATGACTTAAACACCTCCCAAAGGCCCACCTCCTAATATCATCTCATAGGGATTTAAAATTTCAATGTCTGAATTTTAGGGAGACAAAAGCATTTAGACTATAGCAAGGGCTTTTCTTGGCCATATCTGGAAAGAACATTGAGAAATACACTATTCCTGAAAGTCGAGTAGTATTTTTAGTCTGCTTTTTCTCTGTCAATATTTGGAATCCTAAAAGTTTTCTACCTCTTAATCCATGTTATTGGCTCCTTTAGTGCTACAACTCTGAAATTCTTTTTTTTTTCCTTTATGTACAAATATTCACACCCACAATTCATTTGAAAAGTACCTTTTTTGTCTATACTGAACACAATAATAAGAAACAATTTCATCTCCCTTTCCTGAATAAGGAGACCCAAGTCCTCTAGAAATATCCCACAATCTGCAGGAAATGACCCTCTCCAATATCACTGTGGATTGTTTTGCTGTTTGTGAAAGCAGTAATTCTTTCTTACTCCTCTGCTAAAGATTTTCTGACTTCTTTTCCTATAGGTTTTCAGACAATGAGAGGCATAACACCAATGCTTCCTTTACTTCCTTTACACTTAGTGAGTCAATGTTCCTTGTGTAAGGCCCTATCTTTTAAGAGAAAGTTCTGGTTTTGCAGCTATAAAATTAGTCTTAAAACTGTGGTGGGGAAGAGGGGTTTTGTCCCAAGTTGGTTATAATAGGTAGAAACCCTTAAGGCACTCAAAAGTCATGGTCGACATGATTGATGGTGGAGTCCACATTCAAATAAGACCAACAACAACAACAACAGAAAAGCTCAGAAGAAAGTTCAGAAGTGAAATAAGGAAAAGTACGAGACTAAATATTTCAATATGAGTAAAGAGGTAGCTCCATCCGAATGAGACAATGAGAGACATTGGAATAATAGATAATAGATGGTGGTGGTGAGAATCAGAATTTTGGAATTCACACAATCAGAAATATAAATGGTCTGTATTCTGTGGAAAGGGAAAAAGGATTTGGAACCATATCTAAAGTATTCCTATTTAGCATTATTTAGAATATATCATATGTAAAGGATGTTATTTCTTGCACATTTTCCCAAAAACTCCTTGGCATACATATCATCTTTAACATGTAAAAATGAGGATACACAAAAATGACTTTATTGAATTCATATATAATGTCAGAGATTAACATTAAAATTGGATTAAATGTTATATGCCATGATTGAAAAAGGAAATAATACATGCCCTTTTCAATACAAAGATGATTTGTTAGAAAATATGGCCTCAATGTATATTAAAGTAACCTATAAAAACTTACTAATACAGTTTCTATCTAAATAATTTTGGTGTGGTACCAAAATCCAAACCAGTGAAAACAGAAGATGGATGACATGATTGAATTCTTAGAGAAAAGAATTACACTGGCCTTGAACCTTGATTTACCTTGGGGTTGGTCTCTCATCTAGTCAAACGTTAGCTCACAAATTGTCCGTTTTTTTCACACCAGTACAAAGAATTTTTCTAAAAAGATATCTCCAGATGACTAGATTCTCTATTCTGGAATTTATAAAGAATTGTAATTACTTCTAAACAACTCTTGTTACCAAAAGGAGTGGTAAGATTAGTGGTAAAATCAAATCTCCCATCTCTTAGAAGATCTTTATACAATACTCAGTCCTTTTTGTATCTCTTGAAACAGAATGCACAGAAAAGCTTTGAGTGAATGTTCTGAAATGAGCACTATAATTCAGAGATTTATATTCAATATTCCAATTGTATTGAGACATTATTTATTATTCATTCTTTCAAAAGGCATTGTGATGGAAATTGGGAACACAAGGCTAAATACAGTGATGTCTTTTCCTGACCTTTTGAAAACTGAGGAACAGGCTTCATAGATAAAATCCTCAGGCGTTCTTATGCTCAAATCATTATTTTTCGTCAGCTTTTGAGCTAGAAAGGCTACCTGACGTGGGAGAAGGGGGTTTTTATTAATCAAGCACTTCTCTGGTCTTCCCTGAGGTTAGGTGAAAATGTAGAAATTATTGAAATGCATTGAGGAAACTCACGTTACTAATTATCTAGGTCTACTTTAAATTCAGTAGATCTGATGTGAATATCTTCCAGAAATACATTAATAATTCAAAATTTTAATTGAGAATCTGAAAATGTGTGTATGGACAAATATGTGCCTCTGGTGATCTAGGAGTGATTAATGGCATTTGTCTATTTAATGCTGAATATATATGATTTTGAGATTATATTCTAAAGGAATATTAGTGTATTTCATTGAATCTAAAATGCCATAAATGGTGAATACATCTTTATTTTCATTAAAAAATAAAACCAGTACCAAATAAAAACATAGTCATTGGTTTTAAAAAATCCTCATTTCAGATCTCTTAAAATGGGAAAAATTAATTTGTAAAGAAATAAGATAGAATTTATATACATATACACAAATGCACACATCTTATTTTTGTTCTTTTCTTTTAGATAATTGTAGATTCACATGCACTTGTCAGAAATAATATAGACAGATCTTATGTAGCCTTAATCCAGTTTCACACGATACCATATCTGAAAACCACAGTACAATATCCTAACCAAGAAACTGATACTTCCACCGCCACTATCTTATTTTGATTTGCCCAGTTTTTCATATACTCATCTGTGTGTATGTGTGTATGTGTGTGTGTGTTTTGGACTATACAAGTTTTTGCATGTATCTATCTGTGTATCCACAACTACATTCAAGATACAGAACAACTCCATTACATTACATATACCTCATGTTGCCCTGTTGCCTCTCTTTCCTCTCAACCCCAAACTCCAACCATAATCTTGTTGACAACTAGTAATCTGTTCTTCATTTCTATAATTTTTTTCACTTCAATAATGTTATATAAATGGAATTTTATACTATGGACTCTTTTCAATAAGCAGAATTCCATGGTATTCATCTAAGTTGTAGCATGTACAAATAGGTCCTTCCTTTTTTGTGCTAAGTAATATCCCACGGTAGAAAGCACCACAATATGCTTAAACATCTACCAATTAAAGAACATCTGGGGTGTTTCCAGTTTGGGGTCATAACAAAGAAAGCTGCTCTGAAGACTCATGTAATGATGAACATAAGTGTTTTGTGACTATAAGTTTTCATTTCTCTGGAAAAATATCTAAGACAACAATTGTTATTTTATATTGTTATGCATTTATAAAGATATAAACAATTATATGTTTTGTTTTACAAGAAACTTTCAAGCTGTTGTCCAGAGTGAAAAACATTTACCCTCTTAAAATCTGTAGTCTCAGTAGCATTTGGGGTCATCATTATTATTTTTCTTTACATTTTAATTATTCTAACAGGTAGATAGTGTTACAGTGTTGTCTTAATTTGTATTTCCTAAATGTCTAATAATGTGGAACATTTTTTATATGCTTACTTGCTATCTGTGTGTTGTGTTTGGGGAAATATCTGTCTTTTGCCCATTTTCAAGAATTCTTTTGCCAAGAATTTTTTAGTCTTTTACTGTTGAACTCAGTTCTTTATATTTACTAGATATTAGTCTTTTATTGGATATGTGGTTTGCAAATATTCTCACACTGTATATGGCTTATTTTTTCATCCTCTTCACAAGGTATTTCACAAAGTAAAAGTTGTAAATTTTGATAAAGTCCAGTTTATCAGTTTTCCCTTTTATGGATTTCTCTTTTGGTCAAGTATAAGACCAAGCTGCCTAAGCCGTAGATCTGAAGTAGTTTCTTTCGTGTTTTGTGTTTTTTTTCCCTTAAAAGTTTCATGAGTTTACATTTTAGTCAGTGATCCAGTTTGAATTAATTTTTATATAAGGTGTAAAGTTTAGATTGTGGTGGTTTTTCATTTTGTTTTGTTTTGTTATGTTTGCCTTTGGATATCCAATTTCTCCAGTAATATTTATTGAAAAGTCTGTCTTTTTTCTTTGGAAATGCTTTTGTAACTCAGTTGAAATCTGTCGGACATGAATATAAATTTTTGAACTTAAAAATAACAAAATAAGAATGGCTTTGTAGCCAGGACTCAGTGCTATTTCTTATCTGTGACACAAATTTAGCAATTTAATGTGTAAATTACTTAATCTCTCTCTGTTTTACTTTCATTTTCTATAAAGATAAGGCTCAGATTTTATACTCTACATTGCTTTCTTTTCAAAAACATTAAAAAGTGAGACTAAAGTGATTTATTACAAGTTTGAATAATGCATACATTCTTTTGTCACAAGACTGCAATGATTAAATAAATATTTCATAGTTCTTGCTATAAGAGAAAGCCACATGAAGATTTCAAACTAAGCGTAACTGAAACAAAGGCATTCACTCCATAAGAATGACTGAGATACTGGCCTCTCTTTATTCATGCTTAATCAAATGTTCATTTTTCCAAGCAATGGCTATTAACCAAAACAATGTAATAGCCGAAACATTTCTGATAAAGTTTCTAGACTCTGCTGTAAAAGCTTCAGTTTTAAGTCTCCTTGTCAGAGCTGGTAAACTATAACCTGTGAGACAAATTTGTCCCACCACCTGTTTTTGTAAATAAAGTTTCATTGAAATCTCACCATGCCCATTGGCTTATATATTGCCTACGACTGCCTTCATGTTACAAAACAGAATTAAGTATTTCTAGAGACCAAATATTTAGCTCGCAAAACCTAAATTATTTAATAACTGACCATTTATGTAAAAATTTGCCAAATTCATGCTTTATTGGAGGTGATATGTTTAGTCTCCTAAATATGGGAGACATCAGAAAACCCTCATTTAGAAAAGGAGGCCACTGCACATGAAAAAAAAAAGATGTAATGTTGTATTTATATAAGGGATAGTCAACTTCTGAAAAAAGTGTGGTCCAAAAGTCATTTGTATGTCATTTACTCCTCACAAGAACATATTCATTAATCCATAAAATTACTTTCTTGCTTACAATATAGAACAAATTAGGTTTTGGGGGCAGACTATAGACTAACCAGCATTTTTAAGCACTGTTTTCTCCCATCTCTCATGAACTCTTGTGGGTACTTAAATTACTTATAGAGGGTCAAAACTAATCTTATTCACAATAATCTGAAACATGTTTTATGCCTATAAAACCAGCAGATTCCATTTGGAATAGTGTGTTTTAAAGGGATATATTTTACCCAGGACACAGAAATGACTGTTAGCTTATTTCTTTGCAATGTCTATTAGGAGGAAGACTTCTAATGACCATGTTTTCTAGGGGTGTATATTCTTTATGATATTCATAACAGCATCCTCAGATCTTTTCTTACCTTCTCAGATTTTCCTGAGTCAAGATAAAATCTTCAAACCTAACTTTTTGTAATGATGAAGATAGCAATGATAATGTATAATATTTATTGAATGTTTACCACATGATAAATATGGTTCCAGGTTTTCATATGTATTTACTCAATTAATCCTCATAGCAGCACCATGTGATAGAATTATTACTAATCTGGGTTTATAGATAGGCATGTAGATAGTAAGTAATTTCTACCAGTTTATGTAAGTAATAAATGATAGAAGTGCCAATAGGTTCCTATCAGGAATCAAAGAAGAACTGATTTCTCTTAGTCTCATAGACCTTTTTGCTTTTTTGAAGACATCCTTCTATATATTTATTCTAACCCAAGAAACAGTAAATAAACATTTAGGGCTTTATGCCTTTTTGGTGGATTGATTGCCTCATCTCTTTGCAAAGTTCCTCTCTGTCCGAAGCTATTCTCTCTTCTCTGAAGTCTACTTTAACAGCAATGTAGTCATTTCTACCTTTTAAAAACAACCTAATATTTCCATGGCATATTTTTTTTTTGTATCTCTTTACCAATCATACCTATGATGCTATATCTGGAGTGAATGTTTTACAGAGGGCATGTTGTTGGCTAATGCATTTTGTTTGTCTTATCAATAATCAATAGTATTTTAATTCTTGTATATAAATCATTTAAGTTTAAGGAAATTATTGATGTATTAGAGCTTAAAATATTCCATTTTTTTATTTGCTCTCTATTTCGCATAACTCTGTTTCTTTTACCTTACTGCTTAGGGGGTTATTTGAATATGTGCTACAATTCCATCTTGATTAAGTTACTGTGTTCAAGTATATCACTTTGCATAGTTTTCTTAAGGCTTGCTATAGTGGTTACATACATAACTTATCAGAGTTGACTGATACTGACATTTTATATGGCTTTGATGTTAAATAAACAAAACTTACTTCCATTTAGGTCCCATTACCCTCCCAATTTTTTGGATAGAATTGTCTTAAGTACTGCCTCTCTATACCTTGAGCACCACATGAGACGATATTTTAACTTTGCTTTAATCATCAAATAAAATTTAAGAGACTCGTGAGATGTATATAGTCTATATTTACCTTTTCAACAATTCCAATATTTGTCTTTCCTTTTTTGAAGTTCCAGGTCTTCCTTTGTTATTGTTTCCTTTCTACTTTGGAAATTCCCTTTATCTATTCTTTAAGGGTAGGTTTGCTAAGCAACAAGTCTTTTTTTTTTCCCCTTATATTTATCTGAGAATGTCCTTATTCCCCTTTGGTGATAATTAGAAAGGGTATTTTTGCCAATGTGAGTATTGTCCAGTTTATAATCCTACAATTCTCTTCCATCCTCAGAGGATATGTACCTGTTATCATGCCTCAATCCTAGATATGGCTATATTTTCTATTGTTTTAATTTTTTTTGTTTTACTTCTTAAGTACAGAGGAAGTAGATTTGGAGGACTTGGTAGAGTTTTGTGACTCAGGTAGGAACATTTTTTGGACCAGAGTTCTTTCATTTCCATAAAAAAGAGAATAACTGCATGAGCTCCTTCTAGATTTGTGATCCTTTGAGCATTTTCTATATGGTATTATGATGTCATGCACGTATTGCTTAACAATTTAAGATTTTTAATGTCACACATATTTAATATTTTGATAAAAAATCTTTATTTCCTTTTAATTTTTTAATCCATTTGAAATTTTTTATCCATATGATAAATTTTTATCATATTTTTCCCTGATGGATTATGAAACTATAATACAATATTTCCATTGAAAATTCTAATTATACATACTTAAAATAAATATTCAGAATTATATCTACAATTGTTGAAATTTGGGCAAAACCAAATTATTTTCTCAAATATTCATTATAACTTGCAATGCTAAGTTTACAGTCACAATATATTTGACTAATTGCCCTGCTAGTAATTCTTTTTTTTTTTTTTCTTTTTAAACTCTTGCTTATTTATCTTAGGAATTTACATTTGAGTAAACTATACAATAGTTACATTGGTAACTAATGGTGCTTCTTAGTTAAAGCAATTTGAAGAGTTTTATTGATCAGACCATTTTCATCATATTGATATTTTTATCCATCAAATATTAAGAATTTAATAATAAAATACTATAAAAATTATTTTAAAACCTAAATACCAATTTTAATGTAGTCATAAAATAAATGAACACAAGTATCTGAACAAGAATGTGTGCTTAAAAATAAAGTTTTATATGGAACTAAGAGGCAATGTAGGAAGTTTAAAAGAAAAATGATTGAAAAGGAATGAGAAAATGTTACCTTGGAAAGACTTTATTTTCAAGCCAAATATTGAAAATCCATTCAGTCAAATTTATATTCTTTCTGGCCTTTAAAATTGCAATTCCCTTTCCAAAGCTTTGAATGGAAAATGAAGATTCTAAAGAACCATTCTTCTGTTATGGGAAAGCTGAAGCCATTGTTGAATTTGTTGAATTACTCAATTATTCCGAAAAAGTCCTACAGGGATTGCCAAGGGTGATGGTAATGAATGAAATTGATCTAATCTTGCAATATGAAAAGAATTTCTTGGAGTGGAACACTTGTTTCACAGAGGAATCTTCAGGGAAATAACTGGCAAAAGCATCTTTTCTTTTTTATTTTTCATGGATGGAAAGTTATTAACATGACATATAAGCGAAAGCATGGGCATTTTAAATCCTAAAGCAAAATTTGTCAACTAGAATCTCACAATAATACTGGCTTCAAGGGAGTTTGCAAGTATCCTGAAAAACGAAAAACGAAAATGCCACAACCTTTGGCTCAGTTACATATGTACATTCTTGGCCAGGTTCTTTTAATTCTTCTTATGTAGTAATGTGAAATTTAATTTACTTTATGATCTGTCAGGTACAGGCTTCAAGACTTGTGAGGCTACTAGGCATCTTTGATCTACTTTAAAGACTGGCACCAATAATTGGCACTCTGACTTTCATTCATAAAACAAAGCTACTACATGGGAACTTACAGTACTGGACCCCAGTGATGAAGTATACCTCCATGGTACTTTATAGCTTTCAAAGTTCTTTCATATATATTTGGTTATTTGAATACTGTAGCAACCTCAGCAACTGTTATAACAACTGCAATGCTTCTTTAATTCATTTTGCCACCTACTCAACTCCATGACAGCAGCTCACTATAGCTACAGAAAAATAGAAAACCATGCTGACTGATCTCACTTTAAATTCATGACCGGCAATCTCAAGTGGGCTCTTAGCACTCCTAGGCAATTTTACTATATTTCCCTAGTCAATTTACTCTCTTACTTTTTTTCGTGACTATTCCACAACCTTTTCTGCTCCACGCACTCAGCTGATAACTTTGCTTCTCAATAACTGAGGTAACAGATGCAATTAGAAGAGCATTTCTAAAACTCCCATCATGAAAGATATCATTCTACTTGATTCTGTACCTACATATTTTCTCTTCCCTTTAATTACAATGGATAAACCACTCTTGCGCTCCTTGAGGGTATCACTTCTGATTTTCTTCACTTTCTCTTCTGTGTCACCAATTTCCCCTCTCTGCTATCTCTTCCAACAGAACACAAACGTTTTACATTAGCTCTCTCTTCAAATTTACATTCATTGCCTAATCCACCCACCTGAACTCCATATTTTAATATTTCAACTGTCTATTTAACATTGTTTACTTGAATGTACCATTAGGTATCCCCAATGTTAATGTACACAAAACTGAACTTCTCCTCTTTCCCTCACAAAATGCTCATGCCTGATTGTATGGCAACTCTGTCTTCAAATTTGCTTAGATCATACTTGATGTACTATATATCAAATGCATCTCTCGATGCTCCAACTTTCTCATTCTTCATATTCAGTTTATCAACAAATCCCAGTGACTCTACCTCTATAAATCTTATAGAATGTGATCAAGCCACCATCATCTCCTACCAGGAGTATTATAATCACACATAACCCCTTTCTCTGTTTCTATACTTTTCTCTGTTTTGAATACAGCAATTGGGTTATGTAAAATAATAAATCAGATCCAGTCACTTCTGTGTTCAAAGCCCTCCAATATATCCCCATGTTATTCCATTGGCTAATGAAAAACTCATAATCATGGCCCCAGATAATTCTCTAATCTTAGCTTCTGATTTTCCCCCTCATTTGACTTACTCCAGCCACAGAATCAAGACATTTTTGGACCACAACAAAGAGACTCAAATTTTGGACTTCCACAATGCTCTTTTGACGTGTCTTTCTCATTTTTTGAAGTCTCTCCTCAAATGTTTTATTTTCTTAGAAGTCTTTCTTTGATTCTATTAAAAATACCCAACTCTCTAAAACTGGCTTCAGTAACCCTCTAGCCTCAGATCCTTCTTTTTTATTAATCTTAACATTTTTTTTTATCTAATATAGATCTATGGTGCAAGGGGTGTGTGTGTGTGTGTGTGTGTGTGTGTGTGTGTGTTTTAAATGGTTATTGGCACATAGAGGTGCTGAATAAATATTTTTAAATAAACAAATATTATAGATTTTTGGTACATTGGCTTTTTTTGCCTTTCTAACCCTATCACCCTTACCAGGCTATACTTTCCGTATAAGAAGAGACTTTTGTCTTCTGTTTGAGGCTGTGCACCAGTGATTACACCAATGCCCCCTTCATGGCATTTAACATGATTAATAGAAGTTAAATGAATGAGTACACTTTAAAAAAAAAATTATCAGGAATTTAAGCCCAGAATGTTAAAAAATGGTATGAAGTCACATTGCTATGTAAATTAAAACTCTTGAATTCAGATCATTTGTTATAATCTGGCTTCAATTTACATTTTCACACCATGTTCTACCCTGGACCTCTTAGCTTTTATATACAAGTTATAGCTCAATAAAACCAGACCAAACACTATTCTTGAATTTAACGGAAACTGCACCTATTTTGCATGATGTTGCTTCTGGCTTGGATACTCTGCTGTTTCTAACTGCTTGTTAATATTTCATTTATCTTTCAAGACCCAATGCAAATGTTAGCTTCTCTTTGAAACCTTTCCAGACTTCCCTATGCAGAATTAATTACTCTCTCTTCTGGTATTTTGCAACTCATTTATGCATTCATTAGACAATCATTTATTGAATTTTCCAGAAAACATACTGGCACCGTGGAGAAAGGAATGGTTACCCAGATGAATGTTTTTCTGTGAATGCCCTAGTGTAGGTTTTCCAGGGCCTTATGAAATTGCCCATTGTTTTATATATGTACTACTAAAATTTTTCTATGAATAGTTTCCATGAATTATGCTGTTTGCAGTTGTTATGGTTCTGAATACAGTATTTGATATCTAACCAAGTCAGAAAATGTTTGTTGAAATGAAATTAAAATATCCATTCATTTCAGGGTTATTTCTATAACTGTATGCTAAAACTTAGAGAATTTTTCTGTTATGCACATTATTCTCTGTTAGAAACAATACCTGATCTCCCTCCACTCAAATTAAATGGAGCACAATTTCAGTAAATAATACCTCGTTTCATCTCTGCTTCCTCCCCGACTGCCACTGACTCTTCCTTCAAATACTTCCATTGTGGTTATTTTTTGTATAAATTAAATGCTTATCAACTACATAGACAAATAAAACATGTTTTTGACCTAGAGATTTGGGACTGTCCCATCTTCTACATGTATTTTGTTTATTTATTCGCTGTTTAAAGTATTCCTTTTTTTCCCCAGCCAGAAGAGCTCAAGAGTTAGACTGGAATAAATTTGAAAGATCTATTCCCTTTAGAGATATCTAAGCCAAGATAGAAGCACTGCTTCAGATGCTCTGACAGGCAACTTACACCTGTTTGACCAATAATTTATAATGAGTTAGAAGACTCTTTAGGGAGCGGTGTCAAGATTTTCACCATTGACATAGAGTGAAATCGGAAAATTTCCAATTGTGTAAATGCTACATTCTTAATATAATTCAGCCAATGAATGAATTTAGGTTTATATTCCCTGCTCTCTACAGTATTCCTTTTCCCTACACTAAAAACCAGTGTTTAAAATGGCAGGAGTCTTGATCTTCTCCGTGATTACTTAATCTGTCTTGCTAGTGATTCTGCCACATGCCTTCCATTTCTGATCTTTTTGTTTGATGTCAAGTTAGGTGTATGGCATTCTCCTCTATAATTAGCTCTTATCTTCATGAGGACAGATATCAATACCTAGCTGCTACGGTCAAGATATTTTAAGAGAGATTCCTAAAAATCCATTTTCTTTTAGTTTCATAACATTTTACACATTACTTTTTGAACATAGCAGCACTCTTTTTAGTTTTACTATAATGTGGGTTTTAAAAAATGAAGATAAAACCTTAAAATTATACTTTATAGTGGAATTACAGCTGCTTAATTTTGATTCTTTGAAGAAGTTACAGGAAAACATTCACTATTATAGTTTATCAATAAAATTAGAGCATTTTAAATTTGAGAACATTAGATATTAACTAGAATTGTGTAACGGAAAATGCTCTCTCCCTCTCTCTCTCTCTCTGTCCCTCCCTTGCTCATGCACACAATCTCTCTCTCTCTCTAAATAAATAAATAAATAAATAAACATTAAATTAAAAAAAGAAGCAACTCTTTCAGCATTTATTTATACTTGAAAATATAGGTCTGTTTACTCTGGAAATCAATAAGGACTTGCTTAACAACGGTTGACCTTTTGATCTCCTCAGGTATATGACTGACTAACATAAGCATCTGAGACTATGATTTCTAGTTTACATTTTTAAATCTTTTCTTCTTTTAATTGTTGAATTAGTAGGTTCAATATGTCATAGGTCACATTCCTCTGTGGTAATAAAATCATCACTATGCTATTGATAGAAAAAAATTGGCCAGAGAACAAGATTTAGAAAAGGGTTTGTACAAAGTAATCATTGTAAAACCATTCATTATTCTACCCTGTTGGAAATCAGCTGAGAAGAAAGTGGCAGTGAAGATGGGGACATATTTTGTTGTTTGTCAGACCTAGTCAGCATAGATATATAACTGCCAAATGTGTCAAAAAATGAGAACAGCTCCACTTGATCCACCTTAAAATACAGATACAAAATCAATATTAGGCAGAGGAACAGTTCATTGAGAGAATTATGAGGACATCTTCATGGGAAGCACATCTCACTAGAGCTGAACCATGTGTGAATGAATGTCTTGGCACTGGAGTCATCAAGCAGATATACAGCAACTAATTACTCCCATACTTTCAGACTTTTCTTGCACCTTAAAAAAAAAAAAGCCTCAGTGTAAGTGTGTCAGAAAAATGCTAGAGAACTCTTCTTCTGTTTTAAATTTTTCTTTGACCACATCTTTCACTGACTACAGCAACTGCAGTTTCTTTCTTTTCAAGGTACGATTGACAATTTTAGCAAATAAAAATACCATGGCACATGCTTTTGTGAAACATTATTGTTTATCTGAAATTCAAATTTAACTGTGCTTCATATATTTTATCGGGCAATATTATCTGAAGTAAAATACAAGAAAGCCCTGATTACTACTCTGATCATTAAGAATATCAAAGGTGTGATTGGCATGCTGCAAGGACATTTTCTTTCTGGCTTATTTCAAGTTCTAATCCACTCAGCTGAGGGTGGATGCCGATGATGGTGCCCACAATGTTTTGGTTCTGTTGTCTTTATGGAATCTTAAAACTTGAGCATCAGTGAGTGGGACTTTAACTATCTTTTCTTCCTCTCTTGTCCCAAAGAATACACACTTGAAAAAGAAAAACAAAACAAAACAAAAAGACAAAAAAACCCAAAAATCAGTATAAAAAGTAAGCTAACTAATCTGGTTAACATTTTTCAGACACCAAGATTTCCAAATGTGAATCTTTCCAAACATGCTGTGCAGCTTGTTTTCATGAGGAACTGGAAGGAAGGTATTATGGGAGAGAGAATTTTGGCTTTGGTCTCAGGAGATGTTTTTTATCTTTGCTTCTATCTTTTTTTAAAAAATGTTTATTTGTTTATTTTGCGAGAGAGAGAGAGAGAGTGGGTGAGAGGCAGAGAGAGAGAGAGAGAGAGAGAGAGACAGAGAGAGACAGAGAATCCCAAGCAGGCTCTGCTCTGTCAGCACAGAGCCCAACGTGGGGCTCAAACCCATGAACTGTGAGATCTTGACCTGAGCCTAAATCCAGTGTCAGACATTTAATCAACTGAGCCACCCAAGTGCCCCTCCTTGCTTCTATCTTTAATTAGAGTTAATAGTACAATCTTTTAGAAACTCAATTCTCTTTAAGTGAAGGAAATGTCTTCCTTTAGGTAGGCCATTACATATTTAAGAAAGTATAAAAATGCAATTATCACCATAATAGAAACTTTAATCAAGCCATTATTTGTAGGGTCATTTGGAAATTCTGTTATCCCTGAAATTCTGTCCTGTATTTTCTTTGCTTCATTAGGACACAAATCACCTATCCTCTTTTCAATACTTTATCCTTACGATCAAGCACATATCTCACACTTAGGAGGCACAAAATAAATATGTGCCCAAGTATTGAAGGGATACTAAGTATAGAATGAGGTGAAATTGATATCTGGTTTTCTGTTTGTTAAATTATAGACCTTTTTCTTTTCCCAAAGTAGTCAGTATCATGACTTCCATGAAAGGTCATGCATGAGGATTGGAATTTCTTTTTGTATTATTTGATATTACTTCTCAGAATCTAGGAAGGGCCTGGCACATACTAAGCATTTGATAAATAATCTATTGAATGCATTAAGAAGTCTTCAGAAGCTCTTTACAGCACCCAAAATGCAATGTCTCTTTATTTTGAAATGAAATTCAACATAAAATTCTTGGTAATAGAAAGGAGAAAATATGATTTTCCTAAATGGTCAAATATTTTTAATTTTATGAGAAATATGATTAAATTTCTAAGTTAATTTCATCTGATATATAAACCAAAAGAGCTATTGTTTTTAAAATTTTTCTAATCTTTATTAATCATAAAAGTAATAACTGCATATTAAAAATGTCTTTTAGAAACTAGTAAAATAATAACTACTTATTTTTTAGCACATCTTTTGATTTTATACATTACATTTTAATATAGTCATAATCAATGGTTGAATATTTATTTATTTATATTATTTTTTTAAATGTTCATTTATTATTGAGAGAGAGAGAACATGAGTATTGGAGGGGCAGAGAGAGGAGGAGACACAGAATACAAAGCAGGCTCCAGGCTCTGAGCTGTCAGCACAGAGCCCGATGTGGGGCTTGAACTCACAAACCGTGAGATCATGACCTGAGTCATAGTCGGAGGCTTAACCAACTGAGCCACTCTGGCGCCCCTCAATGGTTGAATATTTAAAATGAAAATGTCCAACACCGAATTCCCCAACTATTTTTTAAAGATTTTAAAAATTTATTTATTTATTTTTGAGAGAGACAGAGCATGAGCAGGGGGCAGGCAGAGAAAGAGGCAGACACAGAATCTGAAGAAGGCTCCAGGCTCAGAGCTGTGAGCACAGAGCTTGATGCAAGGATAGAACCCATAAACTGTGAGATCATGAACTAGGCTGAGGTCGGATGCTCAACTGACTGGGCCACCCAGGTTCCCCCCCCCCCAACTATTTTTTGATCTGGGAACCATTTTCATGGCAATAATTTCTTAAATGTATACAACCTAATAAATGTAGTACACATATTTTTACATATACAAATTTACTTCGTTGCTCTAATCCCCTAAATTTATTTTACTTAGTTAGACCTTACTATCAGATGACAGTTAAGACACTGAGGGAGAGACGAATCTGAATACACATCGTCTGTCTTCAAGGACATTCTGGTATAATCTTTTTGACATGAATCTTTTTTTTTCCTGGATATTTTGTATAATTTTAAGAGATAGGCTATCTGATTATCTCACAGCACATCTAACATAGTGAATTTAAAATTAAGTTAAATAACATCAATCAAAGCCTTCTTCTTGAAAAGAAAAGTTATTCAATGGATGCTTTGGCTTGGTTGTACTGATCTCTGTAAAGTTAATAATGATGCTTGATTTACTTCAGTGACTCTCCCCATAACTTTCTACACCAAATCACAGTATCCTCAATAATAAATAATGATTATTAAAGATTTTAATATATCAGCTGCCCTTCAAACAGCTTTTCAGACATCTCATTTGATCCTCACAAAGAGGTAGAGCTATTATCACTATAATGAAATTAGAAAATGAAGCACAGAGTAGCTTACACAGAGCATAAACAGTAGAGCTAAGATTTAACACCAAATAACAAAGAGTAAAAGCATATTTCTCTACATAATTAAAACTTCAGTTAAGTTATTTTGGGGGGCTCCACATATCCTAGCTTAAAGTTGCCTCAAGAACCAACTGATTGTCAACAATTTTCTGTTCAACTGACCAGGTCAGAGTTGATAACTCATGGTTTTTCATTTCATAAATACTTACCTAGTTACAAATTACTCTTCTGTGTTAACAAGGCAAACAAGATTTTTGGCCACATGAAACTTATATTTAGGAAGAGTAGAGACTAAAAAATAAATGTACATGATCACTCAGTTCTTAAGACATAGTCTCTGAATCCTTGGAATTTACTGAGTGTGGGAGTGTCTTTGTTATTCATGGTGGATCCTGATAATGTATTCTCATAAGATGACTTATGGCAGGCTCCTGGATAGTTTACACTAATGAAAAGACAGAAAATAAGGGCTGGTCATGCCAGAAAGACTAGCTATGTGATTAGAACATTGGGTTTGAGCCAAATAGCAGCAGTCAATCTCTTGAGAGGCTAAAGATTGAGCTCAATCACATGGTCAATGACTCAGTCAATGAATTTCCTATAAAGGTAATCAAACCCCCAATAAAAATTGGACATTAAAGCTTGGGTGTGCTTCCTGAGTTGGTAATACACATTGATGTGCAGGGGGGCCAGTGACTCATCCTTACTTCATGGGGTGAGGGAATGAGTAGTTGTGCATTTGGAATCCTCCTAGACCTCATCTCATAAATCTTTTGACTGATTTTTATTGTATGCTTTCTGCTATAATAAAACTCTAATCACAAGTATAGCATTTTTCTGAGTTCTGTGATTTGTTCTAGCGAATTATCAGAACTGAAGGGGTAATGAGGCCTCCCAAACTGGTAGACAGTTTGACAGAAATTGCAGGTGGCCTAAGATCTCGCAATCTTGACACTGGTGTCTGAAGTGATGGCAGTTTTGTAAAGGACTGTGACTTTAACCTATGAAATTTGGCCTAACTTCATGTAGTTAGCTTCAGAAGTCATTGCAGAAATGTAAGTGTTTTCGGGGCAGTTAAACAAGGTGATATGAAAGGAAATGTCTGTAGGTTGGAATTTAGAATGAGAAATTAAAAAAAAAATGGCTCCCAGGGGTGACGTTAGAGCTGAGATCTAAAGGATCAGAAAGATACAGGAACGAATAATCTAAAGATAAAATACCTCAGGCAAGAGGAAACAGCAAGTTCAACACCATAATAATGTCTGGGGCAAAGAAAGAAGCTTACTAAGTCTAGAGCAGAAGGAAACTGATACATGAGAAAGACCGACAGATGATAGATCATTAAAACTCAGATTTAACAATTGTGGTAATGATTGTTTCTGTTTACCAAAATCCACGTTCTCCTTTACTTTATGGGCACACAACCAGAGTATGTTTCCCAGAATCCCCTACAGTAAGGAGGTCTACATGGTTGAATTCTACCCAAAGGAAATAAAGTAGAAATGATGTGTACTCTTTCTAGTCTACCATTCTCTTTCCTTTTGGGGGGCTTGATACAAATGACAATAAAAATGTAGGGAATTGTATAGCCACAAGGTGGAGAGAAGATGCGTTCCTGAATTACTACATGGAGGGGAAACTTTTGAAAATTATTATTAGGGGGGCACCTGGGTGGCTCAGTCAGTTAAGCATCGAACTCTTGATTTTTGGCTCAGGTCATGATCTCACGGTTCCTGAGATCGACCCTTGTGTTGGACTCCACGCTGACAGTGTGGAGCCTGCCTGCGATCCTCTCTCTTGCTCTCTGCCTTCCCCCACCCATGCACTCTGTCTCTCTCTCTCTCTCTCTCAAAATAAATAAATAAACTGTAAAAAATCTTTTTCATTTTTTAATGTTTATTTTATTTTTGAGAGAGAAAGTGTGAGAGAGAGAGAGAGAAACAGGTCAGGAGCAGGGGGAGGGGAAGGGGCAGGGAGAGAGGGAGGGAGACACAGGATCTGAAGCAGGATCCAGGCTCTGAGCTGTTAGCACAGAGCCTGAGGCAGGGCTCAAACTCACCATCCTGAGATCATGACCTGAACCAAAGTCCGCGCTCAACCTACTGACTGAGTCACCCAGGCATCCCTAAAAAAAATCTTTAAAGAAATAAAAATTATTAGAAAAAGAAAAGTTACAATGAACAAAAAATAAATTTCTTTTGTTCACGGCCTCAAATGTACATATTTGAGTGTCTATTCTATCTAAAACAGAATTACATTTCTTACGCAATGTAAATCATTGTGATGGCTTTTGCAAACCTTTGACATTGGAGAGCTTTTAGGCAAACAGAGATTTGATACTGAGAGTTGAGAGTAAGGTATTTTTAACCAGAATTTTAAAAAGGAATTTCTAAGCCATAAATTTTAGTGAGTGCTAGGAACCAAGCCAGTAAAAGAATAATCAGAGGTAAGTGCAATAGGCAATATGGCAACAAAAAGTAGAATATAATCTAAGGGCCAGAAATTTGATGAAAGAATAAGCTAAAAAAGAGCTTGGATACAGAGTGAGTCATTGGCAATTCCCTCCAAGATGCTAAAATGTCCTTAGCTTATTATTCTTGGCTTTAGCTGTAGAGTTCTATTATATGCTAGATGTGAAAGCATAGGTTTGGGGTAGACAATAAAAATAACCATAATTTATTAAATATCAAATATCACTGGGACACTGACTCTTTACATATGATATCTCAAAGAAATTAAATTATTAGAAATATACTATGGTGAAGGGACTATGGCAAGTTAAGATAATGAGATTTGGGAAGGTTGAGGTTAAATTATTTGTTTAATATTGTCCGGCTATTATGTAGTAAATTCTAGATTAGAACCCATTCTGACTGACTTCACTGACTTTATTCCTACAGAGCAACTGCCTCTGAACACCAAACTGAATCAGAAATAATCACTTGTGAGTGATTAGATATATCTATCTGGATGACTGATCTTGTCACTGTCAGTATAGCTATCTTGGCATCAAAAAAAACAACCATAGCTGTATTCCTCTGTCTGTATCGTTTTTTTTTTTCTTCCTACCCATCTCAAATTTAAATTATAACTTCACTAAAGGAAAAGAGAAAGTAGAAAGAAGTCTCTTTCTACTTTATAAAATAAAGGCCTGACTTTATTTTATGCCATCTTAAAAAACAGCTGTCCAAAAGTACTCTTGCCACTTGGATATAGGAATGGATTAATATGCTCTGAGAGTAGGCATAATGCTACTATTGCTATAATTATGGAGGGCACAAAATCCAAAGTGAAACTGCATCAACTACACAGCAGGCCTACTATTTACAAGGCCACAAGCAGAATAGGTAGATTTAAGGGGATGATAGATTACTTTTTCTGTGCAGGGTATGCAAATACATAATTTCTCAGCTACTTCAGTGGTATAGGTATTAAAAAGACATCCCATCAAGTAATATTCTGTTTCCATTTGGCATTTACTAGTGACTTTGCTCCCTTTAAGTGATTCCCCAACATTTCTGAAAGCAAATGAAAATAACTTTTATTTGAGCATCTGCTTTTTTTCCAGGGACTTTTGTAGGTGTTATATTATATATGCAAGGAAATAAAAAGTCAGAGGTTAAATTACTTGCCCAAAGTTACAGAAAGTCTGTGGCAACCACCAAAATTATACACAGATCAATCAGAATATAAAAACCTATGATTTATTAAATGTTTGGATTTATAAGCAAAATTGTTTTCATGTTAGACCATGACATTTAAATTTGTAAAAATGAGGGCAAACTGAAGACTTAAATATGACCTGAAACTGTAAAACTCTTAGAAGGAAACATAGGCAGTAATTTCTTTGACATCAGCCTTAGACATTTTTCTAGATGTCTGCTCAGGCTAGAGAAACAAAAGCAAAATTAAACTATTGGGACTAGAGCATAATAGAAAGCTTTTGCACAGTGAAGCTTTGCAACCATAAACAAAACAGAAAGGAAACCTACTAAATGAGATAATATATTTGCAAATGGTGTAACTGGTAAGGGGTTAATATCCAAAATATATAAGAACTTATACAACCCAACACCAAAAGACAAGTAATCTAAAATAAAAAATGGTAAAAGGACCTGAATGGACACTTTTCCATAGAAGGCATACATAGAAGGCCAACGGACACGTGAAAAGATGCTCAACATCATTGATCATCAGGGAAATGCAAATCAAAACCACAATGAGAGGTGCATGGGTGGCTCAGTCAGTTGAGCGTCTGACTTAAGGCTCAGGTCATGATGTGACCTGAGGGTTTGTGAGTTTAACCCTACGTCAGGCTCTGTGCTGACAGCTCAGAGCCTGGAGCCTGTTGCAGATTCTGCGTCTCCTCTCTCTCTGCCCCTCCCCTACTTGTGCTCTGTCTTTCTCTCTTAAAAATTAAAAAAAAAATGTAAAAAAAAAAAAACAACACACAAGGAGATATCACCTTCTACCTGTCAGAATGGCTAGAAGCAAAAAGACAAGAAATAACAAGTGTTGGTGAGGATATGGATAAAAAAAAGAAACCTCATATACTGTTAGTAGGAATGAAAATTGGTGTAGCCACTGTGGAAACCAGTATGGAACTTCCTTAAGAAAATTGAGAAGAGAGTTACCATATAATGCAGTAATTCCCCTTCGGGGTGTTTACCCAAAGAAAATGAAGTTCCATTTTTGCAACATTATTTACAATAGCCAAGATATGGAAGTAACCCAAGTGTTCCATCAATAGATAAATGGATAAAGGTGTGGTGTATACGCACAATGGAATATTATCCATGAAAAGAATGAAATCTTGCCATTTGCACTGACATGGATGGTCCTAGATAGTATAATGCTAAGTGAAATAAGTCAGTCAGAGAAAGACAAATACCACATGATTTCACTTATATGTGGAATTTAAGAAACCAAACAAAAGAACAAAGAAAAAAGAGACAAATTAAAAAACAGACTCTTAAACACAGAGAACAAACTGATATTTGCCAAAGGGGAGATGGGTTTGAAATAGATAAAGAGGATCAATCTTGATGAGCACTGAGTAAAATTGTTGTCATTACATTGTAAAACAAACAAAGAGGACAAACTATCTTATTTTTTTCTGAAATCATATTTGAGTGGACTTTATTCACTCACTTAATCATTCATCCAATACTTATTGTGTGCCAAATATATAGTAAGCATTTTGCTGCCTATAAGCCCTAAAGCAATGAACATAGACAAAATTCTGGAATCTTGTGAAATTTATATTTTAGGTAGGGAGGCAGATATTAAAATAAATTAACAAAAGGTAAATTACGGGGAATTTTAAAATTCCAAATATACAATAAATAGAGGTTTTTTTAAGTTTCTTAAAATGAACTTTTTTTTTTGGTCTTTATCCTCAGCTGAATATGAAGTTATGTAACTATTAATGCAGAGTGGTGAATTAATTTCTTATATATTTATAAGCTCTTTTTGCCTTACAGTGGCTTAGTGTGGTTGTTGTTGGGATACACATAATCGTTGTTAAATGACAAAAAAAGAAGACAAATTCTGTAACAGTGTTCTTCTGAAAAAAGATGTTTTAAAGATTCAAGCAAAGTTGTTTTGACTATTAAGGGAATTCCTTGGATATGAATAAAATCACAAATAGCGACAGCTATTTTTTATCTATATTTGATTTATCTACATTTTAGATACTCTTCTATATGTATATTTGTAACAGCCTTGTTGATTAGTTGAAATTAAATATTTCTAAAAAATCCAACTAACGGCATATGAAAACTAGGGCAATTATTGATAATAAGAAAAAAAATGTTGCATCTAAAATCTAAATTGATTCACTGGGAGATGATCTAAAGTTGTTTGAATATCTGTTTAAAATGGCCCCTCAAGAACGTAGTTCTTGTTGGATTAAATGAAGATACTTCAGTTTGGAAAATTATAGCTTCTAAAGGACAAATGCATTCCATACTATTATCCCTATTTCTAACCCTTGTTTATCTTTTGGAGTCCAAAACAGATGCAAACTACTTAATGGCATTTAATGAAATCTTTGGAGACCCACAGTGAATAGTGCCCACTGGTCATTATTCAGGCTTGCCTGGAATTTCATTTATTTTACATTTGCTCCTCAATATAGAAAATATAATAATCAATGTCATAATCACAGTTGTTCAACACATTGCACTTTCTTCTTTCTTTTTTTCTGCCTCAGACTAAATTTCTCCCCGCACCTCCTTATTTCTTTTTATTTAGGTGAAAGAAAATAGCTTTAAATGATAGAAACATCATCTGTTAGCTCTGTTTTCTCTATTACAAGAGACATAACTGCACATGCAAAATTACTCTGCTCAAGGAATTGTTATTTGAAAGCTATTTAAATCCACAGTCAGAAAACAAACAAGTGGACATATAAATGTGATTGAAAAAATTCCAAATTGTTACCTTTGAAGCTTCATTTGCAAGATAAATATAAGTCTCTACATTTCCATTTATTCTGTGTTTTTTCCCCTTTTTCAAGACAGTAGTAACTAAAATGAAATATTTTTGTGTCTTCATTTAAATGAAAACTCAAAAATGCCTGGATTATATTTGATATTTTTATGTAACAATGTGCTTATATCAATTTAATTTTCTCAGAAATTCTTTTAGTTTTCATCTCAGACAAAGTCAAAACAACATTAGTATAACTTACTTGTTAAGAATAATCACATTATAGTTACAAAATTCTTTAGCTGTGTGGAATTTATTATGATTTGGGAAAAATTAAAACAGATTTTTCTCCTAATGTATTTTTATTTTTCACATTACATATGGTGATTTTATTTTTCATAAGGCAAGGCTCATCAGAAAAGTTCGATCAGAAATATAAAATTGCATTCAGTTCTCCCCAAAGAGAGCCAGGGACTGACAGTCTTTTTCAACTTACATCTCCAGAAATGGAAACAAGGAAGAATTTGTCTTCACTGAGAATGAAAGAAGACTGTATATTTTTTTTAAATTTTGTGATAGTCACACAAATCAGATAAAATAGTCAATTTGAAACACATTTTTCAGTTTCTCGGGGAAACATTAAAAAGCCACTCTTCAGTTCCAGTAGATTTGCGATAATTCAACATCACTAAGACCACTGTTTCCCAAGCACACTAAGACCACTGTTTCCCAAGCAGGGTGGTTTCCACAACCCTTACCTCTTTATCCCAAGGGTATTTAATAATTGTCATATCTGGGGGTATTATTTGCATCTAGTAGGCAGATGACACATATGCTACATATATAATGTACAAGACAGCTCCCACAAGAAAAATTATCTGGCAGGGTACCCGGGTGGCTCAGTTGGTTGAGCATCTGACTCTTGATTTTGGTTCAGGTTATGATCCCGGAGTCCTGGGATTAAGCACCGTGTTAGGTTCCATGGTGAGCATGGAGCCTGCTTGGGATTCTCTCTCTCTCTCTCTCTCTCTCTTTGTCTCTCCTTATACCCCACTCGTGCTCTCTCTGTCTCTCAAATAATTTTCAAAAAGTATCTGACATAAAATATCAATAGCATCAAGGTTGAGAAACTCTAAGGTAAAGATAATCTTATTATTGGCAGTCACTAGGACTAATTGAAGAGCACTATAGAATATGTAGTTCTGCATGAAAGGAAACAACGAATAAAATATACTTTATTATTTGTGTTTTGTATTCAAACATCTAACATTGGCAGGGTGCCATATATCTATATTTTATGGCAACTACTCCAGAAAAAAAAGATGACAATTTTTTAAACAGTTAAAAAAAAAGGCATTTTCATAATTCTCTCATCCTATGCAACTTTTCCCTGTACCATGTAACTATGCAATTCTTGATTTAACAATTTTTATTGAGCTAAATTATCAGAGAATCCTGGTACATTATAAAAGTGTTGACATTTCTGATTAGGAAATAAAGTTAATCCCATGGCATTTACTCACGCATATTTGACCAGGAACTTTTTCATGTTCCCAAAATGACTGAAACGAACTCATGTAATAAGAAATTCACCTAAAGTTTTTCATGAAAAGAGTTTAGTTCCTGCGCTACTAGCATTTATCTTTTGAAAATATGTAAACAAAAAAAGAACCAAGTACTTGCTAATTATTTTTCTGTTACATATACATTGCCAATATGACATTTCTTAGAACATTTCAAATGGTTACAAGAACATAACAGAAAAACATGAAAAATGGTGAGTTAAGCATTGTGACTTACATAAAAAAGTGTGTGACATAACCCTGTATCTAGAATTGTAAACTGTGAATGTTTTTATACCCACACTCCGAATATATCAACATTAAAAAAGATAAGTTGTGATGATTCATCCATGTAGTAATTAATTCACCCAAAAAATATTTATTACAAAAATCCTATATGGCAATTCTTGTGCTATATACAGATATATAGTCTACACACAAGAACATTACAATTGGACATAAATGTTTCATTAAAGCAAGGAATAATATTTGGTGGTTTGTTCAAGGTTGTGTTTTTCAATTACTACCATAGAGTCTGAACAAATAAGGCTTAATAGATATTTGTTGCATTAACAAAAAAAAATTAATGAATGTATTAATCTATGTAACATGACAAGCACACACCAGGTACAATGGCAGTTTAGAGAATGAAATCACATACCTAGTCAGGTAAGTCATAAGGGTCTTCATGGATGAGGTAGCATTTGACCTGGGACTAATGGAATGATAAAATTATTGAACAATCATGGGAAAAATTGAGGAGGGGTGATGATTTTAAAAGATGATAGATTTGGTTCTTACGAGTTAAGCTTTAGAAGGTACAGTATTCTTGCTGAAATATCAAGTGAATTATTACCAATGTAGGCCTGCTGCTCAAGAGAAAGGCTGGGGCCAGCAATCTCCACTGAGGAGGCAGCCAGCCGCCTAGTAGTAAAAGAAGCAGCTGGAGAGTGAAAGATTATCTGAGAGATTAGAGAGGAAGATACAGAGATAAGGCAGAGGGACACAGAGGAAGAGACAGAGAGAGAGAGAAAGATATTCAAAAACTGAGTGGCTTCTTTCTTTCTTTTTTTTTTTTTTAATGTTTATTTATTTTTGAGAGAGAGTGCAAGTGGGGAAGGGGCAGAGAGAGAGGAAGACACAGAATCCAAAGCAGGCTCCAGGCTCTGAGCTGTCAGCACAGAGCCCAACACGGGGCTCAAACTCACAAATGGCGAGATCATGACCTGAGCCAAAGCTGACGCTTAATTGACTGAGTCATCCAGGCGCCCCAAAGACTGAGTTTTTATAGAAGCGAGGGATACAGATACGGATTAATCTTTCTAGTGTTCTATAGTGCAGTAACATGAGAGCCAAGAGAAAAATGATTTTTTAAAAAAATTACTGGTTCACAGTGACCAATAACAAAAGAAGTCAAAGAAGATGGGGCTTCAGAAAGATCACTGGGTCATTCATTAGGTCCAATATTTCATATACATATGCCAGGTAACAGAGAGAAGGGACAGAGGTCAAGGGAAAGTTACATGAAAGAGACATGTAAATTTCACTGTTCTTTCCAGCACCACTTTCCCTGTTGAGGGCCTCATATTTTACTTGGGCTACGGCCATAGCCTCCTAAATAGCCTTTTTCTGGTGCAATGCTTTTTATGCATAGCTGCAATATGAATCTTTTCAAATCTCAGATTTGAACATATGACTCTCTTGCTCAAAAGCCATCACTAACTAGTCACTATTTACAGTCCCAAATTTCTATCCTGGCTTTCAAAGCTCTTCATTTCCTGCTTTCAATAAATTTTTCTTATTCTTATGTTTCACCACAGTTTTAATAATTATATAACAGGAATTTTTCTGTATTTATTCCATTATTTCTTGCCTCAATGTGTTTTCTCATGTTTTTATTTTACTCACCTGGAAATATCATCTATTTAGTTTCTCAGTTTCAATACCCTAGGCATCTTTCATGTCATAGATTAAATACTATCTACTTAAATAGACTCACTCTGATTTTCCCCACCTGCAGATCTTTCTGTTTCCCACTCTTTTGAAGTATCTTCAAACCCCTCTCATGACACTTATATACTTTTTTATCATATTTATTAAGTTGATATATATTGCTCATCCAGGATCCATTCCATAGACCTCTATCAACGGCAGCCTCATTTAAATTTGGTAAACACACACATGGGCGCCTGGGTGGCTCAGTTGGTTAGGCACCCAACTTCTGCTCAGGTCATGATCTCATGGTCGACGGAGCCCTGAGTCAGACTCTGTGCTGATAGCTCAGAGCCTGGAGCCTGCTTCAGATTCTGTGTGTCCCTCTCCCTCTGCTCCTCCCCCAGTCACGCTCTATCTCTCTGTCTCTCAAAAATAAATAAGTGTTAAAAAACACATTAAAATTTGGTAAACATGCAGGCCATTTATTTCACATAAGACTGATCCATTTCTGAGGCTCATACTGAATTGCTTTGTGATCCAAGTGAACAGGGCAGAGCAATCAAGAACCAACACCTGGGCTTCTCTGACACTACAAAGAATGATGTGTTTATGTTTTATTGGAGTCATTTGAGTGACAGAATTAATGACTTGAACAGGACCAGCCTGAGAATCAAGTCAACACAGATTAAAATGGAATTGAGAAGAATGAGAGCTGAAGAAAGTCCAAATTCTAATAACATTTTTTGAGACCCTGGATTTAGGAATTCTGTATTGCAGAACACCATACATTTGAGTTCTGTATAAATGATGCCCTCCCCACCCCCTCCCCACCCCCCACCCTCCCCGGAATTGTGTTAAGAGGCAACTGGATATTTTAGTTATTTGAGCCAATAAATTCCCTTCTTGGATTAATCCAGTTTGAATTCCTGCCACTGTCATTTATAAATGAAACAGGTAATACATTTATGTGCAGCTTTAAAAACATTTCATCTACCAGAGAATACACTCTTGAATACTGTATTTGCTTATTCATTTTGAATTCAAATGGTTCCTGACAGTACCTTCCCCATAGTAAATACATTTATGTTTTACTGTAGTGTATTAAGTTGGTCAGTTCTAAGATTGTTAAGTAAATGTCGGTGGAGAGAAAATTGAAGAATACAGATCATAGAGGAAGGATTTATGTGTGGCATGTACAGGGCTAGTGGTTTAAGGAAAAAATAAAAGAAAAATTAAATTTAAAAACTTAAAACAATTATAATTTACATTATATGACTGATTATTTGAACTTATGAATCATCACGATAGTTCATTGTTTATGCTATTATTTTTATTACAGGATTTTTCCTTGTGTAAATGATAAACTGTGGGCAAGAAGGAGGACTTCTGATTAATCACAACCATACCTACCTATGTATCTAGCTAGTTCAATAACTGTATCTTGGAAGAAATATGAGCTCATGCTTAGTGTTTGACAAAATAAAATAGTTCAACACACACACTCTTAAAGTCTAGAAGAGTCATAATAATATGCAACATACTGTCAGTGTTTAGTAAGAAATCTAAAGAAATGACTATTGTGATCTTCCTTTCCTCCTAGACTTGCTTGATAATGTTTAAAATTCTCATCCAGAGCCCTGCTTCACTCAGTTCTCACTTTTTTTTTCATATATGTTTTAAACACATTAGTGTCTCTATATTATAACAAAAATGTATGAGATCTTGAGCAGTGTGTTTTGTTTTGTTTTGCTTTACTGGTTTTCAAAGATCAGTGAAAAGAAGCAGGACTTGGGGAAGAAAGTGCAGGCAAAAATTATTGTATAGTTTTTGTGTAGTTGAAAACAGTAGGCATGAACATAGGAAACAAATATTAATTGGTTTTTAAAATGGCTAAAAGTATTTAAGTTAAAATGGGTAGAAATTTGCCCTTGAAAGGCTTGGAATGCTAGAGAGGACACAACTATACTTAGGTGTGAAATGGTTTTTCTCTGATATTATTAAGGATAAGTCAGATCACTCTTTTTCTGGCCTCTTTCCAAAGTGATTATTCTAGAGATGTGAAGATGGACCAGATGACTTCTTGAAATGCTTCCTTTGATTTATAACTATCAAGATGAGTATATGCGGACATGAATACACATGTACTCAATTTGAGAAACAGCAGCACTTCAGGTATGTGTGGGCATAACAGATGTGTACTCCCTGAAGAAACCAATGGAAAAATCTCTGTAGACAAAAATGTGCAACAGAAATTCAAAGAAGTTTCTCAAGATTACTCTTAGCTTTCACAATGACAATCTACCTAAGGCATTTTAGTGAAAGTTCTACAATAAAAGCTTAAAATTTTCTATCCAGTGCTCTTTTCTTACTTAGAGGAAAAAAAAAAAAAAAGACCAGTATGCTAAATAATGTGATGTAAATTAGTACCATTATAAACAATCCAAGAATGAATTTAGCTAACAGGAACAGGAAATAGCCCACTATGTCTTTTAATTGAATTTACATGGTTATAGTTAAATAGAGGAAAACATTTACATTTCTGTTCCTGTGTAATTCTAACTCCAGAACATACATTTTTAAAAGTAGCTCTGATATTTCCTATAAAATGACAAACATACTTCAAATTATCTAAAAAACAAAACAAAACAAAACAATTATGGGTTTATACTTGGAAAATTTTAGCTTCATCCTTGGATATTTAATCTCATGGATTTGTATGCTGTTTTTCACTATTCATTTTACTTACACATTTGGAAACCACTCTGAGGCGAACCAACATTATTTCTCTGAGTAAGTTAAGCTTAGAAAACACCGAATGCTAATAATGTAAGGTAACGAGAATGGATGGCAAAATCTTTACATAGATGTAAAGAACCTTCCCATGACTTTCAGGAGAGCTTGAATTAAATTTTTAAAAAATTGCTGAACTATTTTATGAAGCACAACATTTAACAATAAATAAAATAAATAATAATAATCTTAAAACTTGTCACAAAGATTCTATCCACTACAAGTAGACTAATTTTTAAACTAGTTTGTAAGATAATCCTTCCTAATACAGTTTTTATCAAAATTCTAAAAGAAGCTTCCCTTAAAAGTGTTTATATAATGGGGCGCCTGGGTGGCTCAGTCAGTTAAGTGACTGATTTTAGCTCAGGTCATGATCTCGTGGTTCATGGGTTCAAGCCCCGTGTTGGGCTCTGTGCTGACAGAGCCTGGATCCTGCTTCAAATTCTGTGTCTCCCTCTCTCTCTGCCCCTCCCACACTCATGCTTTGTCTCTCTGTCAAAAATAAATACACATTAAAAAAATTTTTTTAAAAAGACTGCCAATTTAATTCTTATCTCCAATCAAATATGATTAAGGTTCAGGAGAGAAAGCTAGTCACTCTTTCATCTTGTATGATGATGTAGCTTACTTTCTCAATTCCTAAACCAATAATCTAGCACATAGTGCTTTTGGTTAAGTAGTTACTTTTCTTACGTATTTAAATAGTACATTTTCTTTGTTTACTTTGATTGCAATGGAATCCAAAGCTTTTCAACAAAATCTCCCTGTTCCCCCACCATCAATAATATTCTCATTTTATGTCCATTCAGACATACGCACAAAAAGTCTGGGACTCATGACTCAAGTACAAGCAATGTCTCAAGACAACTTCAATTCTTAACAACACTGCAGACTAGGTACCTGAAGGAAGGCCTGCTTTTTCTGATCTAAGTCACCAAACTATTTGTCCTCAAGGAACTTTTGGAACCACTAAGTTTATACCAAACTAGTTGAGGTCTCTGGGCTTAGTCCAGCTATTGTAATTCTAGTTTTCTTTTTGTGATTGATTTCTAAATTATTTGCCTTGTTTTAAAATGATGAATAGCTCTGTTTCCTTAGTAATGCTTGCTGCCTAAAAATCTTTGGGTGTGATATTACTATGGCTACTCTAACTTTCCTTTGATTTGTATGGATCTGCATATTTTTCCAGAATTCTACTTTCAAACTTTGTTCTTATCTTTGATATGCCTTTGTAAACATTACATAGCTGGGGTAGGTTTTGTGTTTTTGTTTTGTTTTGTTTTTTTGTATGTGGTTATTTCACCTGCTGGACTCCAAGACCTGACTTTACTGCTCACCTGCTTCTTCTACCCACTAATCTTTGTCTCACATTTTTCTTTAAGCTCTTCTTTGCAGTTTTTCTCTTAACTCAGGCAAAAGACCCAACAGGCATAGCATCCTGTGATGGAAATGGAAACTACCTCTCCAGCAATAATGAATTCCCTGAAGAAGAACTCTGGACGCCCAGACTACCCAGACCAGTTTGAGCTTAACCACCAACTGACACCTGTGCAGATAGACCATGGAGTGACTGACAAGCTACCTTCACCTCGTGATAATACTAAAATCTCCATCCAAGGAGGAGCTCCATTTAGATAACAAGCAATGTGTGCATAGGCATGTTTCTTTAAGGCACGTATGCAACCTTATGCCTGCCTCCACATAAGATAACAAGGCTCCCCTTCTAAATATTCATCCTAATCCTAAATAAAAGAAACTCATTTACTCTTGATCTGGGAGTCACGGCTTTGGAAGTTATTCCCCATGATTTCCTTATTTGCTGCAAATAGAGTTTCCTTTGTGTGACAACGTCATCTGATGTAGTTTCTATCTGTCACTCACCAAGGAGAAAACTCACATTAGTTAAGTTACAGTTACTAATAAAATTTGGATTGATTTCTACCATCTTATTTTGGGTTTACTCTTTGTCCTACTTTTTACATTTCCTGCACCACAGTACCCCTCCAGTCACCTCTCCCCACCTTACTCTTTTCTGTTGACTATGAGATTCATTTACATCTTCCACCCAAACAATGTAAGGATCTTTGAAGATATTAATTCCAGTTAGAAACCGTGTAACTGATAAGGTTGTGCAGTATTTTAATTATATCTTGTTTTATAATCTCATAAAACAAATATCATTAATATTATTTTATACAGTTAAAATTTTTTAGATTTTCCTTTTTGAATTTGGTTTTCTTTACTTACCATTGGTTTTGTATTTTAGACTTTTCTTTTAGGTTCATTTTACTAATTCTTATGCAAAATCTAAAAAAAAAATAAATCCTTTAGTGAGGCTGTATTGATTGTACCATCTCAATTTTGAGTTTTCCTAAAACTATTTTAGATTTTCATTGAATAGTAGTTTCTCTGGGTATATGATTTCAGATTGTCAAATTATTTCAGTTACTCAAGGATATAATGATTTCCATTGTGGCAGTCGAAAATGCCAGCTGTCAATTTAATTGTTATTTGTGTTTGATTTGGGGAAGGGTAGTTTGTTTTTTATTTCCTGGCTTCTCTTAAGAAATTCTCTTTATTTTCATTCATCTGAAGTTTTGCTATAATGTGTCTTAGTTCAGGGGCACCTGGGTAGCTAAGTTGGTTGAGTGTCTGACTCTTGATTTCAGCTCAGGTCATGGTCTCACAGTCATGAGATCAAGCCCCAGTGTCAGGCTCTGCACCAGGCATGGAGCCTGCTTAGGATTCTCTCTCTCCCTCCCTCTGCCTTCCCCCACTCTCTCTCTCCAAAAAAAAAAATAATAATGTGTCTTAGTTCAAATTTATTTTTATTCATTACAGTAAGAGATCTTTGCTCCCCTAAATCTGATTATCTGTATATTTGGTCAGTTATGGACCTCTCATCCAATAGTTCTTTGAATTTCATTCCTCACTCATACTCTATTTCCTTTTTCTGAATCTTTCCATTCTATTTTCCTAATATCTTACTCTCTTTTGTCTTCTTCTGCATTATGGGGAAAAAATCTTTAGATGCATTTTCTAGTTCACGAGTTCTCATTTCAGCTATTTCCAATGCACTATTTTAGTCCATAAAAGAAATTTTAATAGTTACTCTTTTTTCCATTTCTAGATCTATTTGATTCTTTTTAAATTCTGCTGGATTTTTTTTATAGTATCTTGTTTTTTGTCATATTTTAAATACCTTCTTTCAAATTTTAAACCTATTCAATAATTATTATTTCATATTCTATCTTGTATAATGCTAAAATAATCAGTCTTTATGGATCTGTTTCTGTTTGTCATTATTTCTTACTTTAATGCTGACTTGTTTCATTATTTACTTTATGACTTTTACTGTGGGCTCAACTTCCATGGGACTTTACCTATGGTAAGACATTGAGCTCTGGGCTAAAGGTGATTTCTTCTGGGAAAGACTTATATTTCCTTCTGCCAGGCAACTGGGACACTACCAATCTGGAACTGTTTTAAATTCAATTCTGGTTTGTGATTAGAAAATCTTAGGGGGAGATTTTCTTTTCTTTTGTCCCTCCATTTATCCAGAACCACGCTGAGAAAATCATCTATAACATCTCCTTTTGGGTCATGGAATTATGTGAAGGCATCCATCCAACTTTCCTATTCACACAGGCCTTAGTCTTTACTTTCCATACCATACTTATGTAAACTTTTAAAACAGAAAGCTACAGACAAAGAATGGCAGGTGTCTTAAGGACATCTGTTGGCTTTAGTCCTTGATGACCTCCCCAGAGTCATGTTTTCTTGTAATTTTCTTCTCTGAGAATTTCCCTCCTTTTATTGCTTAATTCAGTTATAAATTTAAGGTGAATTAATAAATACTGTACTCAGCATTTAAAAATTTCCAGTTTTGAACAGATTTCTTGTTATTTAGTCTATCATATTTCCAGAAATAGAAGTGCCTACGATAATTCCATATATTTAAAATGGGCAAGTAAATGGGTCTAACTCTACAATAAGTGTGTTTATTAGGCCCAGCTCATGAGCCTAATTATATATTATACTGAGTTGAATAGTGTCCCCCCAAAATTCATGCCCACCTGGAATTTGTGGATGTGACCTCACTTGAAAATGGATTATTTATAGTATAATCAAGTTAAAATGAGGTCATATTAGGTTAAGGGAGGCCCTTAATGTCCAGTATGACTGATGTCTTTCTTTATAAAAGGAGAGGAGACACAGAGACAGACACACAAGAAGCATGTTGCCATGAGACAACAGAAGCAGAAATTAGAGTGATGTATCTATAAGCCAAGGAACACCAAGGATTTCAGGTAACCAGAAATTAGGAGAGAGGTGAGAAATAGATTATCCCTCAGAACCTCCAGAAGGAACGAACTTTGTAGACACCTTGATTTCAGATTTTTAGGCTCCTAAACTGTGAAAGAATAAATTTCTGTTGTTTTAAGCCAACAAATTTCTGGTAAGCCTACAACAGGCTTAGGAAACTAATACATATTAACTATGGAACCCTTTGATTTTTTTTTTTTTCTAATGTGTCTACCTAAGTTTTATTTGTATCTGTGGATATGCATCAATGCTCACTCACTATATATATATGAAAGGTACATTTTATGCCTAAAACCCTGAACTATTATTGTAGGAATTTTATTTTCATAATTTGGTAAGAGAGTAAAATCATATAAAGTTCATAACATTATGCCTAAAGAAAATAAATATCACTTATTAATTTTGATATATTAATCACTAGCTGATTATAGAAACAGAGTCTAAGCAGTTAAAATCAGAACTTTTGTGATAACCTTTTAAAAATAAAACAAATAAATGTTCTACAGTGTAACCATAATAGGGAAATTTCCAGATGAAAACTGCCAGGATAATTTCCAAAATTCTTTAATGCTATCAAGCCTATGACATATATACATTGATATATGATGCCATAGATATATGTTGTATAGGTTTCTTGCTTGAGGAAATATTAAGATAAATTGTTGCTCAAGATAAATATTGACTTTAGAATTTGGGCACTCAATATTTGCTTCATCCATCAACATATTTTGAGAGTTCCTTCAGCATTCAATATTTCTTTAGTGTTAAATAAAATGACAGGACTAAAAGCAGTTTATCTGTGTGTTCCCTCTAGCACATTTTTTAGAAGATTTATTTGGAACTAGAAACATACTACTCCAATAGGATTTTTTTAAAACCAGCTTCTTCTTTGAAGTGTGTGCATGTGTGTGTGCATGTGTGTGTGTGTGTGTGTGTGCACACCTGCATTAGCAGCACAAAGCGGATGACACAATAATGTGGACTTTACTGAGCTGTAAGCAAGAGATCTGGGGAAGAATCATGTAGTTGTGATATCAAGATAAATTTCCAAAAATCATTTACTTCCTTAGTTGACCTCAGTTTCTTGTTAATCATCGCCAAAATTACTGTATTGATTATGTGGTAAATATATCTCTAATTGCATTTTATATTTTGCTTCATATATATATGTCATATACACATCATTTATATGTATACATTTGCATATGCATATACATATCACACACACATACACACACACACACACACACACACGATAAAAACAGAAAGCTATTAAATACTAAAAGAGAAAACAAGGTTCAATTCCTGGTCTGGGCCAAACTTATTTAAGCTATTTGTTTACATGCTAGCAGATACACAAATGGACTTTGAAAGCTTTTAGGCCAATTTCTTAAAGTTTGAATATCCACTTCTGTGGGAGACTGGTGCCCATTCTCCTTTCACCACGTTATGCCATAATGCATAAACCTTTAACTGCTTACTATATAAACAATTTCCATATCATAACACAACTATCATCCACAATGGACCCCTAATAATGGCAGCATGTAGCTACATCCTTGTGAATATCCTCAGCTTCCTTGAGGCATACTCCTTCCATTGTGCTCATCTGGTAACACTTCTGCCTTTATCGAAATATTCACCACGTTTGCACCTGCCCTCATGCAGCTGAAAGTTTTTGGAGAAGCCACACACCTGGGCTGACTCTTATTCTCACTTTAATCCCCACAAACCTCAGCTGAGAACTCAAAAATGTTTTAAAACTCTACTACATTTTTATAGTGTGCTTGGATAATAGATATTATACTTTCCCATGTGTTTGAACCTCTTTATCTATTGAAAGGAAAAAAAATACCAGGAAACTCTAAATTTAAGTTGTTCATCAGCCTGAGCAGGGGAATTTTAGCTAGAAATTAAACTGAATAAAAGAAAATAGAGATGCAACTTCCTGCAAAATGGGTTTGTGGCCTACGATTTATATTTTAGTAATATAAACTATTTAGTAGTGTTAAATGATTTTTCCTTGAAAGAAACTACCTTATAATTCTTCCTGGTTCTCATTCTCACTTCACAACCATATTTCATTCTTCCTTTGGAAACTGCTTCTCTTAAAGGGAATTTGTTTTTATTGTTTCGTAATGGATATACCATGTAGTCACATCATATTCATGTTTTGTACTCAATATTAAATTTTCCTTTTGAGGGACCTGGGTGGCTCAGTTGGTTGAGTGTGTCCGATTTGGCTCCAGTCATGATCTCCCAGTGTGTGGGTTCAAGCTCACACATCGGACTCGCTGCTGTCAGCCTGCCAGTGCAGAGCCCACGTCGGATCCTCTGTCCCCCTCTTTCTGCCCCTCCCCCACTTGTGCTCGCCCCAAAATAGGTAAGTATTTAAAAATAAATAAGTAAATTTTCCGTTTGAATGCAGACTGAACAGGTACATGTGTGTGCATGTGTTCATGCTTGGAATAAATAAATCTAGAAGCTTTAATATATTTTTCCATTTGAATTTGATTTTTATTTGTGCAGCATCATCTCTTATACTCTGCATTGTGTGCTTCCTGAAATAAATGACATGGTATATAATAATGTCATTTGTCCTCTTCATGAGCTTTTAGGGCATCTGACTTTGTCTCTAAAGTTATTGGGTATTAAGGTCATTTGTAGCACCAGGCTCATAAATTAAAGAGTGTTCACATAACACCGTTAGGAGACAATAAATTATATACTGATATAGAAATAATCATAGCGTAAGAATAAACAAATTCCTTACAGGAGTACTGATGTACCTGAGCCCTGGCAGGACAGACTCACTTGTTCTCTTCTCGAAGTGCTTCCCCAATATGAAAGCATAGTTCACATCAGTTTACTTGGTCTCTGATATTTGAAATTACTCAAATCCCAGACAGCATTTAAAAATTGAGGGATGTTCATAATTAAAGAATGTGTGCACAAAAGTGAGAATTATTAATGTTTTATTGTATAATTTTAAGTCCACATCACTCCTATATACCAAAATTCACTTTATATTGTTTTTACACATCAGTGGTCGTTCACCTTTCTCTTGGTTACTGTACTCCTGAGTTCCACCGGAGTTCCTAACAATCATCTCAACACTCAGCAATGTGATTGGGTAGAACTGACCTCAGTGTAAGCAAAGAGCATAACTGGCTTAAACCGATTAGTTTATACTCTATCCTTGAATAAAGGTAATCTAACAAACAATACCTAATCAACCAAAGACAGTGAAATGGAAGATCTTTCCTTCTGATGCTTTGGGGGAAAGAGAAGCTTGCAATTTATTTCAGGTCAGGTGGCACAAAGGTATAAGATTTGAAGCTGCTGCCATTAGTGTAATGCCACAGGCTTGTACAGAAATTTAAGGCGCAGATAGAGGTAGAGCCAAGATAGAACAACCATGTAAAATCCCATCATGTGAATAACTGATTCAAAGATTCTTTGAACTGGTTCTTCTCCTGGACTTTCAGCTTTTAATAAACATAGTGAATTGCATTTCCTGTGATTTGCAATTGAAAATAATATATTCCAATCACCAAATCTTCGAATTTTCTTTTATTTGCTTCTATTTGTTCTATTTTAACCTTTATTATATGGAATAAATATTCTTTCTTCTATCAGACAACAAAGCCTGCAATTTTCTCTGGGTCACACCTCTCTCAGTTTCTCAAGAAGTTTTTCAATTTTTCCCTCACTCAGTTACAACATTGATTTTTGTCTTCTTCTATAATTCTTGTGACTAAAACCTTCCAGTATCTTCACTCTGAAGACCAACCCCCTAATACTAAATTTTCCTTTGTCCTTACATTATCCCCCAAATGCCATTACATAGCTCTGCTGTGTCTTAGCAAAAAGGTGAAGTATTGTCTACACTGTAGCTAATCACTTATTCTCTTTTCAGAACTCTCTAATCCTGCTGTCATCATTCCCACTTTACCCAGAAGCCCCCATTTTCCAAATTGAAATCACTCTCCTCTGTTGCCTCATTTCCCTGTTTCAGTAAAGTACTTTTCATAAAGTATTATGCACAAGTTTTTCTTCCTCTTACCTTACAGGCTTTCCTTTTTTATTGTATTTTGTTCTACATTTTAACATGCTTCTGGGATTCAATTCTAGTCCACTTTTCCTCACCTTCTTTTTATCATTTCTTCTTTTACATCTATTCTTTTCTCTCTTCTCTCTTTCTTTTCATTAACATGATTTTTTTAGGCAATTTTATTTAATCCTACAATTTCAAATGATGACCATGCTGCTGTTCTCAAAATGTATATCTCAATGCAAGACCTGCTCTCTGACCTCCAAGTTTATAAGCCTGAGTGCACAGTAGACATTTATTCCTACAACACATATTTATTAAGTACATATAAAATGTCAGATACTGTGGGTTTTTTTTTTTTTTTTGTACTTGGGATATATCTGTGAAAAAAATGTGAATCTATAAGAGGTTCAGTAAACTTTTTCTGTAAATGGCCAGACAGAAAATATTTCGGCTTTGCAGACCATATGCTCCCTTTTGCAATTCTGTTGTTGTAGAGTGGAAGAAACCAGAGACAATATGTAAATGAATAGGAGTGTCTGTGTTCTAATACTTTACTTATAAAAACAAACAGTGGCGCATACTTGGCCCATGGTCCATAATCAACTGACCCTGGTCTATAACATCTCTTGATAAATTAGCTATGGGTATCTCAGATGTTTCTTATCTGAGACCAGAACTCTTGATTTTTCCTGTCATATCTTTTTCTTTAGTCTTTACAAACTCAACAACAAATGGTATCACCTTTACTGCGTCTACTCAAACAAAAAGTAGCATTAAATTCTACTTTATTTTTTTAATTTTAAATTTTTTTGTCACTAAATGTTATATACCTTTCATCACCAACATCCAATGTCTCAACAAGTCATGTGAATTGTATCCACAAGATGGACTTCATATCCACCCGTTTCTTTACATCTCCAGATCACCATTATTTTTCACAGGCCTGCCGCAAGCAGTATCTTGTTTTACTCCCTACTGTATCTCCTTTCCTCTCCATGCATTCTCCACACAACAGCTAGAATATTTAAAACTATAAGTCAAATCATGTTATGCTTCTACTGCAAACCATTGAATAAATTCCCTTTGCCTTTTGAAATAATTTTGAAATGATCCAACTCTACTGGAATCCTTCAAGTTTCCTGAATATACCAAGGTCTTTCCTGTCTACTGGAGTTTGCATCCACTATTTCTACACCTGGAATAGTCTCCCTACAGTTCTTTGCATGACTGGCTCTTTATGAAAATACTTCCAACGTTTATCTCCTGTGCCAGTTTCTATCATATCATGCTGGTTATTTGCTAACACTTATCACAATCCACTGATTTACCAGTTTGTTATCTTTCTCTTCCTTTGATATATAAGATCCTCGAGTACAGGATGCCGGTTTAGTGTAGAATCCTCCCCCTCTCCACCAAACACAATGTCTAAAAGTCAATAAACACTTAATAATTGAGTGAATAAATGAATCTTTTTGTTAAAGGAATTATAAAGGAAAATAATAAACCAATAGAATAAAACCTTTTGTCTATTCACATTCTTGAAGACCGTATTATTTCATAATACAAAAATAGTTCATTCATTAGTTATTGACTTATTCATTCAGTAAATATTAACATGTAAAGCAAAGTTGCTCAGCTCAGCACTATTAGCATTTTGGCCTGTGTAGTTTTTCTTGTGGGTGCTGGCAGTGAATTGTAGGACATGTAGCAGTATCTTTAGTCTCTATCCACCAGACAGTAACAGCACCTTCCTTTTTTCCCCACCTCATACCCAATTGTGACAAACCAAAATATCTCCAAACATTGCCAGGAATGCCCTGAGAGAGAAAAATCACCCTCCACACAATTGAGCACCACTGATGAAATGATATCTGTAGCAGCCTACATATGTTGCTAGATGCCGAGATTACAAAATAAATGAGATACTTTCTTGCTGTCCTCAAAAACCTAAAATCTAGTAGCAAACAGAGATATTAAACTAGTAATTTCAAATACGTGCTATGAAGAAGTATAGGGTAAAATTAAAGTATGTAACAGGGAAATTTAACCTAAACCAGGGATTGGGAAAAACTTCCCTTTAAGAAGTCATTGTAAGCTGAGATATTAGTGTTCTAAAAGAATAGGTTAATTAAAGAAGATTGAGAATGGAGGTGGGTATAGAAGACAACAGCACCCCAGACAGAGGAAGAAGCATGTAGAAGAACAGAGTATGGCCCATTTGAAGAAGTAAAAACAAAATGCCAATCTATCTAAAGTATAGAGGGCAATCCATCATATGAAACCTAGAGAGGTCAGCAGGTGCCATGTTATATTTACACAGGTGCATTCCATTAGAGATTTGTGACATTATTCTACAAAAGCCGTAAAAAGGGTAGGCATATGATCAGACATGGATTTTAAAAATTCACTCTAGAGTCCCTGAATAAAATGGAACAGAGGGAGAAAAAGGGCCTATAGACTGAACACAGAGGGCATGACGTAGTGTTTCAGATGCCAGGTAATGGTGAAGGCAGTAGAGAAGCAGAGGAGTCGTGGAGATAAGAAAGTTTCTGAGTGTGAATTAACAGGGCTTAGTGATTAAATAGATGTTAGGGGCCAGGAATAAAAGAACCATGATGTAAGAAACTGAGCAGATGGTGGTATTTTGTTATTATTAATGCTAAGTCCACACCCAAATAATACAGAGAATATTTCAGAAGATATAAATATACTTTTGGAGACAGAGAAACTCTTCATATTCACAATTTATGACATTTTAAATTTTGCTTTTTTTAATTTATTTTCATTGTTATATTATTACATGCATTCATTATATGTTATGACCTAACAAATTACTATAAATTCAGTTATTTCAAACTATGGATATATATTTCTTCATAGTTCCTGTTGGGCAGGAATCAGCGCATGGCTTAATTGGGTCCTCTGATCCAGAGTTTCTTAGGCAGGAAACAAGGTATCAGTCAGGGCTGGAGAATTATCTGAAGGCTTGAGTGCAATAGGATCTGTATTCAAGCTCATCAGTGGTTGTTTACGGGACTCATTCAGTTCTTTTTGGGCTGTTAAACTGAGGCCCTTGGTTCCTTCCCGGGTGTTGGCTGTAATGTTTCCTTAGTTCTTTATTGCAGAGGACTTTCCACAGGGCATCTGGCTTCATCAAAGCCAAAAAGAGAGAGAATCTGCTAACACGACAGCATCATAATCTTTTGTAGCCTTATCATGGAAGGAACACCCTCTGGGTATTTCCATATTCTTTTGATTAGAACAAATTAGTCAGGGGAAGAGATGACAAAGGCCAGGAACACCATGAACTATGGGCTCTCGGTGGCATCTTGAAAGTCTGCCTACCACAATTTCTGTATTATATCAAGCATATAGATTAAAATAAAATAAACCTAATATAAACTGGCTGGCTTTTAGACACAGTGAGTCTAAAATCAATATATACTTGAAATTAGGTCTTCCCAGAAATAAATTTACACACATTTTAGAAGCTAATATGTGGCATGGACAAAGAAATATAGGTTCAGTAAAGAACATGCAAGTTGAGGGGCACCTGCGTGGCTCAGTCAGTTAAGCGTCCAACTTTAGCTCAAGTCATGATCTCACAATTTGTGGGTTTGAGCCCAGCAACTATGCTATGCACTGACAGCTCAAAGTCTGGAGCCTGCTTCAGATCCCATCTTCCTCTCTCGCTCTCTGCCCCTCCCCTGCTCATGCTCTCTCAAAAATAAATAAATATTAAGCAAAATTAAAAAAAAATAATATGCAAGTTGAATGGAAATAATAAATTGGGAAAACATTTATAGCATGGGATTAGACTAAGTAGGTGCTATGGAGAAGAGACCTAATGATAATTGCCAGTGACTATAAACTTAAAAGCATACATTGTTTTAATTTCCTTTAAGAATGTCACATTATTCCTTTTAAGAAATAGCTGTTTTTGACAATTCTAGAGCTTGATGTCCCAATGTCTTTATAAAAGTTGGGAAACTCAGCACAACATCTTTTTTGCCAAGTATCTTATTTTACATAACCTCCTGCACATTGTTTGGAATTGATCTAGACATACTTTAATCAGGTTCATGGAACTCTGTAAATTGTCAAGCATAAAAACGTTAACGTTTGGTCTACCCATTTTAGAAGACTCTTATAATGAACATAATTCATCTGTGGCAGTAGGAACAAATGTTCAAGAATGGCTTTTTCTTTTTTCTACATTATCCTCAGAGTTAGGTGGTTTCCAGAGAATGAAAACTTCCAGATATTTTGTTTATCTTAACATGACATCTTATAATGGAGATATTTGCAGTTTATTGATGCTGTAAGCATGTATGATTTATTTTTTTTCATTAATATTTCCCATTTATTTCAAGATGATGCATGAGTGCTCTAAATATTGTTTTTATCATTTCCAGCACACGTTTTTAAGCTTTAAAAATAAGTCAGTTCTATTTCATAATTCATTTTAGTAAGAATTTTCCATGTAACTAACTCAGGAAAAGACTATTATTTTTAAATATCAGTTTCTATGTTCTGTATTATTCCTGAATGTCAGGTCAGCACTGCCAATTTTATGATTTAATTATTTGATCCATGATGTCAGACACTTATTATAAATAATGAACAGTACTTCCTTTCATCTAGAGCAAATGTTATTCATGTGGAAATTGGCCAATTTGGAATTTAACAAGAAGGGAAGTAAGATAATTTATTAGATTTCTTCTAACTTTGTTCACGTCCAATAATGGGCAATGTGTACAATTAATACTGTCTGCTGTAAGTCAGTAAGATAGTAGTCTCAGGTAAAGACTCGGTGAGTTCCGAGACACTGAATTCCCAGACTATCTCCCTATTTACATTTCTACAAACTAAAATATTAACAGATCAAACCTCCTATTTAAAAAAAATTTTGCTAGTGTTGAACTGTGTATGTTATCATGTAACAAGAGGACCTAGAAAGAACAACAACAACAACAACAACAACTTGGATTTCAGCATTTTTAACCTGCTTTCAAACAATGGGGGACAAAAGAGACCAATGTTGGATTTCTAAGGTTTCTTTGAAGGGGAAATTGTGAGACATTCAGACTTTCATCACCAAAGAGAGAAGATATGGAGGAAAGGACATATAGGAAATAAATGGAAGCTACCAATGCTGGTGGTGGGGGGGTGGTGGAAATGAAAACATTCCTAATGCTGAGAAGGGGATGATGGTTTACTCCTTACAGCCGGACGTGAGCCCAGCAGAATAGTGCCACTATAGAATGGTAGTAAGACCTCAGAACAGAGTGAATCCATGGACCATGGTGAACTTGGGAAGGTTGGCTGTGTAACATGAACTTCCTCTTATGGCAGTGATTCCCAGTGGACACTAATACAGTGGAAATGTCCAACACTTGGGGACAGTATAAACTTATATAATTCATTGATCAAATTAGGGAAACTAGCTTCACCTGTGTTAACATGGGAAGGAGCTTCAAGACCTTCTCAGGAAACTGGTAAAGAGAGGGAGAGTCAAGGACAGAGTTGTGGTTTGCTTTTTTTTTTAAGGGATCTAGGCTGAGGTGTGGCTATGTAGAGGTAGGTTTGACTAGATTTAGAGGAACAGTTGCTGGGAGGTTTTCCTTTTGGCTGTTCAAAATCTTTAGTATTACTGTGAATGAATTTTGTTAGCACGCATTTGAGGAATATAAAGAAGTATAAAATGATCTTTGCCAATATGGACTATGTATGCTAAGAGAGAATATAATAGTAATGCATAAAATATATAGCTCCCTATAAAAGGTATTGTATCATAAAAGACAACCAAGTAATATTGAAAATTATTGCTGCAGTAGATGAAAGGAAAATACTTCAAACTGGTGAACTAAGAGAGCCTCCTAGAGGGTGAGGGAGATGCTATTTGAAATGAAATTTACAAGGTGGATCTTCTCTCTTCCAACTAAGAGAAATGGAAAGACATAACAGTGCTTGTAAACAATAAAGGCTAATAAGAATTGTTTTGACAACTTGTCTTCTCAGCAAACTTTCAATTCTAGTATAGCTTTGATACTTTAAGATTGTTTTAATTTCTGTATGTATATTAGATAAAAATAAATCTGAGAGAGGGAAAATCTATTAGATCATTTCATTAATTTAATTAATTCAAATTAATTAATTAATTAGTTCAAATAAATTAGGTCAATTAATTTAATTAGTTCAAATAAAAGTCTCTTGCCTTGATTAAAGATAATGGATGTGAATTAAAAAATAATGTGAATTCCACATTCACTCACAAATCAATGTGATTTATAAAAGTATTTATTTATTTATTTATTTATTTATTTATTTTTGAGAAAGAGGTAGAAAGTGTGTGTACTTGGGGGAAGGGGCAGAGGGAGAAGGAGAAAGAGAATCTTAAGCAGACACCACAACCAGAACACAGGTGGACATGGGGCTTGATCTCACAACTGTGAGATCATGACCTGAGCTAAAATCAAGTTGAGTGCTTAACCAACTGAGTCACCCAGGTGCCTTTATTTATTTATTTATTTATTTATTTTTTAACGTTTATTTATTTTTGAGACAGAGAGAGACAGAACGTGAACAGGGGAGGGGCAGAGAGAGAGAGGGAGGCACAGAGTCTGAAACAGGCTCCAGGCTCTGAGTGGTCAGCACAGAGCCTGATGCGGGGCTCGAACTCACAGACCGGGAGATCATGACCTGAGCTGAAGTCGGACGCTTAACCGACCGAGCCACCCAGGCACCCCTATTTTTTATTTTAAGTAGGCTTCATGCCCAATGTGGAACCCAACATGGGGTTTGAACTCATGAACCTGAGTTCAATACTTGAGCTGAGATAAAGAGTTGGATGCTCAACTGAGCAACACAGGCACCTCTATAAAGGAGTTTTTTAAATGAACATTCTCTCCCCTCTCTTCGTAAAATCTCTTGCTTCAAACTTGTTTGTCAGTGAACTATTGTAAAAAAATTGCCCTGCCCATAGGGCCTGAAATGGAATTCCTTTTTTTTTTTTTAAGATAATTTGTTTTTAGAGTAGTTTTAGGTTCAGAGCAAAATTGAGAGGGAAGCTCGGAGATTTCCTATATACTCCCTGTCCCAACATATACACAGCCTCCCTCATTATCAACATCCCTCATCAGAGTGGAACATTTGGTACAACTGAAAGTATATGGACACATCATAGACACTGAAAGTTCATAGTTGACATTAGAGTGCCCTAAAAATCCTTTGTGCTCTGCCTATTCCTTCTTCACCCTACCCCTTACCCCTAGCAATCACGGATTTTTTTTTTTTTTGCTATTTCAATAGTTTTGCCTTTTCCAGAATGTTAATTATACTCATATAGTATGCAACCTTTTTAGATTTACTTCTTTCACTTAGTAATATGCATTTACATTTTCTTCATGTCTTTTCATGGCTTGATAGCTCATTTCTTTCTAACTGATGAGGGACCATAATCAAGCTTAGGGCCAAACAAAAGCTAGCACCCAGCACTACCTGCCCCTACCCCCCAAGTAGGATATGTGTGACATCCCTCAGGCACTCTGGGTTGCCTGAGAACAAAGGAAAGGACAGAAAACAAATGGTTAAACTGATAGACTCTCCATCAGTTTACAATATTATGTAATATTAAGAAGAAAAGGGCAATCTTATCAATAGCCTAACATCCAGGAACTCTCTCCTGTCTTAATGCTTTGTTAGAGAGAAAAACAACCTTAAGGTCTCCAGTAATCTGTGAGTCCTTAGCATATGAAAATCTCTTTGGAACTTCCTTTTTAACTTTACCTCCCCCAAGTCCATAGTATATAACCAGTCATTCTTCACAACCCCAGTGCAGCTCTTTCTGCCCATGTGTCCTGTCCCCATGCTTTAATAAAAGCACCTTTTTGCACCAAAGTCTTCTTCAAGAATTCCTTCTTGACCATCAGCTCCGAACTCCACCATCACCCCAAAACCCCATAATAACATTGAGTAATATTGTTTTCTGGATGTAATACAGTTTATTTATCCCTTTACCTGAAGGACACCTTTGTTGCTTCCAAATTGTAGGGTTATAGGTAAAGCTGCTATAAACTTCCACAGGCAGGTTTTTGTATACACATCTTTTGGGCAAAAGGCAAGGAACACCATTGCTGGATCATGTAGTAAGAGTATGTTTAGTTTTATAAGAAACTGCCACACTGTCTTCCAAAGTGGCTATATTATTTTGCATTCCTGCCAGCAACGCATGAGAGTTCCTGTTGCTCCATATCTTCACAGCATTTGGTATTGTCAGAGTTTTGGATTTTGGTCATTTTAATAGGTATGCAGTGATATTTTGTTGTTTTAATTTACATTTCCCTGATGACACATGAAGTGGGGCATTTTTTCATATGCTTATTTGCCATTTGTATATCTTCTTTGATGTGTTGTCTGTTAAAGTCTTTGGCCCACTTTCTAATAGGAATGTCTGTTTTCTTATTGTTGAGTTTTAAGAATTCTTTGTATGTATTGGATAACAATCCTTTATCAGATGTTAGGGACTTCCTTTCTCAATCCTGTGTCCTACTGGCAATAATTGTTTGAAACAACCAGGTCCAATCTGCCAGCAATTAGCCACCTAGTGACTAAATAGATTCTCTTCCCTTCTCTTTATCTCTAAAAGACAAGGTTAGCCAGTAAGCTGACACAGAGTATGGATCAGCGTTAACACAATGGCTGTGCCAGGTCAGGTTCAAGTCCAAGTTATACTGTGTGTAGAAAACTTGATTAAGCTGAGAATGACAGTTTTCAAAGAGAAATTTAGTAAATTTTATAGAGAATTCCCAACCACAGGAACCTCAGAAGTAAAGAAATACAGTGAGTAGCTTCTTTAGAAACAGGCACCTTCTTGGTTCCTTATTCTAGATTCTGAAGACCTGGCTAGGCTTATTTCCTCTCATGATTTCTGCCTGTTTTATATGAGTTAGCCTAAGCTAGTTATGTTTCCTACTATCAAAAGAACTTTGACTAGAATATGTCAGAGATGGATTCAGATTAAAAAAACATGGCTTACATATTTATGTGAGAAAAAGCACTAGGTTTTGGAGGAGAAGAGCCTTACAAAAGAAAAGAAATTCTAGCAAAATGTTCACCCATGCCTACAATTTTGCTTCAGGTTTCTTGCCCAAAATAGATGTTACTTTATCCAAATAACCATTCTCCTGGTCTGGTCTTAGACTTGAAATTTTCTACCAAGAGTTGAATTGTTTCATTGTTTGTTTAGATTAAAATTAACTATTGAATTAAGAAATAATGTTTATTGGAAAAGGTGCTATTGAGACACGGAAACTGAAGGGACCCCATAAAATGGCCCTTTTTTCCTTTGCTCCTTTTCCAGCTTCTATTCTTGCTATGACCTGTATCCCCACCTCACTCTACACATGCCTTGTAATGCAAATAGTGTATGTCCTCCTTGCATGGGACAAAGAGATAAAGATATCTTTGGAATCTTCCAGTACAATAGATAACATCTAAGGAGTGACTGGGCAGGGTTCTCCAAGACCACTGACTCCAAACACCTTGGTGCCCAGACCCCTGACTTAAGATAATGAATGACTTATGAAGGACACCTGAACCCTGTCCTTGTTCTGACCAGTTCCAGGGTGCCTAGGAGGACACATGCACCAGAATCCAAGCTACAACTAGACTCATGCTTGGGGTCTATGGGTGGCTCAGTAGGTTAAGAGTCTGATTCTTGGTTTGGGGTGAGGTCATGATCTCAGGGTTTGTGAGTTCGAGTCCCGCATCAGGCTTAGCGCTGTCAGTAAGGAGCCTGCTTGGGATTCACTCTCTCTCCCTCTCTCTTTGCCCCTCCCCGCTCTTGCTCTCTCAAAATAAATGAATAAACTTAAAAAAAAAAAAAAGACTAGACTCATGCTCTTCTCCCAGATTCTCACTCTGTATCTATCTGTCTATGCATATATGTTCAATATCCTCTGTTTTCACCTCCTCCAGGCTCATGTCTGAATTTCATCCTTCGGGAAGCCAAGGACCCTCTCTGCTAGTCCTGTGTGACTCCTCTGAATCTTCTGACCAGGGCTGTCAGCATCAGTATGATATCTCAAGGAATTCAAGGTTGAGGATATGTGTCAGAAACAGAAGTAAGTGAACAGAATACTGGGGAGACCACATAAGTTCTCTCTCTCTCTCTCTCTCTCTCTCTCTCCCTTCCATCCTCACCTCTCCCTCTATTTCATAGTTTTCTTTCCTCCACTCCCCCCTCACTCAGATTCACTTACTTTACTTCCTTCTGTATATCTGTTCTAATCTTTTCTCTAATTGTCAACTACTTTCTCCTGCTTGTTATTCTGCATAGCAAAATGTGGCCAAGAATAGCTTTTGGATTTACCTATGCTCTGATTCAGCTACCTGAGGAGAGAAGATCTCTTCATTAGTTCCCAGAGGAGAACAACTCAAATAAATGAACTGTCAGTACATATTTGTACCCACCCTCCAAGTTCCTTTATACCCAAAGGTTGTCAATGCAAATATTTCTTGTTTTGTGGTTTGTTTATGATATACCTCATGCGGTAATTGCTATATTCTAAATACATTACAAATGCAACTTCATCAAACAAGTTTTTGCATATTGCAGTTAAGGTTTTGAAGGCAGATTTTCTGTTGTATTAATCTTATTATCTGTTCAACCTAAAGTAAAATTGTAAAAGAATAGAAACCACTCAATTCATTAAAAAAATAGTATAATGAAAAAACACATACTAGTTAATTATGTAGTTCAAACCAGCTAATCTTGTTTCCTATCTTGTTTTTGCAAATGATTTCCTCCTCTTGAAGAATGAGGACAACTCTGAGAAACCAACTTCATGCCTAGGGTCACATTAGCTATGGAAAGATAGATGAGTTATGTCTATGAAAACAGACTGTAATCCTAAAAATGGTATTTTTGTGTAGTTACATTGTTTTATTTAAATATTTAGGGCACAGAAGCATTGGTTCAATGTTCTTCCCAATGCATTTCATCCCATGATACTTTTAATTATTCTAAGGGAAATGAGAGCACCATTAAATATATTTTCACATGTACCTGTATGTACATGTATATATACATATATAGTATATACATACATGATAATTTTTTTCTATAGGATTTGATATTGTGCTTGGAGTTTAATAGACTACAAAATTTTCTGGTGGAAAGAATGTAGTGGAAATCTGCTTTTGTTCGGTCAACAGACCTCCACTTTTCATCTAGGTGACCACCTCTTCTTTTTACCTGCAGCCATATGTTTACATAAAGCTGTCTGCCAGGACACATTTGTTTTAATCCGTATCATATGTTATCAAATAACTTGGCTTATTAAATATTTTAAACATTTGATAAACTGGAAATGCAGATGGCTTCTATTTATTGCTCCTTTATTCAGTGTTTAGGAAATATGGCTGGCATAGTCTTTCTTGTTTAAACTCAGTTTATTAGAACTAATGCAGCTGCACCAAAGATCTTCACAGTCAGTGTTTCAAAATTTATTTTAGTCTTTAGCTCTAAACAGCCACAAAGACCCAAAAGGAGGGTTGAACTCAGGGGAAAAGACAAAAATACAGGATCATTAATGACGTGAGGTCTCTTGTTCCAACAATACCTGGGGCAATTAGTTAGCTACTTCAGACTGTGCTCAGGCAGAGAAAGAGAAGCTAAAAGCAAAGGTTTGTGACAACCTTGCAGCTTGTTGAGCTCAGCCAAGCTCTGTCTGCTGTCTTTTGTGCTGAGATCCTTGTAAATCTTACAACTGTTTTACTACCTAGCTGAGCCATGTCAGAAGTGCACATGGACTCTTATTTCAAATTCTCAGCTACCTAGCACCAGTGGAGGCTTTTCTAACCTTCCTTTGAGATGAAAAATAGTTTGAGATGTTCACTTAGATATAACAATGGTGAAAAAGAAAAAAAAAAGTTTCAAGAGTCAAAATTGTTTTAACAAAGGGAAAGAGCACAAGGTTGTCTTAGGCATTTGTGAGGTATACATACAGAACTTTGATATTATTACTTATAGGTTAAAAGAGGCAGTGAGGGTCATTACATAATGCCGAAAACCAGGTTCACACTCTTGGAACCAGTCCAAATGCTCCTTTAATTGACCTGTAAAACTAAGACAGGGAAACTGAAGGGACCCTGTAAAAGGCTATTTTTTTTTTTGATGTTTCTATTCTTGCTAGGACTTGCACCCCTTCCTTGCAGCCTATGGTACCAATAATGTATGTTCTCCTTATAAAGGTCAAGGAGTTAATGATTTCTTTGCAGTCTTCCAGCACAATAGATAACATTTAAAGAGTAACCAGGCAGGGTCCTCATGTACGTTTTTTAGACCACTGACTCCCCAAGACACTAGGCTCTAGGTCATAAGTGACTTATGGAGGACACCTAAACAGTCCTCTTGGTCTTAACAAGTTCCTGGATGCCTGAGAAGACATGTACACCAGACCACAATCTTCAACAAAAACCCCAGACCCCAGGTCAAGCAAAGACAAGACTCATTCTCCTTTCCTTTCTGAATCTCCCAGATGCTCTGTATCAAGACTCTTTCTATGTCTGTAATAAATTCTGCTTTTACTTCTTTTTGGCTTGTATTTGATTTCCATCCTGCATGGAGATGAGGACCCTCTTGGCTGGTCCTACAGGACCCCTTCTGGATCCTTGACCCAGCCAGCCTGCATCAAAATAAAAAATGGAAAAATGTGGTTTTTTTGTTTGTTTGTTTTTATTTTTATTTTTTTAATGTTTATTTAATTTTGAGAGAGAGAGAGACAGAGCACAAGCAGGGGAGGGTCAGAGAGAGAAGGAGACACAGAATCCTGTGCCAGCACAGAGCCTGACATGGGGCTCAAACTCATGAACCGTAATAAGATCATCACCTAAGCTGAAGTAGGACGCTTAACCAACTCAGCTACCCAGGCACCACAGGAATGGAAAATGTTTTGTTGACTCATCCCTCTTCCCCTACAATGCCTTCTATAGTACTAGAAGTTCCATCTCTATGGACGTTAAGATAATTATTAGCTTGCAGGTGCCTGGGTGGCTCAGTTGGTTAAATGTCCAACTTCGCCTCAGGTATATGATCTTGCTATTCATGGGTTCAAGCCCTGCTTTGAGCTTTGTGCTGACAGCTTGGAGTCCAGAGCCTGCTTCAGATTCTGTGTCTCCCTCTCTCTCTCTGCCCCTCCCCCACTCGCACTCTCTCTCCCTCTGCCTCTCAAAAATAAGTAAACATAAAAAATTTTTTAAAAGGTAATTATTAGCTTGTGTTAACTATTATTTCAAACACTTATAGTTCTAATTCGTCACAAGTGTTTAATATTTTATCACAAATGTATTGTTTACATTCACGTAGGGGAAAAAGTAAATTTTTTGTTTTGTTTTGTTTTTTTGTTTTACATTAACTTATGTAGGGGGAAAAATAATTTTCCCTTTACCCTTCTAGGTTCTTGGCTGAGACTGCCATGTGATAAAAGATAGATTAACACGATAAAAACAAACAGAAGTTTAATAACACATATACCTCTTGTATAAATGGGAGATATCCAGGAAAACTCAGTAATTTCCTAAAATGGACAAAGCTACCACCTTAAATATTATCTCCTGCTCAAGACAAAAGAAGATGTTGGGGTTGGAAAGAACCAGTTAATGGAGGTTATCAGACAAAACACCATAAACAAGAGTATGGTTGTTATGCAAATTTAAGTCTGTCTTCTCCATTGGTAAATTTCTAGAGATTTAATGATCCTTCTCTCCCTGTACAGAAAGGGAGAACCCCTTACAAATGGAGGTTTCCCTTATAAATATAAATATCTCCTACAAAAGAGTACCTTTTACTCAGTTTTCAGAGCTTCACCTGTGTCTCTGTTTCTTGAAAATAATCAGCTCAAGATAATCCTTATCCAAAAAAGGCATATTTGGGCACATCACATTTGCTTCTCTTCACTTACTGAACATAATAATTAAAAACAAAACAAGCAAATGGTTGTTAGTAACATGGTATGTTAGTAACTAACCAAAAATGAAATCAAACTGATTGTTTAAGTGATGTAGGGAATTTCTTAGTTAATTCTCACCCTCCTCAGTCCATGGGCAGAAAAATTTGGAAGTAAGCAAATAAAAGCTTAAAGGTATAAAGTTAATACATAGAATGTATTATCCATTATACTAGGTATAATGATATAGAAAGCTATTCAAAATAAATCCACTAATTCTCTGATTTTATACAAAGAAACTGTAGAAAATGGCATTAACTGTAAAAGGAATAAGTTATGTTAGAACATGTAGCCTGATGTAAGGAAAGTTAATGTGGTTGGTGGTAAATAGTCTTGTGATCAAGCTTAATTCAAAGGCGGGCTTTTTAGAAAATTATATGGGCCTCATATGGTCCCAATACAATAGGATGAAGGGAAATACTGCTGTTATTGTTGTTGTTGTTCTTTCCTATATAGAGCTATCATATTGAGTTAAAATGTTAGCTACCATTTATTAAGAATTTACTACATGCTCAGGCTCCTGGGTGGCTCAGTCAGTTAAGCATCTGATTCTTGATCTCAAGCTCAGGTCCTGATCTCAGGGTTGTGAGTTCAAGCCCTGAATTGGGGTCTGTGCTGGGCAAGAAGCCTACTTTAAAAAAAAAAAAAAAAAGAAGAAGAATTTACTTTATGACAAACACTGTTATAAATGTGAAATGTTTAACATGCATTTTCTTGTTCATAGTAAACTATACTATGAGCCACGGGGAAATTCAGGAGTTTTAGAAGATGATAGAGTATGTCACTATTTGTGGTCAAATTTAGTAGAAAGGGGCATTTCAAATATAACCCTGGTTTGGAAATTTGTGCTGATATTTTTGGCAGGTGTTTTTAGATACTTATTAACAATTCAACTTCTAGGGATTCCTGTTAACTCTGACTTTTTGGCAACAATTAGATAGCTGTTGAGAGCTCTCCATTTGCCTTGGGAGAGAAAAATATATCCAAGAATCAAGACATCACTGCACAGTTTTGTAATTCAAATCAAACTTCTCCTAAAACCCATAAACTAAGCAATACTTCTGAAAGCCAAAATTACAATTATAGAATTAGGGGCTCTCTGAGAGAAAAATATGTGCTAGAGCTTCAAAGGACTAAGAAACTTAAAGAATCTAGAGTTGAATTTAATTACTACCACAAAATAAGGGAAAAATCAGGTATGTTGTCTTAACTATAGAAAAATGTTAATATTTTTCCAGACCCTGACTTTATGTTTTGAATTTTACTTTATTAATTAATTAATTAATTAATTAATTTTTATTTGAGAGATAGAGAGAGAGAGAGCATGAGTTGAGGAGAGGGAGAGAGAATCCCAAGTAGGCTCAATGCTTAGCACAACGTCTGACCCCATGACCCTGGCATCACAACCCAATAATAAATCAAGAGCTGGATGCTCTACCAACTGAGCCACCCAGGCATTCCTATCGTTTGAATTGTGTACTAGAGTCTGAAGAACACCTGAACACTCCTGAGAATTTGAACATGGATTCCCTTTTGGTAAAGGTACCAATGAAAGTTACCTGGATAGGAAAGAAATGATCCAGTTATCAGTGGTTACTACCAAGCATCATGGACACTGTTGTTGGAGTTTATTATATGGTCATGAAATCCAAGCACCTGGGAAAATGCTAGTTTTTATTTTGTACACACTCAATTCTTTCAGAAGAAAGCCATAGAGTTTTCTTCCCTTTAATATTCTTTCAACTAAAGAAGAGACCTTCACAGGACTGGACACTTACTCCTTACAAGTCCTATAGATTAGATATTATTCTCTACATCTATAATTGAAATTCAAATGTAAAATGCTTGATTAATTTCCCCAAAGTTCCACACAGTTTGCAGTAGAAACAGAATTCCAACAAATCTATGTTTTTCTGGTTTTCCAACTCAAGTTTTTGCCACTATGGAATACCAACCTTGCCATAACTTAATACATGAAACTCATCTTAACACATGGTGGGCAATGAATACCACTTATATTTTGTAGCCATTGTGAAAAGCCATTGGCACAATCATTTTATTTTTAGATGTACTCTGAGCATGTGCCTCTCTTCATCTTGAAAATACACAGTACTTTGACTTTCTTTTTTTAAGCAAAACTACTTTGTCTATTTAAATGGAAAAGGAGGGATGCACTTTTGGTTTTATTTGGGTTGAGAAGAAGAAAGAAGGTCTCACATTAGTCTATAATATCAGGGCTTATTATAAGTAAAATTACTGCTAAGAGACAGCTCTTATCAGGAGCAAATGTTTTTTCTGACATACGAAAGGATTCTTTTTTAATGAAAAAAGTTTTGTGTTTGTAAATGTAAGGATTTCAGTTGTCTAATGTAAGGGTTTCAACTTCTTTCCGTTGTGTCTCTCCAAAATCTATTTGAACATTTAATAAAACATGTATTGAATATATATCATATTCTTGGCTTTGTAATAGGCATTGGAAATAAAAAGTTTAATAAGACACTATTCTTGTTCATAAAATGATAATTGCATGTGGAAACAGACAAGTTCATATCCCATGACTAAGGACATGCTATGTAACTCATACATTTCATACTATAACTGTTTATCGCTGACATACTTTATATCCAACATTTTGCCAGTTGATGTGGTTTGTGTCCTCATGGACATTTTATAAGGAATAAAGACAAGCAATAAGCAAATGCAGTGTGTATGATAAGATCTCAGAATGAGAAAAGGAAGGGTCTGCAGAATATTTAAGGGATATAACTAACCTATATCTGAGGATCTTTTCCTGGAGGAAGTCATATCTACATGGAGAGCCAAATTACAAGTAGAAATTCTGGCAGAAATATTTGTAGAATTCCATGCATTAGGAAGATTAAGGGCATTTGAGAAATATAGTCTGTTTGAGAACTGAAAAAGACATTAGCTTAGACTGAAAAAATAGAAGCTTCATTTTCCAATTTTAAAATCTTGATTAACAAAAAACTGTAGAAAAAAATTTGATGTCATTAATTTATATTGATCCTTTTTGCAAAGTAATTCAAAGCTATAGTAACTGCTCCTAAATATAAACCAAAACTTGAATTCCATTCTCTTCCTAAAGCTGTATGACAATACCAGTTTCAGAAGTGATGACATTCTCTCAGCAGTCTTCATTGTTTTATGTCAACATTTTATGTCCTAACTTGCCACCATAGAACTCAGGTTGTGACACATTTCTCTCAAGAAGTTCCAATAGAATTTTATTTAATTTTTCATCATATAATTGGATTCCTTTTTCTAAATGAAACTTAATAGCACTTATAAGACTCACATTAAAAAAAAGGATAATACTCATACTTGCAATGCAGTAAATGAAAAGTGGTTGAAAATATTCTGTAATTTCCTGACATTATGATTGGCTCACTTTCAAATTTCTTTCTTCCTGTTGTATTCTCAACATTTTCAAAGTTAATTTATGTCACTATTTGCATAAGCATGCAATCTGCTAAAGTTTTTTTCTCTTTCTGAAGTTCAAGGAGTTCATGTGCCAATTTTCATTCCCACTGTCATCAGGGAAGCAATATTATATATCAGTGAATATGCTTTGCTAAACTTCTATCAATCTTAAACTGCAGGAAATAAGCCTAGTCACCCTTAAACTCATGCTGTCAATCAGAAAATCAGAAAGCAGGATACAAATAACATATGCTTGTAGCATTGTAGAATCCACATGTGGTTGACATACTGAATGATTCATAAATATATATCTTTTATCCCCCAGAAAGAAACAGAATTTGAATGAATAATAAGAGGCCAAAGTGAACCCTAAACGTTCAAGTTATTCCAGAAATCAGAAAAGGAAAAATGAATTTTTCATTAAGGGAAACAGTGAATAAAGTATAGGCAATTTGTAATAAATGGCTTTAGGATAAGCAAGGTAAATTTTACATTAAACATGAAATATAAATGCTGATTTCATATATATAATCTTTTTTCTAAAGGGAAAAATGGGTATAACCTATGAATCAAGACTGTATAAAAGTCTACTTTAACAATTGGTTACCAGTTTTAGCCTGTTTATAATTGGAAGGAAACCTTTTATTTTAATATTAATCGTCCATATGTTAGATCTCTCTTGTTTCTGAATGAATATTATGTACTTTAATTATTACTTTGGTAGACATTGATTCTGGCATTAGCTTGTTGGACAGATATATTAGTTTCATGACAAATTCTTACAGCAACACTTAAATAATATCTTTAGAAGGTCAGAGTTTAAAAACAATTTCAAACATTATCAATATTGTTCTGATTCAAAGTTGGAGAATTCTTACAGCTATCTGACATTAATTTTAGCAGTTTTGGTTAAAATTCAAAGTTTTCTTCAGTCTCATTAAGCTCTTTTTAGAAATCTTCTTATTCTCTTTTCTTAACAATTAGTGATTACCTCAAATAACTAATTTACATCAACTAGCCCCATGGCTAAGTATATTATCCTTAAAGAAACAGATTATTATTATTTTTTTTTTTTAGTATGCCAGGTGGTATGTTATCTATGGACTCTGGAAGGGTGCTCATTAATGAGATAAATATCTCATAGAGCAATTCATGGACTTTTTGGAGGGCATGGGTACATGCTACAAACAATATGTCCAAGTGGCTAGGAAGCATGGCTGTGAAGTTATTTTCTTTGGTATTTCTTATATACTTAACAAGTATTATTTATTCATATTACTGAATAATATAATATATTCTGCATAATCAGATATCATTGTCACATGGGCAAGAAATCTCAAAGGTTAATAAATATAGAGTTTTTCCACATGGATAGAATCACAGAGAAATCAGAAGTTTATGTTTTTATTTAATTTTTAAATTTTTTCTTAGTAAGGACTCAGAATAAGGGGTGTTATATGCCTCGAAGATTCCATCTATCATTGGAAGACAAAATATCTGAAGTTATTTAGCTATACTTTACAGTCCAAATTTCTATATTTCAAATAAATTACCATGCGGATCAGAAATATTCATAGTTTGATGATTAATACCATCTCCAAAACAATGCTTATGTTAAATATTCGATCATTCCACATATATTTGCTGAGCACTAAGTGTGACTATGTGTGATGCTCAGTGATAAACTCATGGCCCTCAAAAAGATGTTCTGAGTAAAGAAATAAAGAAGTGAAAAACTTGGTCTTATGTAAGGACTTCTGAGTTATTAAATGAGTGTATGCCAAAACAAAAGGATATTTGGACAAGATAGGTAAACAGATTTGTAAGTTTGAAGACTGTTTAGTTTTTGCTGTTAGGTATCTGGAATAAAGTTACCTTATCTTATATTAATATTGTATTATATATAATAGATATATAATATCCTCTATAATGATGACTTTAATAGTATGAAACTTATGTAAGATTGCATGTCTTACTATAAAATTCTACATGGTTGCATTTCCATTTCTCAAATTAAATAATACCTGAAACTTTTGGAATATTTAAAATTAAAAACGAATTCTTGGGATACCTGGGTGATTCAGTAGGTTAACTAAATGTCTGGCTCTCAGTTTTGGCTCAGGTCATGATCTCACAGTTTTGTGGGTTCAAGCCCTGCATTGGGCTCTGTGTTGACATCACAGAGCCTGCTTGGGATTCTCCCTCTCTTCCTCTCCCTTTGCCCCTCCCCCACTTGTGCTGTCTGTCTCTCTCAAAATAAATAATAAAATTTAAAAAGAAGTGAATTCTCTTTTCCTTATTTCTGATATTAAAGAAAAATTCAGTTTTTTTAAAAGCTTACATTTCTTCCTATGTCTTTTATATTTTAGAGAGAGAGAGAGAGAGAGAGAGAGAATGCACACGTGAGTGGGGGATGGGCAGAGGGAGAGAGAGAATCTCAAGCAGGCTCCAGACTCAGTGTGGAGCCTGAAGTGGGGCTCGATCCCACAACCTTAGGATCATGATCTGAGCCAAAATCAATAGTCAGATGCTCAACCTACTGCACCACCCAGGTGCCTCAAATTCCAGTTTTTCATAAACATGTTATTGTTTGCTCCATTATATTGTACACTGAATGCTTCTCATTAAAATGTTTTTTAAATATTGATAAGTTTCAACCTTAATATGGTGACTCAGGTCACCAAAACATCACAAGTCTAAAATCATCTAAGGTTCATAAATATTTATGAATCTCAATTTTATGATTTCATTTTAATAGGTTATTAAACATACAGAAAAAGTATGTGTGTTTTTATAAATAAAATCAAGAGACTATATGTCTCCTGTTTTTGTTGTTTAAAATCAACTTTTTCAGTTCTAATGTGTTTCTTGTGCTCTGTCAATCACAACTGTTTTGGACTTTCTGTAATTGGTGAAGTAATTACTTTTCATGCTTTTAAATCATGTGTGCATTTTGTAGCTATTAATCAATTTCCTGCTGTGCCCTGAGTTAAATTAAATTATAATACTAATACCAGAAGGGTCTCCAGTAGTTCGTTTCTGTACTTTAGTAAGGCAATCATCAATGTAGAAGCAGGATTTTATTTTTTATATATAGAATATAAAGAACAACTGTTTTGCTAGAGCTGACCGCTGACACCTACTATCCTTTAGTGCTTATTGTTCTGCAACAGCAAAACTGCAGAATAATATGTTATAAACGATTGATGTGCTACAATTGTTTAGTGAATCCAAACAGCAGCATTTACTTTGTGCTTCTGCAGCTACCTGGCCCTTGCTCTCCCATTTGATGAAAATGAATGTAGACTGAATGTAAATACATTTCTGCTCTATTCTCACTTTCATGGCTATATTGCTCTAGTCAAGCAGTTAATTTAAACCAGTACATTCAGAACTTCTAGGTTATAGTAAGGTGGATTTGTCTCAAGCAGTTTCAGTTTGAGCTATACCCAAAACTTGAACCAACAGACAGCTTCATGATAACTATATGGATATATCCTGGTTGCATTATAGGGAAAGATGATTATGCAGGGATCCAATGCTTATAGTTCAAAGTTGGCAGGCAACTCTTCAAGCTATTAATTCATCAGATCTTAGCATTAATAATGTTACGATTGGGCACCTTTGAAACTTAAACCGTGATGAAATTTGACATGAAATATAGATCATAAAACATAAGTAGGAATAAATTTAATGTCTAACAAGGGAAAATACTTGTTACATTTCACTATTGAAGAGAATTTCAATACAACTTGCCTATGACTTTTTGCAATTAAATAGAATTTAGCCTTGCATTTTGTTTAAAAATGACTCTTGCAACAGGACCATAAAATAAAATGTATATGATTAGATTGCCTAAAATACTGTAGGTAAAGTGTAATAGGAAAATATAATTTTTAGAAGAATTAGACTATACCTTTTAGGTTGAGGTTTTTGGAATGTTTTCTGCTAAATGCATTCTTATGGAGGTATAAAATTAGTCATTATGTGAGTTGTTGCAATTTTACGTGTTATTGAGCTATTAAGAGACATTTTTAAGAAGATGTTTATAGCAATTATAACATAAAGCAAAAGTTATATTAAAATAGAATATGAACTGAAATGAAAAATAAAACAGAAGATTAGAGAATAAATGTAGATGTAAATGCTATAATAAATGCCAATGCTTGAAAATATCAAATGAAATGGCACAATTAAAGATGCTATTACAAAAGCTTATGAGTTTAGGAAATATTTCTACTCATTTCCCTATAATTCTTGTGCTGTAGGAGACTTGCTACATTATTTTTTTCAATTTATTTTTTAATAACTGAAAGTTTGCTTCTCTTACCAGTTATATACAGTATCATATCATTTTTATTTTTTTTTAAAGAAATTCTGTCGTTTTCCACCATAGCAATTGAAACAAAAATGAGTGAAAGTCGGAGAACAATGCCTCAGACCTCATTTTAGTACTATTCTTTTTGCTCACAAACTGTTTCTAGAGTTGAGGGCTGTTAAGGAAGACAGATATCATACAGGCATGTCAATCACATTTAATAGGCAGTGGTGGAAGGTAATCTCTGTCTCCCCATCAGTCTCCAGCAGACTAGTAGACAGAACTCATTACTGTGCAAATGAACCTGCCAGACACTTCAGCCATTTGCCTTGCTAGAGGTCACAAAGAGTTGACACCAGTTAAAACTGGTTAAATGTGGCCAGGGAAGGAACAAGGAGACAGAGCAGCTCCATAGGTTGAAATAAACAGTATCATATTAACAATGACCTTAAGAGAGTTGAAAAAAGACCTGGTAGAATTGCGGGGGGAAACGTTGCATCAAAGTGGTTCATGTGTTTAAAATTAGTTCCTCCCATTATTTAATACATATGAAAAATGTGCATTTAAGTTTTCCAATATGATGGCATAATGAAATGTCAGCTCAGCATCCTCCTTTAGCCTATAAAGACCTAGATTTTTAAAAGGTTAATCTCACTTTCAGTGGACTACAGTTTCTTACTGGATCACCCTTTCACTTAAAAACACTCAAAAAGCACCATCTTATTAATAATCATGGCAATGCTAATTATTATTGTTAGTACCATTGACTGTTAGTTACTCTCTTTGAAGTGCTCTGCCAAGCATCTTCTTGTTTAATTTTCAAAGGCTCTCAATGAGATAGGAATCATTATCTTTATTTTACAATTAAGGAAACTGGAGATACATGAAATTGGAATTTGCCTTAAGTCGTCAGCTTAAAAGCAGAAAAGTTCTAATCTGGACTCAGGTGTGTCTGATTCAAAGTCCAATCTACTAGAGTCTCATTGGTTTCTCATGATTTCACACTTTATACATTTCTCTTCAATGGTGTGTATAGGTAAGGACGAGAAGAAAATACATATTTAAATATAAAGCATTCTAAAATACCTCTCTTTGAAAAATGAAATAAAATACCTCTCCTTAGGAAGCCAATTATAACTTATAAATATAATTTTAGGTAATATAATACTTTGATTTTTGTAATAAATACTTCATAGATCAATAATCTCAGGGCAATAGATTAATATTCAATTTCAGGAAAGAAAAATGAACAGACAATTTGTAATATTACTCTCAATAATGGCTAATATTATTGAATACAGTTTTTTAGGTACGTTCTTCAGTAGTGCTCTACTTGTATTTACTAACCCTAACACACAATAATTATGTAAGGTAGATACTATTTTTTCCCATTACACTGATGGGAAAATTAAGTTTTAAGGGTTAATTTATTTGCCCAAATCTAGAAGGTTAGGAAGAGCTAGAGATTTGAACCTCTTTGAATTTCTAAATCTTATTCCATAAACTGAGACATTTATTTTTTAAATTAGTTTATTTATTTATTTTTGAGAGAGAGATCCAGAGCGAGTGAGCAGGGGAGGGGCAGAAAGAATTTCAAGCAGGCTCTGAGCTGTCAGCGCAGAGCCCATGGTGGGGTTCTAACCCACGAACTGTGAGATCATGACCTCAGCGGAAACAGAGTTGGATGATTAACCAACTGAGCCACCCAGGCGTCCCTAAACTGAGACACTTCTATAGCCAGCCTTTCCAATATGCACTAGCCATAGTGCCTAAAGCAGGAACAGTTCTTAAGATTAAGATTAGGTAAACAAAAAGCCTACATAATATCAGTCCAGGTTTTGTTATACATTCTAAAATATCTCTAATAGTAAGTGATCTAGACTGGAACTCATTTAATGAAAGGTTGAATATTACTATGTCATGAGGATAAAAAGTACTAGGACAGTAACTAGGAAGCACTTTTATTTCTCCAATATCCTCTTCGGTGGTTCCTATATAACCCTTCTCCCCAAATCTCAGATTCTCTGGTAAAATGGTAAATTAAATTCATAGCATTTGAATGTCTCTACTTTCCTCCCTGTTATTTCTAGGTTCACAGATCTAAGAAATTTAAATAAAGCCAATGAAGCCAATAATGGCTTCAATTTCTTGCTCTAATAAAATACTGTATTTTAAAAATAATGTTTGTGGCTATTTCATTTTAATTAGGAAAATATTTATATGAGAGTTAGTTTAAAACTTCTTAACTGTATCCATTGTACAATAAAGCCAATGATATTAACTACCTGACAGTGACCAATGTGTGTTCAGTGCTACCTCCACTGTAATATCTATACACATAACTGAATGTTGAACTGATATTTTTTAAAAGAGAAAATTCATAAAATGAACTAAATCCCTATCTAATATATTTTCCTAGTGGACTTCCCAGTGTTTCTCTAGCCATGATTCCAAAGTTAACCTTTCAAAGATGAAAGAACTGAAAATAAACAAAACAATGTGAGAGGAAAACTGGAGAGATTTTATCTTTGGAAGACAGAGGAAGAAACAGAGTAAGACAGAGACAGAGGGAAAGATCAGAGGTACATTAATCATAACAAATATTCTAGCCCAGAAGGGAATACTGGAAATTAAGAACTAGTGATGGGTAAGCCTTTCAAGGTTTAAAGATGGGGTCCAGATAAGAAACTCAACATTCTTGTGATTATCCTAACCTTTCTCATAGAGGTTGAAATCAGATTCGAAATATGAGAACAAAGTTTCTTGTAATATATTGCTTCTTCCAGAGTCAGTCCAGCTGGAAATGCATGGAAGCATGAAAATGAAAAAGAAAACAAATAGAAATGTTAACGAAATTTTGAGCCATAGGAAAGGTTCACTTGAGTTTGGGTAGGCACAGGTCACTTCTTTTTTCATGAACTGATTATTCCCTTGTTTCTAATAAGAGCACTTTGTTGTTTTTTGTAAATGAGCCTTCATGGAAATAGTTCATCATGTCTTCACAAAGATCTAGGATTATTATCTTTTCCTTGAGAAAGAGTTTAAAACATCATGGCAAAAGTGTGGAAGAAAAGGACATAGTTTTGGATTAGGGCATAATGGTTGAAACAGAGTAATTAATGAGAACATTCTTGCAAATGGTGCAGATAGCAAAATGGATGAATTATGCTATATTGTAATAGACTCAGGAAACCTTTGAAGGCCAGGAGTCTGACAGAATGATATAAAGGGATCAATGTACAAATTGCAGTATTAGTGCTCTGATTCCATTTCTCTAAAGAGAAACATTGTAATTATGGAGCCAAATTATCTCAATCTGTAATAATGCATTGAATAAGTGTCTACATATTCATATCTAAACTTATTTTATGGTTCAGAGAACAAAACGACAAGTTAGAGAAGCAAAACTGTTGAGTTTTTTAACTTGATGGTGTGCTAGAGAGGAAGAAGAAATTCCATATGGCAAAAAGTCTCTCGATGTTAAAAAACAAAGTAAAAGCCAAACTCTGTTTTCTCAAAGTCCAAATCTGACATACAAAACACATACACGCACATGCATGCTGGTGCACCCACATTTGTCCCTTATTAAATAAAAAAAACACTCAATCATGCTTTTTTTTTTTAAAGTTTTTTTAATGTTTACTTTTTGAGAGAGAGAGACCGAGTGTGAGTGGGGGAGGGGCAGAGAGAGAGGGAGACACAGAATCCGAAGCAGGCTCCAGGCTCTGAGCTGTCAGCACAGAGCCCGACGCGGGGCTCAAACTCACAGACTGTGAGATCATGACCTGAGCCGAAGTCGGTCGCTCAACCGACTGAGCCACCCAGGTGCCCCTCAATCATGCTTTTAAAATGGAAAAGATCAAGTGGCTTATGTAGCTGAAAAGCCCAGAGGTAATCTGGTGGCAGACCTGACCCAAGCAGGACTTCAGCTCCATTTTTCTGTGACTCAGCAATGCCCTCTTCCCTGGACTGGCAGAAGCCCCAGCCTTTCTTACTTAGTGTAGAGAATGACTACCACTAACAACCAGGACTACAAGTTCTCCAGTTCACATTAAGGATGAAGAAGAGGATCCACTTTGATCATCATCATCACATAACCCCCTGAATTTGGCCAGGGAATGCTAGCTCTTACTTATTGAGGCTATTAGTCATTTCTAAATCAAACCTTCAGCAAAGAGACAAGATTATGGTGATTGGATTATGCCACAGAGGGCCTATCCATGGAGCTTGGTGTGGGTTTAATATTATTGAAATCATAAAGATAAATAAATCTGGAGGAAGGCTAGTTCCCCAAAGGAAAATCTGGATGCTATCAGAAAAAAAGAGATAGCTGGTGAATAGTAAAGTGATGACTACTCCATACTGTAATAAATGTAATGGATATAGAAATAAAAGTCCATGTACGAGAAATACCAAAAATTAAAAAAAAAAATGGGACTCCATATTAATGTTAGTTTATTTCTATGTAATTGCTATTGATTGAATCATTATAAATCAAATTTGATGCCTTACACAAGGATTTTATCCTTATAAAAGTAACTTTTATCTGTGTATTATTTACATTATAGGTAAGTCAAGGCATCTGACTTTAATACCACTTTTTTTTAATGTTTTATTTTTATTTTTGAGGGAGGGGTAGAGAGATATAGAGACAGACAGAGAACAAGTGGGGTAGGGGAAGACAGAGAGGGAGAGACAGAATCTAAAGCAAGTTCTGAGCTATCAGCACAGAGCCTTGATGTGGGGCTTGAACCCACGAACCATGAGATCATGACCTGAGTCAAAGTCAGACACTTAACCAACTGAGCCACCTAGGCGCCCCGTAATACCACCTTTTAACAATTTTGCCTCACCCCTACCTTTTCAGTCCCCGTTGCCCAAATCAACTTCCAAAGAGCATCCTCAAGCAAAGCACAATGAAAAAAAACAAAATATGCAATTAAAGAGGTAATTTTATTTTAAGAATGATAGTTTATATCTTCACATAAAATATTCAGATCAGTTGTTTTTCCTGCACCTATCCACTGTAAATGTTATGTGATGTTATTCTGTAGGCACTAAATGTTGAAAATATCATTCCTATATTTTCATAAAGAATAATCAAATTTCATCTAACTCCTATTCAATTTCATTGAACTCCTATTTCTACAAAGTTGTAAATTTTTTTCAAATTTTTATCTTCTGTATGTTTTTAACTGTTTTTTTTTGTTTTAAAAATTCATTTTACTTTTATTTATTCAGGTGTTTATTAAACAACTATTTATAAGTACTTATTATGTACTAGATAATCACTTTTACATTTTGGGGGTATGTACAGTGAACAACTAAATAAGATCTCTAGCCTCATTGAATTTATAGAGGCAGTGAATAAAAAGCAGAATATGATATCTCTCATGATGGTAAAAATTACGGAAGAAAAAATAAAACAGAGCAGAGAAATAGGGTACCAAGGGTTGGTTTCAATGTTAAATACTGTCATCAAGAGAGATCTTAAGGGAAAGAAATAACAAACTCTTATATTGAAGATATGTATGCGGATATGTGCTGAAAAAGATTTCTAAGCAAAGGAAAAGCAGATGTAAAGTCCCAAGGCAGAACATAGCTGGAATTTTCCAGGTGCAACAGCGAATAGTGCTTTTGGGGCAGATGGGGGTTAAATTAGGAGAGTTAGTGGGAAATTAAGTCAGAGAGGGAACTAGAAGTCAGAATGGCTCTCTCCATCTCTATCAGTCATAAGTACAAAAGCATGATCTAATTGATAAATCTTTCCATGAATCAGTCTTTATTGATTAACTCTACTTTGGTTTTCTCTTTGAGTTGTAGCTTTACTAATATATTTTGTATTTGTTGTTATTTAGTTGTCCTTTTTCTAGATTTTTGGGAGGATAAATGATCTCATTTATTTAAATTGTCGTATTTGATGGTAATGAGCATGAGGAATATTGTTCATTTGAGTATCACTTTAGCTCTACCTCGAAGCTTTTGATGCACTGTGTTCTCAATGTTATGCATTTATCATTAGGTAGTCATTTCCATTTCAGTGTCGTTTTTAATTCCTCTGCATAGTGTTTTATTATGAGGCCTATGAATTTCTAGATCTATAAATATTTTTAGGTACTCTTGTTATTATATCTAATCTTATTTGATTGTACTCTGACAAAATGGCCTGTATTATTCATGCATTTTGGTAGTTCAGTATTGTCTTTATTATCATTTTTTTATTTATTTAAAACTTTTTTAATGTTTATTTACTTTTGAGAGAGAGAGAGAGAGAGAGAGTGGGTGAGGGGAAGACAGAGGGGACACAGAATCTGAAGCAGGCTCCAGGCTCTGAGCTGACAGCCCAGAGTTCTACGCATCGGGTTTGAATTCACAAACTGTGACATCATGACCTGAGGTGAAGTCAGACGCTTAACCCACTGAGCCACCCAGGCGAAACCTATGATCATTTTTTTGAGGACTTCCCACATGGGTTTGAAAGCAATGTTATTCTTACTCTTGAAGTTTCAATATTTAACTCTATCTGTACCAGGCAGATTAATGGCCCACAGAAGATGTCTATCCCCTAATCCGTATAATCTGTGAATTTGTTACTTTACATAAGAAAGGCAATTTGCAGATGTGATTAAGGTTAAGAACCATGAGATGGGAAGATTAGTTTAAACTATATGGGTGGGCCTAATCTAAACATATGAGTCCTAATGCAGAGAAACTTTCCTGGTTGTGGTCAAAGAGAAAGAGAGAGAGCTGTGACCATGGAAATTTGAGACATGTGATTTTGCTGGCTTTGAAGATGGCAGAAAGAGCAATGACCCAAGGGTTAGGAGCAACCTCTAGAAGTTAGAAAAGGCAAGAAAACAGATTGTTCCTAATAGCCTCCAGAAAGGACTGTAGCCTCATTCATATGATGATTTTAGCTCAGTGAGAAGTGTGCCAAACTTCTGACCTAAAGAATAGTAAGATAACAGGAGGCCCAGTCCTGCATCAGGCTATGTGCTGACAGCTCTATGTCTCCCTCTCTCTCTGCCCCTCCTCCGCTCACGCTTGATCGATCTCTCTCTCTCAAAAATAAGTAAGCACATTTAAAAAAATTAAAAAAAAATAAAAGAAAAAAGAAAAAATATAACACTTGTAAATATGTTTCTGCATTTTCTTCTATTTTTTTCTATGCTTTTTTCTTTATTTTGTACAGTGATGATCATAGAAAATCTTATGCTTAACTTTTCATGCCTAACAGTTGCTTAACCCTTTGGTCTTTACTTAACACTTCTTTTATAGTGATTGCTTACTTTTTAATCCCCCAATTTATATATAGTACATTATAATGGTATTAAGTTTTAGATTGCTTCTTTATGTAAGACTATTGGAAAAGAAAATTGTAAATTAAAATACACAAACTTTTAAGACTTCTTCAAGCTCCTAGTGGTGAGTTTTGTTTGTGTCATATTATTTTGAGTGAGTGTTGTGATGAAACTCCAAAATATGCCAGAAAGACAATAATAAGAGATACTTTTATATCTTCTTTTAAAAGGTGGCTTGGGGATATTTTGGATAGAAATTCCAAGATCATTTTAATATATACAATAACTAGTGATCTCCTCTTGCCAAGGAGTTTTAAGTATAGAGTTTGAATACCATTTAAGAATCTCAATGTATAATCAACAAAGATTGGTCAGGAGGCATTTTGCAAACAGATATAAGCAGGGAGTGAGAATTCATATATATAAATATATATGTAATGAAATGATTTGATTTCTCTGTATTCAAGTAACTACAACTACATTTGATAAAATAGTATATTGAAAAACAAAAGTTGTCCCCTATTGCTAACACAATCCTATTAATATACATACAAAATCTATGCATAAATTAGTGTATTTAAAAAACAAAACTATGAGTATTTAAAAAACAAAACTATGGGGGCACCTGGGTGGCTCAGTCGGTTAAGTGTCTGACTTCAGCTCAGGTCACGATCTCACGGTCCGTGAGTTCAAGCCCCGCATCGGGCTCTGGGCTGACAGCTCAGAGCCTGGAGCCTGTTTCAGATTCTGTGTCTCCCTCTCTCTCTGCCCCTCCCCCGTTCATACTCTGTCTCTCTCTCTGTCTCAAAAATAAATAAACGTTAAAAAAAAATTTAGGGGTGCCTGGGTGGCTCAGTCGGTTAAGCGGCTGACTTCGGCTCAGGTCATGATCTCGCGGTCCATGAGTTCGAGCCCCGCGTCGGGCTCCGTGCTGACAGCTCAGAGCCTGGAGCCTGTTTCAGATTCTGTGTCTCCCTCTCTCTGACCCTCCCCCGTTCATGCTCTGTCTCTCTCTGTCTCAAAAAATGAATAAACGTTAAAAAAAAAATTAAAAAAAAAAAACAAACAAAACTATGACTTAAGTTTTCCTTTTCATATTTGCAGTTATTTCAAGCAGTCTTGCAATATCAATAGGGTAACAAAACTGGGAGCTGAGGACAAAACTCAGAAAATGATTCACACCCTCGGAATGTGAAAATTGTGAAAGATATGTTAAAATGATAAAAGTATGGGTAGTGATTACTAAAGGAAAGCTTCCATAACTGGTTTTATTGGGCCTACTGAAAAGAAGATGGAGAAGATAGAATATAGCCCTTTAAACAAGAAGAGATGCAAGACAATGAATCATCTTCTGTCTCCAAGACAGCAAGGCTCTATATTAGAGCAAATTTAATTATCCTAGACCAAAACAAAACCAACCAAACAAGCAAGCAAGCAAGCAAGCAAGCAAACAAACAAACCCTATTTTTGGAATTAAAAGAAAATCTTTTTTTTAAATGTTTATTTATTTTTGAGAGAGAGAGACAGACAGACAAAGTCTGAGCATAGGAGAGGCAGAGAGAGGGGGAGACACAGAATCCAAAGCAGGCTCCAGGCTCTGAGCTGTCAGCACAGAGCCTGACGTGGGGCCTGAACCCACGAGCTGAGAGATCATGACCTGAGCCGAAGTCAGATGCTTAACCGACCGAGCCACCTGGGTGCCCCTCTATTTTTGGAATTTTAAAGATTCCAGATGCACTTCACATTTATTCTACTGAGAATTTAAATTTAATTTGGAGAACCTGGTTGTCTGTAAGTTTGCTGATAAGATCCTACCTTTAAGGCAGACTTTAGTCCTGTATGGATATCCTATCCACCTTTCTACTTAGTGCCCTTCAGCCAGAACCTATGAGGAGCACGCCTGTAGTTAAACAAATTGGGTTTATTATTGGTTGCAGCGAGGTAGAACGTGCATCATGGGAACCGTGGTGCATCTCAGTAAGAGGGTGTTAGTAACAGTTTGTACAATTTGGGTATTGGTTGAGTAATTTGGTGAAAGGTGTAGAGAAGTAGAGGAGGTTTGCTGTCCACTGGGTATCATCAGAAAGTGGGGACAATTTTGTGATTGGGAAAGTCAATAAACCTTATCTATAGAGCCCACAGAATAGAGTGACGATGAAAATATTATAAGTGAAGAAGTGGTAGTCACTCAGCAAGAGTCAGAGAATGTGTGATATTTTGTGGGTTGCTGAATGACTGTCTACAGTGGATGTTTTGTGAGATTATGTATGATAGAAACACGACATGGTTTAATTTTAAGCATCAGATTAATGTGTAATAATATGGAAATTTAGTTGTGAGTGTCAGATTTGTTGCCAAAGGTCCAACTGAGATAGGAAAACTAAAGGGACTTCATTTTTAGAGAGGCTCCATCTCCATTATTTTTCTGCTAGGCCCATTTACTCATTTACCCATTTTTCTGCTAGGCCCATTTACTTCACCTCGCATTTGAATAAACCAAAGAAGTTATGTTTCTACTCCAAGGGAGGAACAAGAAAGTTAATCATCTTCTGAGTTTTGTCCTTGGCCTCCAAACACCTGATAACATCTAAGAAGAACTGGATCCCAAACATGTTCCAGGACGTTAGCTTCTAACAAACATTAGCCAGCACTGGCAGCAATTTCCTACCTTTGATGATTCATGAAATACTTCCTATTATTCACCTGTCACTTGCATTTGATCCAACCCTACCTGGATTCCTGAAGGAACACATACCCTGGACTTCTTGCCAACATAAACCCCTAACCCCAAACCATGATGAGACTCCCTTCCCTTCCCTTCCCTTCCCTTCCCTTCCCTTCCCTTGTCTTCCTTCTCTACTCAAAAAGTCTTCCAGATACTCCATCTTCTATACTCTACCTGTCACGCTATTCAATACACTCTGCTTTCACTTCCTCCTGGCTTGCATTTGATTCCTATCTTGCGTGAGGCCAAGAGTCTTCTTGGCTGGACCTGCTGGACACTCTCTAGTTCCTTAAATCCAGCCTGCATGTGTCACAATGTCCAGGGCTGCCTTTTTTTTTTTTTTTTTCTACACTAAATGTTTAGCACTAAATAGAATTTAAAAAAAAGGGGGGGAGGGATTGTTGTCTCTTTGGTTTATAAAAAAAAACAAAAAACAAAAAACAAAAACAAAAAACAAAAAACTTCCTAGGAAGACCAGTGTGTTATTGAGTAGTTTTGCACATTTTTGAGAAAATTTTATAATTGTTACATTTTATTACCTAAAGTATTAAGCAATATGTTTTTCTGAAGCCAATTAAAAGATTTCTTCACTTGAAATTAAAAAATGTTTTCTTCCCTTGTATGGACTGTATGATTACATTATAATTGTTTTCCAATAATTCTTCAGTATTGCATACCATTTCAAAAGTACCTAGACAATTTACTCTGAAGACTCATCAGGAAGTTGGGCCAACCTACTTAAACTGATTTATTTGTATATTACCTTGCATGAAGGGGATTTATGGCTGGATGAAACAGAGCATGAAAAAAGGTAAAGATTCATTGGAATTAAATAAGAGCAAAAAAGTCAGTGCTTGAGGACATTCCTTAAGGAAATTGTTATCAACTCTGACCTTTGGGGAACTATTATAAGAACAATAAGGAATATCAAATGGATTTGATTTTAAAAACAACTCATCTTTGATTTTACAATGTAGAGAATAGTTATAAAGGGTTATGTTCCTTCAATTTATACTAGGATAAGGCAGAGTAAGAAATTTTGCTTTGTTAGCAAAAAGTGAAGCCAAAGTAATTCAATTTAATTACCTTGTGATATACTTTATGTGTGCTTTTACTTAAGCAATGCTTCAGAAACTTTGATTCTATAAGGCGAGTGAGTGTGGCCATTTTCAATATAGTAGTCAGGTTTTCATTGCTTTTTATTATTTTTTTTTTTTGAGACTAGAGTTATGATCTTAATTTATAATCAAGACTTATTATTTAAATTACCAAAATGCCATCTGAATCTAGGCTAACTTAAGTGGAGATACTTAAAATCCCTTTATTTCTACCTCACTGAGACAAGATCTCTCTTCAAATCTATTATATTAAAAAAATCTCTGACATCTCAGATTAATCAGAAATCACTCCCAAAGATTTTTCTAAACTTCTGAATTTATGATAGATTTAATTTTAAACAAAATTATTATTCTCATGTTGTGTGGGATTAGTGCCATTTACAGTGACTGAATTAGTTTGTAAGATTTTGGCAGTTTTTCTTTAGAATTAGAAATTTTAAAAAAGAATATACTGGCATATTTAAACCAAAGAATTCATGTGTTTGTAAGGAATACTTTGATTTCCACTTTGGAAAATGCCGAATTTATTTTCAAATATCATCATCAAAATCATCATTAAAAAAAAGGAGAAAGAGAGAGAGAGAAAGGAATGAGAAAGAAAGAAAGAAAGAAAGGAAGGAAGAAAACTGTTTCAAAACTAGCCAAGTTACCTGAGTGACTCAGTTGGTTGATCTCAGCTCAGGTCTTGAGCTCAGGATTGTGAGGCATGAAGCCTACTTAAAATAAAAAAGTAGGGGTGCCAGAGTGGCTCTAAGTGGCTGACTCTTCATTTTAGATCAGGTCATGATCCCAGGGTTGTGGGATCAAGCACCACATCAGGCTCCATGCTGAGTGTGGAGTCTGTTTGAGATATTCTCTTTCTCTCTCTCTCTCCCTGCCTCTGCTTCCTTCCCGTTCATGCTCTCTTTCAAATTAAAAAAAATAATAAGAAAATAAAAATAATTTTAAAAAGCTGACCAAGCCTTTTCTAGGACATAAGGCCTTTAAAACTCTTCCTGTTGTCCTAGCCTGTGTCATCACATCCACTTCCTTCAGAGTGGCACTCAGTGAGCTGCACTTTTTTGAAGCTTACCCTATCAGATTTAGGTACTAAGCTGCCCACTTAATTGTGAATTTTGTTATCAGTTTAATTGTTCCTTTCGATGTGCTGTGATTTTACTGTCCTCTACACGCTTCTAGAGGCAGAGCTGTTTGAGGAGAACAAAAAACCCAAACCAAAACAAAACAAAAAACAGAAGAATATTTTCCTAGGCTGGGTTCCCTGAACACCAACCATCTCCTGAGATGGAGAGGAATGTGCAGGTTATCAAGGAGCTTTTCCCTTTTGAGGGGAAGTCATGAAGCAATAGTGAATAAGTGAGGAGATGAACTTTGATGAGGTCTCAGTGGAGGTCAAGGCTGGGCTATTCCTTCCAAGTTTTCTATAGTAGAGATGAGGGGGCCTCGCTTTGACACCCTCATACTGAACAGGCATTGTTTGTAGTTTGCACTGACAAGGACATGTGACCTTTTGTATGGTTGCACTCCTGACCTGAGGAAGTTCTTAAAGCTGGAAGTCCTTACTTCCGGAAGGGATTCTGGGTGGCCCATCACAGTGTACATTCCCAAAACTAAGCAGCTACCTTTTATACTCTGTTCTGCAGACATAAAAGATCTTCTGGCCTTTGGTCAAAATTGCTTCTCTAAAGAGAAAAAAAAAATCTCTGCTTTTTTAAAAATTAAGTTGTTTAAAACTTCATTTTATAGTAAATAGATACATCTATATTTTATTGACTTCTATGGAAGTTTAAAGTATGTATGCTTCCTGTGTAATTTTGCCATTACCAAGCTTAAAAAATTGAATAAATTATCCTCATATAAATAAACCAGGTATTTGTGGATCCAAGGCATTCCATTTTTCTATTCTCTCAAATTGTATAAAACTTATGTGCTCCAGATTATAGAAGGTTTTAGAATTGTAGAAGTTAAAAAATAGTTTTTGTGGGTGGTGAAAAAAAAATGATAATCATCTTGGAAAACAAAAGGAGCACCATTGGAAAATACGGAATACCTTGAGGTGTAAATTATACAGCAAAATTACTTTGCACTGCTAAATGCTTTAGGATTCTATAATGAAAAACTATTACCATCAATGTAAAAATCCCAAGCTGTATATGGCATGCCATGTAATGGATGAATATTTTATTGATCTCAAAAATAGGTAGAAATTAGTTTTTAAATATGGACTTGGAAAACTTTTTAATATTTTTTTACACGAAATAGTGTCTACCATTTCCATAAGCGAGAATGATTTTTCTCATTTGTAAAATGAGAGCATTAGTAAAATGTCACACTGGGTTATTATAAGATTCAATTAATATAATGCATGTAAAAGTGCTAAACACAAAGCCTGATAATTATAACTATTCAATAAATGTTAATGTTTATTGTCGTTGTTTTTAATGTGAAATTTTTATCACAGCATTACAAAAATAACTAGTTTGCATTGAGGCATTCTATGACATATTTAGTAATAACTTAAAAAAATTTTTTTAATGTTTATTTATTTTTGACAGAGAGAGAGACAGAACATGAGTGGGGGAGGGGCAGAGAGACACACACACACACACACACACACACACAGAATTTGAAGCAAGCTCCAGGCTGACACGGGGCTCGAACTCACAGACCGCAAGATAATGACCTGAGTGGAGGTCAGACACTTAACCGACTGAGCCACCCAGGCACCCCTTTAGTAATAACTTTTAAAGTTTATATCCTCCAGTACTAAAGTGTTAGTTCAAAATGCATTTTAAAATGTTTGCATTTACTTTTATTTCTGGATATGGATAAATCTCACAAAATGTGAGAAATTTTAGCCATTACAATTCATTGATGATATTATAGATTATAACACTGCAGTATTTTCTGATGTAACCAGATTTATGTTTTTTTGGTCACTATTTTTTGGCTAAGATTACCTATTGAAATAACCAAGAAGTTTGTTTGTTAATAAAATTAGAGCTTACCTAAATACAGTTTAGAAAGTGAGTGTATTGGGGTACCTGGATGGCTCAGTTGGTACAGCATCTGACTCTTGGTTTCTGCTCAGGTCATGATCTCACAGTTCGTGGGTTTGAGCCCCACAAAGGGCTATGTGCTGACAATAAAGAGCCTGCCTGGGATTCTCCCTCCCACCCCCGCCCCTCCCCTACTCACTCTCTCTGTCTCTCTTTACATATCAACCTGAATAAATAAACTTAAGAAAAAAGAGAGAGTGTATTATTTCCTAACTATGTGTTTTTGACTGAAAAATAATTGAGCATGTCACTTTAAGGAGTGAGGAGTAAGAACAGAATCTAAGTTAAATAAATAAATTTATTTTATAATACAATATGGCTGTTTGGGTCAAAGTGAATATAATTTTTAATTATACACCTCAGAATCAAGAATTGTGAAATGTCTGCATTGGCTCTGTAAGTTGCACTATTTGTATACAAATTCCTTCTCTTAATAGGTATTAGCTATGCTGTGCCCTCAGCTTTCTTATACAAATTCTTTTGTGGAATAATGTTTCTGCTCATATTAATATTTTTGTATTAAGCTTTATGTTATTAGGTCACTGAGTTCAGGCAAGGACCTCTCTGCAGATTAGATACCCAAAGTGAAATGTGAATGGTCATCACCATCAGGAAACTAGCTGAGTCAGATACACTGACTGAAATTTACTTAGAATCTAAACAAGTAAGTCTGGGCCAGGCAATAATATAAGTAAATGTAGAAAGACTGTCTACTAATGAGACTGAAGTATAATTAGATGCTCAAGACATTTCCTTAAGTAAATAAGAAACTCAAATTCATGAGAAATGACTGACCATGGAGTGGAGGTCTTGACACACATTTGCAGAACATAAACAATTTGGTGAAAAGTTTATATGTCTGTTCATATCCTGGAAAAGGAGGACTTGACTTGCTAGGTTTCTTTTTCTTTGGGTCAATGTTCAGGCAGAAGGAGCTCGACCTTCAAAATGTCATTTTGAGTTGTCAATAGAAATCTAATTCTTTATGATGCATGCATACCTTCTATGGAAAATAGGGTAATGAAGATCCTTTAAGAAGAGAACTTCTGTTTATTGAATCATGTGTGTGGTGGTTTATCTCCGTGTAAATACCTTACCAGTGAGTGACAGACTGCCCCATTACTTGGCATTGTTTATTGCTTTGTTATGTTCTATCACCCGTCTATTGTTCTATCCAGTTTGAACTCACATATAATTAGATTTTGCCTTCCCTCTCAAATTCATCAAATATCCTCATATGGGATATGAGATTAGCTTGATTGGGAACTGTTTTGTGTCAAATCTGTGGCTGTGAAAATACTAGATAAATTGTTTATGGCTGCATGAGTTGCTCTTCCTGAAGCCTGCATTTTTCCTAATTGGTTTATCTTAGAAACACCAACTATTTCTGTAAAACTTATCCATCAGCAATAGTTAGCCGTGAATTGACAATGGAGCAGATGGTATGTATTTTATATACTTTTCAGTTGGTCTCTACAGTGGGGGTTAAGGAAAAGAATGAAGCCACTTGTCAAATGGAAACTGAGAGACAGAGGGATGGAGATTCATGAAAGAAAAAGAGACAAACAAAGAAATCCTGCTAAAGTTTTGTCCTTAGTTCCCTCACTTTCATCTTTCCTCTCCCAGGATAGATATCTTTTAATTTTGTCCTTATATCCCTACCCCCACAATTTTCTGGAAGAACAAAGCTAAGGTGGGTAAGATTATGTATATAGAAAAATCAATTTCATATGGATGTTCCCCTTGGCATAATTATAATGATGAGTCCAGGTATACCTGTGAAATTTCTTCTTTAATATTAGAAAGGATAAATTTGGGGGCACCTGTGTGGCTCAGTCAGTTAAGGGTCCCACTTTGGCTCAAGTCATGATCTCAGGGCTCATGGGTTCAAGCCTGACAGCTCAGAGCCTTGAGCCTGCTTCAGATTCTGTGTGTGTCTCCCTCTCTGCCCCTCCTTCGCTCACGCTCTGTCTCTCGGTCTCTCAAAAATAAATTAAAAAAAACATTTAAAGAGGGAATAAATTCATGCCATATACAGATTTTTAGTTTTTGCTTTTGCTTTTGTGTTTTTATTGTTGTTATAATTTGTTTGATTATATTCTAAAAATTTGTTTTTCTTCTGTTTTCCAGTATTTGGGAGAATCCAGAACATATGACTAACACTGTCTTTCCCCAAAGGTGTATGTTTATTCCCAAAGGTATAATGCTTCAGATTTGACCTTAGGCCATTTTATTGTACAGAAAGAGTCATGTAGGAAATAATTTCCAATGTCCTGAGAATAAGATAGATTGGCTGCTAAAGGATGCCTGAAGAAAACACTCTTCTTGCGGAACTAGAAAACTTTTAACTTCAGTAAATTAGAATTTTCTGTGATTAGTATCCCTTTTCTTTGCTTGTTGCCTTTGTTTCTATTTCTTTGAAGAGTAGACTTAAAATCAGGCTTTTATCTTTTCATCGTGTGTCATTCCTAATTCCCCAAATCCCAGTAACTCTAGGACAGAAAGTATGCTTAAGAGCAACAATTTGTAATTTAATTCTGCTGGCGAGAGCAATTTCTCGCTTTTGTGAAATGCTTCCATGTAGGAAACACTTTGGTATTATGCCTGTTGTTTTGTTTCAAAGCTGACATGCTGCCAATACACAGAAGATGGAACTCTATTTTGTGAATATAGTTGACCTTGAATGGGATCAAACTATTTATTTCATTCTAATATGATGCTAAATTAAGTTGTTAATACATTTACAGGGCATAAACAAACATCTCAAATACACTGTTTATGCTTATAAATGGATGTGTTAATGAATTTTCCTCAATAGGGTTCCATCACCCACGTCCCTCTGAGCTTTTTATCTGAAACTCCTAATCTGTTAGAAATTGCTTGGGGGTGCAGGATCCACAGGTTAGAAATACTCAATTCCTCAATACTGCCCCTTTGTGTGTTAGTATCTTTCCTCTAAGGCACAAAGCATTTTGCCTGAAAATGTGCTTAAAGATTACTTTCAGACAAATCTAGAACAAGGACTTCACCTGCGTGGCTCAGTCAATTAAACGCCTGACTTTGGCTCAGGTCCGACCTCATGGTACATGGGTTCAAACCCCACTCTCTGCTGACGCCTGGAGCCTGCTTCAGATTCAGATTGTGCCTCCTCTTTCTGCCCCTCCCCCCCCACTCCCTTTCTCTTTCAAAAATAAATAAACATTCAGAATTAGATTACTTTTGAGGATAAGGCAAAATAAAAGGCTAGTTAATTCAGTGCAAATCAATAGTATAAAAATTTATTTCATTAAATAAAAATGTAAATGTTTAAATAAAAACTCTACAGAAATATTTTGATGTTTTTGTACAAAAAACATAAAAATAAAACTGAGCTAGAAAATAATCAATAGTCATATTTAATTATTGTTTTAATAACTTACACTTTAAAAAATATCCTCAACACTTAACATTTGGATTATTTACTAGTACTCAATATCTTTTCATATGAGAGAAAATCTACTTGCATTTTCACTAAAATTTGCATGGGATTTAACACATTTCCCCCCATGTCAACATTTCTTATAGTGTCAGCTAAATTTATGCCTGGAGAATTATTTATTCGCTGGAATAATTTGGATGAATAAAGGAGCAGGAAGAGTTTAAGGCAATGGAATTGATCAGTTGCTCAGTATAATTCAGGACAGATCATGCAAATCAGAAAGCTTATTAAGAAAAATAAAACCTATATACAAAAATAATCTCCTGGGGACTTTAACTGTAAACATGGAAAAGATTAACATTTCAGAAACTGTTATTGACTTTGCTCTGTAGTTTCTCCTCCTTCCTACCAGTTGGCAGACTCTCTTAATGCCGTCTCAGTCTGATTCTATAATTTGTATTCATGTTTGTTGCAACTGTCAGTTGTTACCCATTTTGTAGGTGGGGAAGAGGAAGGAGCACGGCCTCACTGATTTCCTCTGTCTCTTCCAGTCTGTACCTATCGACAAAACTTCTTCATCCTATTCAGCACTGAAGAACAGAACCTCTGCTTTTCTTCAAAACTGTTTTGGTAAATCTATAAAACATTTGTCTCTTCTCCTCTCCAGAGGCAGAAGAGGCATATTAGTAACTTTGATGAACAGCATGCTCACTGTGTCCCCCATAACCTGTATTCTCTGGCAAGCTCTGGAGACAGGGCCGTATGTCAATCAGTATTTCATATAAGCTGTACCTCATAAATTCATTACACCTGGAGGAATGTATGGTGAAGGAGAGTGGTTGTTAATAAGTGTAAAACTGTATGGCAGCCAAATAAAGGCAATGCATTTGAAAGTAATTTGAAAGAGCATTTCTGAGTCAGAAAGCCTAGATTCAAACGCATTCATTCATTTATCTAAACATATGTTCACTTGTTCATTCAACAAATAATTTTTGAGCTCCTACTATATGCAAGGCATCATGGCAGAAACATGGAACTTCTAACACACAGCTTTTTAAATCAACAAACAATAGGTTCAGTGAAAGGATGGGGAAAAAAAAAAAAGGTGGTATAGCCAGACAAAGTAGACTTTAGGTTAACACTTTTTTTTTTAAGAGACAAGAGGAATCATTATTGCACTATATGCTAACTAACTTGGATATAAATTAAAAAGAAAACAATTAATTAAATTAAAAAATAATGCTGTTCTAAAAAAAGAGACAAGAGGAATCTTTCCTAATGATAAAATAGCCTCCAGATATCCTAAATCTGCATGCAATGAACTACATAGCCTTAAATTATTTAGAAACAAACAAAAATGAGTACCACTAGAAGGAAAAATACATGAATCCACAATCATAGTAGAATACGCCTGATAGCTGATAGAACAGGCAGAAAACAATCAGTAGAAATTCAAAGGGCATGAAATCTCAAAAACAAATTTTTTTTTCCCAGTTAGCAAATTTGACCTAGTTGACATTATTTACAGGCATATCTGCAGCCAACTATGACAGAGTACAGATTCTCTCCATGAAACATTTCATGGAGCATGATGGAACATTGCACATACAACATTTATTGACTTTGTAAGCAAGTCTCATCAAATTTCATAGGATTGCAAATTTCACAGGATCGAAATATGTTCTCTGACCACAGTTAAATGCAGTTACTAATAAGTAAAAGATAACTAAAAAAAAGAATAAAACTTTTAAAGACCTGAATTAAGCCATATGCAATTTAAAGGAGCTTATTTTCAAGACATCAGGTTAAATTTAAATTTTAAGCTTGTTATATATAATATTTTCTAAACTATTTTAACACTTACGTTAAAACATTCATGTTAATAATTAAGAAGTAACTTGATTTGGGGCGCCTGGGTGGCTCAGTCGGTTAAGCGTCCGACTTTGGCTCAGTTCATGATCTCATGGTCTGTGAGTTCGAGCCCCGCGTCAGGCTCTGTGCTGACAGCTCGGAGCCTGGAGCCTGTTTCAGATTCTGTGTCTCCCTCTCTCTCTGACCCTCCCCCGTTCATGCTCTGTCTCTCTGTCTCAAAAATAAATAAACGTTAAAAAAAAAATTTAAAAAAAGAAGTAACTTGATTTAACTTGAAGATGTTCAGGTCCTCCTATTTGATCATGGAGGCCGCACTGGGCAATGGCTAAGCAAAGGAGACCAGATTGCCTAATTGAGATCCTGACTCAGCCTCTTGTTGGCTTTGTGATCTTAGATAAGGTATTTAACCCCACTAAACTCCAGTTCGCTCATCAGCAATACAGGAGTGTTTATGGTATTTACTTTATAGTCTGGTTATAAAGATTAAAAAGATAATGCAGATGAAGTACTTTGCACACAGCAGAAAAAAAATATTTCCAGAAAATTTAGTGAAGTATATCTGACACATATTATCTTCATGTTATTCAGTTTGTCCAATTCCACAGACTGCAACGGACAAGATGTTTTTTGGAACTCAGGAGACATGCCTTAGGCAAATATTTTTTGAAAAACACTGCAGTGGTTCTTTAATCTCCTATCTAATATGCTTATTTGCCTTCAGGAAAAGATACATTTATGAATCTATAGCAGAACTAATATACCACAATACTGAACATGGTCCACTTGGCAGTAAAAGTGGCTCAATAATTATCTTCTTTTTTGCCTTTTTGTTTCTCGTTCTGAAACAAGCATCATGATAGCTGGGTACGACTCACAGTCTTCTGTTTCTTGGGCAACGATTCAAAAATGAAAGTATTAGAAATATTCCAGATAAGCTATAGTGTTTTTGGGGATGGAACCACTTGACCATAATGTAATCTTCTAAAATAAGGTGAATTATTTATATATATTATATATATTATAATATACATATTATATGTATATATAAAATATAATATATATTATATTTTTGCAAGAATTTTTACCGACCTCACCTATGAACTTATTTTTACCACTTCATACTATCATTACTATGAAATTGAAAAGATAGAAAATTTAATAAACAGTTATGAAATCATAGGTGTGTCTATCATTTCTCTGAGAAATTCTGAAATCTGTTAAGAATACTCTATTTTAAGTGTTTATTATTTTTATTTAAAGTTATTTATTTTGAGAGAGACAGAAAGCGTGAGAAGGGGAGGGGCAAAGGGAGGGGGAGAAAGAATCCTGAACAGGCCCCGCACTGCCAGCACAAAGTCCTATGTGGGGATCGAACCCACAAAACCAGGAGATAATGACCTGAGCTGAAACCGAGAGTCGGAAGCTTAACTGATTGAACCACCCAGGCGACCAAAAATGATCTCTTTTTTTATTGTATTATTTTTTTAAATTTTATTATTTTTTAAGAACAATCTATTTTAAATGTAACATGATCTCTGTTCAATTATACTAAGTCTCTGTTGACCTGACATGATGTGAATGAATTGACAAACTTAAAAACTTCTAAATAATAAAAGTACCCAAATATGAGAAATTTAACACTTTGAAAATGTTAGTTTATATTAGTTTTCTATTGCTGAACAACAATGACCCTACTGTAGTAGCTTAAAACAACATTCATTAGCTCACAATAGGTCAGAAATCTATGCATACTATGTGTTCTCTGCTTGGGGTCTCACAGGCTAAAATCAAACTGTCAGATGGGCTGAGTTCTAAGCTAGAGGTTCTGGGGAAGAATCTATTTCCAACTTTATTAAAGTTTTTGGCAGAACTTGATTCTCTGTGGTTGAATGACTAAGGCTCTGTTTCCTTTCAAAGCTGTCAAGGGCCAATCTGAGCTCCCATTTGCCACCCACATTCCTTATCTCCTGAATTCACCATCTTTAAAGACAGAAGAATTTCTCATCTGTAGAATCCCTCTCATTTTGAATTTCTGACTTCCTCTGTATCTGACTTCAGGTGATTATGTCAGACTTCCTGGATAATCTTCCTATTTTACAGTCAACTAATTTGGGACCTTATTTACATACAGTGCCTATTATTTGTTTTTGACCAAGTAACTAGGAGGATGTATGTATACATCAGGCTGGGGATCTTGAAGGTCACCTTAGAATTCTGCCTAAGGTGCACTTCAGATAATATGTTTAGTTACACAAATTTAGTTTTTAAAAATTTATTATTTCCAAGAAAGAAACAACCCCCCCCCCAAACAGCAGAAATGGAGAGATTATTATAGCTGGCATCAATTTATTGTCAAGTCAATCACTTCAATTAATTGACAAAATTAATTCCTGTAATTTTCTCTTGGTTTTGTTGAGCTTATGCTCAAATTGGCCATTTATCACCATTTGTGAACTACTCTATTATTAATTATGCTTTACATGATTGAGTTGAACTTTTAAAACTTTTGTAAAGCTGTATTTACTATATATAAATGGAAATTTCAACTATATTATTCAAAACATGGCTCTAAATTGATTCTTTTCTGTGTACTCTTTTCTATTTATTTAACTTGAATAATCTAATGAATTAATCAAACTTAAGGTTATTATCTGGTTATTGAGTTATTTTCTTTATTTTTCAGGTAGATAGAGGGCAGCTAAATATTGATTAAATACAAAATTAAATACACACATTTACTGCATATAACTCAGTAACAGGCCAGTACCCTTTCCTGTCAAGGCAGATGGCAAATATTTTAGGTTTTGCAGGCCATAAGATCTTTGATCTTCTTTGCTTTTGTTTCTTTCTTTTTTTTCTTTTTTCTTTTCTTTCTTTTCTTCCCTTCCCTTTCCTTCTCTTTTCTTTATCTCTTTCTTTCTTTCTTTCTTTCTTTCTTTCTTTCTTTCTTTCTTTCTTTCTTTTTTCAGCCCTTAAAAATGTAAAAGACATTTTTGTTTCATGGGCCATACCAAATCCTCCCATGAATTGAATTTGTCGGAGGGTGCAATAGGGAAGAAGGTAAAAGAACAAATTGAATATTCAGCAGACAGTGTTTCTGTTTTTATTATTATTTTTATTATTAAAAATTGATTTAGTATTTTTATGTGCCAGATTTTGACATACATGTATTATGTCAAGAAGGCATAATTTTTAAGTTCACATTACAGATGAGGAAATTTAGGCTTATAGAGATTCAGTAAGTTGGCTAAGGTCACAACACTCTTCAAGATAGTATGCCAATACTTGACAACTGACTATACTCTGAGTCTCTATTCTGTCACTGAAATTATAATCTACATAAGGAGACAAATTATACAGCTATACACCTTAAGCATATGTAATAAAATAAGTAGTAAAGTAATAAAATAATTCCAGAAACCATATTACTTGTACAAACCCTGAAGATGAATTATTAAACTTCTTAGAACTTTTGATTATATGAGGTTTTCATTTCTGTGACACAAGAAACAAATTCTCCTATTTCAACAATGAAAAAATACAGAATTCCAAAGAATAAATATTGGAGGTCATTAATAATTGGTTATTTTTGTTCTATTCTGAAATCCACTTCCTCTTTGAAAAATAGTAATAAATTCTTTTTGATACTTTGAAAACAACTAGTGCCTATAATTTACTTTTAAAGCAGTGAAACTTGGAGCTGTTTACGTGTGGATACTAAAAAACTTTAGTTTTCTTTTTCCTCAGGATTTTCCAAATAATATTTTTTAATAAAACTAATGAAAAATCTATATATTCTAAATACTTATTTACATAAAGTATTACTTAAATTATTGGTGAAATGAGTATAAAGTCATCATATTTTTTCTACATAAATTTTCTACATAGTCATAAATTTCCAACAAGGACAATTATAGTCTACTTATTGAAACTATTCTGAAAGTTCCAAGGACAACCTTGTTCAGTGAGGCACAAGATATATACTTTTTGGTGTTCTAAAATAGCATAGTACAAACTCAGTCAATTTTTTTTCTTATAAGTTCCTGAGTGTTAAATTGCAAAGATTTGAGTGGAGCTTGTCCAGGACATTTATAAATTTATAAATTATACAACTTATACAACAATAAGTTATGCAACTTAGATTAAGTGGACAAATTACATTAAAGAGACACTCACTATCAAAATTCACACAAAAATAAATAGAAAATCCAGGAGCACCTGGGTGGCTCAGTCAGTTGAGTGTCTGACTCTTGATTTTGGCTCAGGTCATGATCCCATGGTTGTGGGATTGAGCCTTACATTGGGTTCCATGCTCAGCGTGGGGATTCTCTCTCTCTCTCTCTCTCTCTCTCTCTCTCTCTCTCCCCCTTCCCTTCTCCCCCACTCACTCTCTCTGTCTCTCTCAAATACAATTTAAAAATGATTAAAAATAAATAGGAAATCCAAAAGCTGAAGGAAATTGAAATTTTAATTGAAATTCCATCCTACAAAGGAAAACTCCAGTTATAGATGGCTTTATTTGTGGGTTCTATTAAGTGTTTAATATTACACAATCTTGTTCATAAAATAAAGGATGTTACAAATATTTCCCAACTCATTTTATGAGGTTACTTGATATTAAAACCTTATAAAGTCATTCTTTTTTTAAAAAAAATTACAGACCAATATTCTGAAATATAGAAGTAAAAATTTCCCAAATATATTAGAAAGTAGAATCCAGCTATAACTAAGAATAAAACAGTACAAGTATGTGCAATTCATCCCAGAAATGCAAAGGTGGTATAAAATGTATTTATCAGGCAACATGATTTATTGTAAAAACAACATAAAGCAGAAAACAATAGATACCCAGAAATAAATTTGTAAAATTCAACACCAGTCATGGTGAAAACTCTTGGCAAAATAGGAATACAAGAATTTTCTCAAACTTTTAAAGGACATTATAAGAAATCTTTAGCTATAATCAGACAATGATATCCACCTTAGTTAGATCAGAAAGAAAGACATGGATTTTAAATCTCACTACTTCTTTTTAACATTTTATTTGGATGTCTATTGCATATAATATGGCAAGAAAAATAAGTAAAAGGCAGATAAATAAGAAGACAGATAAATAAGATGACTGTATATGTAGAAAATCTTAAAGAATCTCCCAAATAACTACCAGCATTGAAATGCTGGTGGAAATGTGGTGGAAAACAAGGTAAACATAGAAAATTAATTGTTTGTTCATGAAATATTACTCAGCCATCAAAAAGAATGAAATGTTGCCATTTGTAACAATGTGAATGGAACTACAGTGTATTATGCTAAGCAAAATAGAGAAAGACAGATGTGTGATTTCACTCATATATAGAATTTGAGAAACAAAACATATGAACATAGGGGAAGGAAGAAAACAAAAGGGAGGCAAATCATAAGAGATTTCTTTTAACTATAGAGAACAAATTGAGGGTTGCTGGAGGGGAGGTGGGCAGGGCATTGGCTAAATGGGTTATGGGGATTAAGAAGGGCACTTTTTGTGATGAACACTGGGTGTTATATATAAGTCATGAGTCACTAAATTCTACTCCTGAAACCAATATTACAGTATATGTTAATGAACTAGAATTTAAATAAAAACCTGTAAAAATTAATTGAACATTGGTACACCAGGGATCAAAAGCAGGGAAATGAAATTAAAATAGACTATTTAAAATAATATTCAAAACTATGAAGTACTTAAGAATAAGTTTAACTACCATGTGTACAGAAAGGCACAAAAGTTAAAGAACTAAAATGAACAGAAAGACATAGTTATGCCTTTAAAGACTCAATATTGCTGAAAGTCAATTCTCCCTGAATTGATCTATAGAACCAACGCATTCCTAATCAAAATCCCATCAGACTTTTTTGGCAGGATAGGGGATTGATAAACTGCATCTCAACTTTAAAAGAATAAACAAAGGTGTAGAATAGCCAAAACAATTTTGTCAAAGAACAATTATAGAGGATGTACATTACCTGATATTAGAATTTATTGCAAAGCTACAGTAATTGAGAAAGTGTGGTGAAACTATAAGGATAGATGATTGGACCAAATGAACAGAATAGTGAGTCCAGAAATAGAATTACACTTACCAGTTACTTAATAAAAATGTAAACATATGTCCTATATATAACTGACCCTCTCACAACATTAATAAACTCCTCATGACATTAACATCAGTAGCAGCTTTATTTCTATTAGCCCCAAATTGGAAATGATACAAATGTTTCTCACCAGTGAACAGATAAACGAATTGTGGTATGTCCATACCCTGGAATTCTACTCAGAAATAGAAAGGTGTAAACAATTGATTCATAATAACAATAACAAACTAAATATGAAAAATATGCTGAGCAAAAGAAGTCAGACACAAAGAGTATTTATTGTATGATTCCATCCACATGAAGTTCTACTAAAGGTGAAGTTAGCATCTAAGGACATAAAGCAGATCAGCTGATGTTCAGCTGATGGTAAAGGATCACAAGGAACTTTGGGGGTTAAAGTAATTTTCTTCATTTTAATTGTGATGGTTTTTAATTTAATTAAATTAATTTAATTTAATTTTCTTGATTTTAAATCTGATCAAATGGTATACTTATCATGCACATTTTGTTGCATGTAAATTTTACTTCAGTAAAGTTGGAATAAGAGCAAATTGCAAAAAATAAGAGTATAGCCTAGCTTTATTGGTTACTCTGCACTTCATTTAATTTTTTTTATTATATTGATATTTTTCTCTATGCTTTCCCAAATTTTTAGTGCCATTCTTTTATCATAGTTTTTCTTGTCATGCTGATCAGATCAGTCTTTTACTTTTGATATTTAACATATTGTATCTTTATTCTCTAGAACAAAGTTTATAAATAAATCTGATGCTCCTTACATAAGCCCTGTTCATTTATATTTAGCTGTCTGTATGCATTATTCAGTATAGATGATTATGACTTCTACTGCCATAGTTCAATTTATAGTATGACAAGTTCCAGGGAACACAAAAATCAGAGTGTAATGATACCTATCCATGTGCACTGAAACCTGCATTCAAACAATTGTATTAGTATTTTTTTTTAACTCTACTTTCTGAAAGATGATTAAACCAGTTGGTATTCTATCTTTTTCCCTACTAAATATAAATTTCCTAACTAGGCAAAAATGTGTTTTCTCATTTCCTTTTAGATAGGTGACCTTAATAATGACTATAACAATCACCACCATTACCACCATTATAGCTAATATCAACATCAGGCTATCCCAGTCCCTGTGCAAGTGCATTCTTTTTGTGTTCCTCAGTGCTTTCACATTAGCTCTGTATTTGTCCATCATCATCATTCAAACTAGTGAGACTTATCTCATTTTTTCTTTTATGTAACAATTTCCTTGCAGGGCTAAAGAAATTCCTTAGAGTTAACCATAATAAAAATAAGATGTTCTGGTCTAAATCCTTATACCATATTTGAATATAGTTGGTTTCTACAGTATGGAGTAAGAGGTTTTTTTTTTTTTTTTCCTGGGCCCGAGAAAGCTTTTTGTAGAGAAGACATATTTGTACAAAATTTTGACTTAAAATACGAGTAAATCGCGTTCTTTAAGAGCCTCTCGTGACATGCCTTTCTATAATTTTTCCAATATCGTTCTCCTCTAAGTTGACTTATAAGGCATGTTGGGGAAATGCTGGGAAATTCATCTTAGACTCAAAGCAATGCTTTTGATATATAGGCTTTCACAAAAGCATTTATGCGTTTGTGCCCCAGGCTCAAAAACTCATCTAAAAAACCAGCCAAAGTTCTTGTTAGCCAGCAAAATAAAATGTAAGTTTTGTTTACAGTTATCATAGTAGACAGTTGGTGCTGATTTTCAATGCCTCTCTAAAAGTGGGAGAGTATGTGTATCCTAATGTATGTCAAGAGAGCTTAGAGAGGAGTAGCCACTTTATCAGAGGAGACACTGTTGACCCTGTAAAGCTGGAAGCTGGGGGGAGAAAAAAGGAGAAATAGGCTGTTTGCTCAGGAAAATAGATGCAAGTGGGTAAGCATCAAAATACATAGATGCAAAAGGGTTCTGGCATATCCAAAATAAATTCAGATCTATGCCTAAAAGTAAGAATGCACATATAGAGCTACATCCACAGGCTTTTACATCTTCAGTCCTTCAAGTCGGTTAAAAATCAACTTGAGTTGAGCTACCCAAAGCTGATTTACTCTAAACCCAATTTAATTTCGCTGGGATTCTATCAGGGACTGTCTGTAAAACATATTGCACACAATTCATGATTTTCTGCATAAAATATGGTAGTCACCATAAGGGAAATATGTTTGGCTTGTATTGCAATTTTCACTGATTCATTTAAATAATAATAGCCTCTGACAGTGGACAAATAAGAGTTTTATAATATGTCTTGAAAAATCTTGAATTTGTTCTTTACCTATGAAAGCCAGATTATTGACTGAATTATTGTACTACTGTTGTCTCAATCTCAGCTGTGAGTCCAGGAATCAATGAAAATACAATTATTTCCATCCTGGTAAGTTGGAATTGCCAGGGGGCATAATTAAGGGAAGCATCAAGCTAATTGCTTCCTCAAAAAAAAGTAAAAGGATATGAGTGGGGTCAAGAGTGCACCATGGGCCTCCAGAGAGAACCATCTCTTCTTAAAAAAACCAAAAAAACAAGAAAATAAAAAAGAAAAGAAAGCAAAAAAACTATGGTACTTTATGGTGCACTCAGACATGGGGCAAAATGGTGGGCTGAAGGAAGTGAGGGAGAGATAGGAATGAAAAGAGTATTTGACATAGGAAGTAACCCCTGAATACCACTTGTCAAAGTATTTTCTTTGAAACGCATTCCCTGATACATGTTATTTGAACAGAGTTTTCCCTAGTAAATGTGTTTGGTAAAATACTTCACCATATATCCCTCTTGTAATTAAAAATATCTTTAGAATACATATGCCATTGAAAAGTTGTAAAGAAGTTTGTTGAACACTTTGTATTCTAACATTGGGACCCCGAACAAAAGAGTATTTCCTATTTGAGCAATGAGTTCTTTGAGGGAATCTTTAGCCTGAAGGCTTTAATATTTTTGCTATTTAAGAACTCTACTGCAAGAGAGTGCGTAAATAAATAAAATAGTCTTACAAGGGAATGTTACGTATCTGTAAAAATAAATTATTGCTGCACACACTAATATGAACACAGCTTACAAGCAAAATTAAGCTCTATAGCCACAACACTTACATAGTGTAAGTTTATTTATATAAAGTTAAAATAGGCAAAACTAGCAATTATATTATTTAAAGATATAAATAGATAATGCATATTAAAAAAAGTGGAATTGCTATCACAAAAGTCTGAATAATCATCTGTTGGGGGTAGGGGGAAATGTGATCTGCTACAGGCACCCTTCCTGGAGGACAGAGGAATTCTAAAATACTGGCAATGTTCCATTTCTCAACCAGGATGGTAGTTATATGGGTTAATTCTCCTTTATACTGTACATATATATTTTATACAGCTTTAGTTCATACAGATGCACATGAGTTCGTGTGCGTATCAGCAATAAGCAATAAGCAGCAATGAGCTGTAAAAGGTGGATTTGCTGAGTATATAACGGAGAAGAGTGAACTTCCTGAGAAATATATTCTGGATATCTATAGTAGGTATTAAGAATAAGTGGAGATGACATTATTGAAATATAAAATGATGTAATTTAGAGCCTAAATTTGGACAATTATAGAAATTGAATATATCTGGTTACTAGTTATGGCAAGAGACATACAGAGTGAATCCCATGGAAGAGTATAGAACACAGAGCAGCATGTGACAAATCACGCTATGAAATAGATGCAGGATAATGACAGAAAAATACTTAGACTGAAATTAGGGCAGAGATGTGAAGCTTTTTGTTAATCATATAATGAGGAAAGATTTAATTTAATACTGGAGATTCCCTATCAGGATATGAATATTATTATTCTTATGCACCTAAGTTGATATAATTAGTTACGACTTTTCTGTACCAAATAATAGGAGTTCAATCCAAATTTGTGCAAAATGGGGCATTTTTGTCTCTGTAATTAATACGTGGGAAGAAAGGGGTAGAGCCGATCTTAGGGGTTCTTGAGTGAGGAACTCAACTATTTTTTTTTATAAGTTTATTGATTTATTTTGAAAGATAGATAGAGAGAGAGAGAGAGAGAGAGAGAGAGAGCAGGCAGGGGAGGGGCAGAGAGAGACATACACACAGAATCTGAAGCAGGCTCGAGGCTCCAAGCTGTCAGCACAGAGCCTGATGCGGGGTTTGAACCCACGAACTGTGAGATCATGACCTGGGTCGAACAAAGTCAGATGCTTAACTGACTGAGCTACCCAGGCACCCCCAAACTCAACTAATATCAAGTCTCTCCATATCTATTTTCTCTCTCTCTTTCACTGCACTCCTCTACCAAATATCTTTTGTTATTCAGGAAATAGAGGCAGAGTTGACAATTCATATGTAATAAGTATTACACAGAATACCTGTAATGTAAGAAATATGTATATTACATGTACTTATTACCAATCCCTGGCTCTGCCTCTCTTTCCCAACTAACACAAGACAGTTGAAGTTTATGATGTCCTACGAAAACCTGTAAACTGACTTCTGTGTGCCTCATCTGCTCATAAGCTCTGCCTCCCACATGACCGCTTGGCAATATCCATTTAGAGGATACCGCATCTATTATATGTTGTGCTTCTGTGTTTTCCATTTAGAATGTCCATCCTTCACGTGTATTGCGTGTTTAGCTTATGCCAAGCAATGTGTTGAAGATTTTATCTGGGTCTCTGAAAACTCCATTCTTTCATTTGCCCAAACCAGTAATTTTGGTAGTGTCCTTTTAATTTTTTTTCCCTTCTCTTTATTTGACACTTTAGTCCATCAGCAAATTCTTGTAGTTTTACCTCTTCACCAAGTCTCCCGCACTTTACTGTGCACCAAGAACGTGATGAAGTTTATCATCTTGTCTCACCTAGATTATTTAATAGCTTCCTAACTTGACTTTCTATTTCTGCAGTCCTTGACCCTTGATAAACTGAAGTGATCATTTAAAAATGTAAGTCAGGGGCACTGGGGTAGCTCTCTCAGTTAAACATCCGACTCTTGATTTTGGCCCAGGTCATGATCTCAGGGTTTGTGGGTTTGAGCCCTGCACTGGGCTCTGCACTGATAGCACGGAACCTGCTTGGGATTCTCCCTCTCCTTCTCTCCCTACCCTCTCCCCAACTTCTCAAAAATAAATAAACATTTAAAAAAATGTAAGTCAGCAAAAAAAGTCAGTCAGATCACGTCATTCTTCTCAAAACTGTCCATGTTTTTCCATCTGTCTCCAAGTAAGGTCAAAGCCTTTACTAGGCCTACAAAACCTATGTGATCTAGAAGCTCACTTTTTCTCTCAACTCAGTGCCTAGTTGTCCTCCTCATGTAGATTTCCAAATCACATGTAGATTTCCAAATCACAAATACAAGTATATGAGGTTATGCATTTCTAGATAATCTATTCTCACATTCTTAATTTTCCCATTGAAGCTTTACTCTTTTTATTATTTTTTCCACAATAAGTATCAGAAGTTTCCAAAACAGCTGAATTAGGAAACAAGCCATAGGCTATGAGAAACTATTTATAAAAAAAAATACATCTGTTAAGACTGTCGTGCAAAATATATTTAAAACAATCTCTTAAACCTGAACCATAAGAAAACAAAGAACCCAATTAAGACAGACACCTCATTAAAGTAGACATACAGAAAAGATGCTCCACATTATATATTATCAGAGAAATGCAGATTAAAACAACGAGACACCACTGCACACCTGTTAGACTGGCCCAAATCTGGAACACTGATAACACCAAATTTTGGCAAGGATATGGACCAACAAGAACTCTCATTCCTTGCTGGTGGGAATGCAAAATGGTACAGCCACTTTGGAAGACAGTTTTGTGGTTTTTCAGAAAATTAAATGTACTCTTATTATATGATCTGGCATTTGTGCTCCCTGGTTTTTGTTTTTTTTTTTTTTTAACATTTATTTATTTTTGAGACAGAGAGAAACAGAGCATGAATGAGGGAGGGTCAGAGAGAGGGAGACACAGAATCCGAAACAGGCTGCAGGCTCTGAGCTGTCAGCCCAGAGCCTGACGCGGGGCTCGAACTCACGAACCGCGAGATCATGACCTGAGCCGAGGTCGGCCGCTTAACCGACTGAGCCACCCAGGCGCCCCTGTGCTCCCTGGTTTTTATTCAAGGGAGTTGAAAACTCATGTCTACACAAGCACCTGTATAAAGATGTTTATAGAAGCTCTTTTTATAATTGCCAAAACTTGAAAGCAACCAAGATGTCCTTTAGGTGAATGGAAAAGTAAACTGCAGTATATCCAGACAATGGGATATTAGTCTGCAGTAAAAAGAAATGAGACATTGAACTATAAAAAGACATGGAGAAATTTTAAGTGCACATTAATAACTAGAAAATCCAATATGAAAAGATTATTATACGATTATTACTACATGAGATTCTGGAAAAGGCAAAACTATGGAGACAATAAAAAGATTCATGATTGGCAGAGATTGGGGGAGGAGGGAAGATGAATAAATAGAACATGAAAGATTTTTAGGCCAGTCAAAATATTCTGTATGGCATTACAATGATGGCTGTATGTTATTATACATTATCCAAATCTATAGAATGTAGAACACCAAGAGTGCACCTTAAAGTAAACTGTGGACTTTGGTGATTATGATGTGTCAATATAGATTTATCCTTGGTACAAAACGTACCATTCAGGTGAGTGATATTGATAACGGGGACGCCATGCCTGTGTGGAGCAGGAGGTGTATGGGAAATCTTTGTATCTCCTTCACCCCAGTTTTGTTATAAACCTAAACCTGTTTAAAAAAATAAAGTCTTAAAAATGTTTCCAAAACATGTAAACTTCTTTGATGACTCAATACAGTTTGGTGAGTGCATAGAGAAATATTGTGATAGGAGGAAGACAAGTATTATCAAGAGAGACTTTTGGTTAAGGTGGAAGAAATGAAAGCATGTTTTTATCCTGATAGAAAGGTTGATAATTGAAGATGGATAAAGAATTACTGTATGCTTGGATAGTTACTAATGAAAACACACACCGAATTATTAGTATTATCTGTATGACCACCTTTAAGAATCCATCCGCAAGAACTTAAAATGCAATCTTAAATAAATGCAAAATAAAGACAATGGTTCTTCCTATTTCCTCTAATGTCTATCTTAGTAAGACCTATCCAAATTACTTCTCTTGGAAGTGGAATTCAGGGAGCTGTCTCTGGGGGAAGAACAAACAAATTCCGAAGACCATCATTCTTGAACTCAGAGGAACTAGTATGCTATTCCAGTACGTTCTGCTTCCGAAGGTATGCTTGATGCCAATGACTGATCTCAGGGAATTGGAGGGAAATAACTATGATTAATCAGTAAGAAGTATGAATTCTAGAAGGGCCAAAATTGGAAGAGTCTTCAGAGTGCTAACTGGTTTACATGCATTATCTCATTCAGTCAGCACAAAACCCTTATGAAGTAATTATTATTCCTGTCTTACTGATGTGGAAATAGAACTTTAGATGAGCAATTGACTGGTTTGGGCTCACAAAGATTAAGCCAACGGTAAAAGAGATGCCCTTAATCCCTGTGCTGCTGAACTTAAGTCCTAAAGAATGCCTTTGCTACCTTGACCTTTTAACATCAGTTATATGCTATATATATGATCCTTTTAATTCCTTTCTCCACCCACCAACCCCCTCGCCTCTCTATTTTTTTTCTTTCTGTCTCTAGCCACTCATTTTATCTTCAAGTTTTTCCAAGTTTAGCCTCAGTGCACAAAACTTGGCTGTCTCTTCTAATTGTGGCCCTTGTGAATATTTTCAATAATGGGCTTCAGGGCTACTTTTGTGTTAGTAGTAATGGGAGTATTTACATTCTCTTTATTTACTTATTTATTTTTAACTTTTTTTTTTTTTCCTCGAGACAGAGAGACACAGAGCATGAACGGGGGAGGGTCAGAGAGAGAGAGGGAGACACAGAATCTGAAACAGGCTCCAGGCTCTGAGCTGTCAGCACAGAGCCCGACGCGGGGCTTGAACTCACAAACCGTGAGATCATGACCTGAGCCGAAATCAGACGCTTAACTGACTGAGCCACCCAGGCGCCCCTACATTCTCTTTATTTAAACTGCGTATCAACACAAAGATGCCTATGTGGCCATTCTGTAGCTTAATATATGCAGGTGATAACTTTAAGTTTTTATCTATACCATTGTATTGGCAGGAAAGAATAGATACATTTTGCTGCACTGTGCTATAACAAATCCAGCTGTTACCAAGGGCTAGACCACCAATATAAATATGGATGGAATAGGGTACTTAGAAGTGAGATTTTAGAGCAGGTACACTTAATGTTAATGAAAAAATATAGAGGGACTATAGAAATAGAGGACAAGATCATTGGAAGGGATCAAGTCACTCAGAAACCTATTCTATGCTGATATTGGGGTTACCAGAAAGTAAAACAAAGTTAATAATGGAGAAATTGATGGTAGTTCAGAAACAATGATCTTCACAGAATGAGAGAGCAGTTGATGGATTATTTCCACATGGACAGATAATGATGGATAAGTTAAGTGTTTGTAGGGAGGAGGGATGGTAGTGCATTTAGAGAGGAAAATTTTGTCATTGGCACAGGCGTGTAATGGACAACACAACCACACCTGGGAAGGCTGTAGAGAAAGCACTATCCTCAAGAGAGAGCAGGTTTCTAGCAAACAAGAAGGTGAAGAAAATGGAATTTCACAAAACTCTTCCATGGAGAAGGAGTTCCTTTTTCTTCAGTAAAAACAGCGATTGTGAGGATCTTTTTCATAAAATCTATGATTCTGTGATCCTGAAAGTCAGATGACCTGTTTGCTTCTCCCCGCCTCCCTCCCCAGGCTTATTAATTGGGTGATTTTCCTAATGGTTATGGATGAGTACTTCTTCTCTCTCAGACCTCATATACAGTTAAACCTAAGACTGGTTAAAGCTACTTTAATCTCCTCTTCTGCCCAAATCCAAGTACCTGTCACTATCATCTCTAATATAGGACATCTGCTGTGCCTCAATCTCCTTTTTTAGTTGATATACCCTTGAAGCTAGAGTGGTATTTTGGGAACACAAATTTGATTGTCATTTCCCAATTTAAAACCCTTTAATAGTTCTCCATTGCCTTTTAATGAAAATTAAACCTTTAATATATGTATATATATACATTAGAGAAAGCTTTAAGTAGTATGGCTGCTACTTATTTCTTCAGCCTATATCTTGGTACCCTTCTTATTCTTGATACTTTGTTTACAAAAGTATTCTTCTTTTCTTTGAATATGCTGTAAGTGTTCTTCCTTTAGTGCCTTCAGACATGCTGTTTTCACTTTTGCCATGCTCCTGTTCTCTAGTCACTCTCTATTCTCTGCTTATACGTAATTTTTTAAGAAGTCTTCTCTGATCTAGACAGTTACAGCTACATAAATAATTTCAGAGCATCCCCTACTCTGTCTCATTGTTACTTTACATGTTCAATAGCTTTTAGATTGAAAACTCCATAGGCAATATTGTTTATCTGTTGGCTAAATAAACCGACAGGAAGGATGGAATTATTACAATGACATGAATGTAAGCTTGACCTGAGCTGATTTTCTAGAACTTGATTTAAGTATCACAACTGACTGTAAAAGTGAAAATCTGCCTCAGAATCAAATAAGACATAATGGTCCAGAACAACAGCAGCAACAGCCATAACAAATGTAGCAAATATTTTATACTGAAAAATGTCCTGGAAGACCACCAATGCAGAACTAGTGATCAACATAAGACAAGGCAGAGCCTCACACACCTTGCCTATATATACTGATCAAAGTGGAAGTGACCGGCATGTTGGAAACGGAGAGCAAGGATTTGGAGGACATGTGCTCTGTATCACAACACAGAGGTATTGCTTCCTCTTTAGCTCAAGCCAGATGAGAAATGGTTTAAGAAGCCTGCATGTTGCTCGGGGAGAGGTATAGACTGGTCTTAGGATTGAATGGAAAGAAAGAAAATGGGAGAGGTGGTGGGTATTGATCTGAGGCAGTAGCAGAAGAAAGTTTTTTGATTTGCTCTGGGAGCTTCTTTTCTACTGACAGTAGCAGCAAGGGTGTTTGTGTTTTCTTGAGGGTCTACTGCACAGTAGAGGAAGCTGCCCAGGAGTTAATTCAAATCCTTCCTGAGGCGCTGTCCAGAGAAAGAATGTGATCCCAATAAAATGATGAACAATGCAAATCCCAAGAACAGACAAAGAAGTATGAAGGGCCTACCAAAAATTCTGCATCATCTTTCAATGGGAATGTATGAAATGTTTCTAATGTGACTTCCAAAGCCCCGAAAAAGCATCTACAAGAGCATGAGTGGAGACCAGAATGGATTAGCTTTGACAAATCCCCAGAGGTCAAGATGAGAAATGCCAAAACACAAGGAAAATCCCTTTCTTCTCCTTTCTCACCCTTCATCCGGGAGGAACCAGAGGCCCCATGAGGAGGAGAAGGGGAGTAGAAGTCAAACTGAGGAAGAGAGAGAAAGTAATGGCTCACAACTTTCCTATCTCAGGCTTCCCACTGATAGCAGGCACAAAGAGGAAAAAGGGAGAAGCATTGACTTTAAAAGAATTTTGTTATGACTGTTGTCTTCCAAGAAATTGTTATTATTTTTTAATGAACAGAATTTCAATCTCTACCACGTCTGATGATCAGAATAAGTAGCTGGCAGTAGGGGAGGTGATGATTCAAATGAACGAATGAATCAATGAATCAATGAATGCATACATAAATAGTAATATAAGAATCTGCCAGGGTTAAACTCTGGACAGAACGGTGTTTCCCCATTAATAAAAATTAGCAAAAGTAGGCAATTGCTTATTTTGATTTATTGAGATATTTATACTTTTGAGAGTAGGTTGTTGGGTTTACTTCTTAGTTGATAAATAAAAAAAAAAAGAATGCAACTTTGAAACAGTTTCACTCTTCCTTCCTGAAGTTTGTGGGTTGTTTTCATCTTTCTCAAATGCTGAGAACTATATTTAGCCTGCTTAAATGTGAGCATAATGAAAGTGTTATTTGATTTTTAAATACACAAACTATTTCTGACTCAATTTATATTAAGCCCCAGTTGAAATTTTTTATTATGTGCATATTGCCAGTAAGTGATTTCTTCAGTTAGGGCTGTGGTTTAATTTAATCCTTTAGAATGTAAACCTTTTCTGAAAGAGTGCATAAAAATCTAATTAAATTGTAGGGGAATGCAAAGTTAGTGGGTAAAATAAAGAAGGAGGACACAAATAGGAAATAAAAAGAGTGGCTGGAATACCATTTGCTTAGTTAAACCAAGTTCACCATTAGTCGTCTTGTTCTTAGATAAAACACTTGAATCTTTTAAGTTATATTCTTGCTCACGTGGACCATTAGAAAAGTCTTTAGACTACATTTTGAGAGCATTCCAACAGAGTAAGATACAATACATTATTTAAAGTTTTGAGGGCCATTATCACCTTGACTTTACAGGCAGCTGTGTGAACAGATTTTTTTTTTCTTTCTTCCTAGGACCTTTCATTACTCAGAGCCATATTATTTTGTTGCAGCACTAAGTGGAGAATAATTCCATATGTGTTTTGCAGTTTACTGTATTTCCAAGAGCTTTGGATGCCTTCAACAGATAAAATAGCAGACCTTCTCTACATTACTTAAATTGCCAAAGTTACACAGTGTCAGCCCTTACAGATGAGGGTGTATACTAAATGAATCAGAGGCATATTCCGCTTTCCCCAACACACAAAAATAAATGTAACCAGAATGCCCACAATGTATATTCTGTTAAATGAAAGCAAAATTCTAGAAGAAAGGGGCATTTAGACATAGGTTGCAGTTTCCAGAACCATTATCAGAAATATTACAATTTTGTTTGGCTGTTGTAAAAGGACATTATTCAAACCTACTGTTGATGCACAGAAGTACCTATGCCTTTTGAGATTTTCATTTGTTTCTCGCATTGTGCTTAGTAATAGCTTCAAGTTTAGCATGCTCTGACATGAAAGGAGGGCTGAACATAAAACATCACAGCACATTATGCTGCAGCAATCTATTTTCTTGTGGTCACAAAGTCTGAGAAATGAAAGCAGTTTTCTCATTAGGAAGGCATTTTTGCAAACTGTAAAACTAAACAAACACATTTTTTTTTTGTCAATAATGCCACCTAAGAAAGTAGCATCAGATATTTGAAGAGACTCGTGTTTGTTCTTGATGGCAAAGGGGAAACAGAACCTGTTTGTGGCTCTCATTGTTATTTCTTTATTATCTTCAGTTATAGAATTTAAGAAATAACTTCTGTTTTGCGTGGTACAAAGTCTGGCTAGAGTATCCCCAAAGTAAGAGATGTTAAGCAAGGATCCAATGTTAGTTATTTCCTCAAACGATTAGGATTCCTGCTTTAGGGAATTAGATTTTGCTTTCACTGCTGACTTCTAGGAAATACATTCTTCCCATTAGGTGATGTGAAAATGACAAAGTGTTCAAAGCAGAAAACTGCTTTGTAACACTTCTTTAAACTGACAATATTTGTGATTACCTCATTTGTATATCATTTCTATATCTCATTCCATGAACCTGTCCTGGGACCATTCTGGAAGTACAGACCAGTATAATGTGTTAGGAATTTTTCTATATGGCATTTCTGAGGCAAACATAATAAATAGCTATAGTTAATAAAAAGCAAAGATATTATGCACTTCATGTATACTTTTGAACTCAGAAAAGCAAAAACTGTATCGTAATTTAGGCACAGTCTAAAAAATCATACAAAGACAGAAAAGTGTTATGACTCATTTGTTTATACATAAAGATATGGACGTTATATCACAGAGCAAGTGCTCTCAGATCAGGTAAACAGTGATGAAGAAAAGAGATACGATCTGTGCCCTCATGCAAATCACAGGTACTTGTGCAATGTGACAACACAGCAGACACTCTTGATTGATTGAGTCATTGATTGATTCATTCAAATAGACAACCCTTTGAGCAGGCATGTTGTGTACAAATGTTAAAAACACATATATCTGTTAATGAGTCTGCCACATTCCATTGGAAAAGACAGGCTAGTAAACACATATTACACTATCATGTACAATACAGTGAATATTATTATCAGAGTTTTCTACGGGTACCTTAAATAATGCCAGTAACTTTCCTATTGGAATCAGACAGTTTTTTTCCCCCCAAAGTATGTAACATTTGACAGAGACTCAAAAATATAAGTAGATTATTTTCAAATAGAGAAGAAAGGGTATTTGGGGATAAGAGTCACAAGATGAATGTTAGTTTAGGGAGTCCTGGGCCATGTAGGCCAGATGGCAGACAGTGAGCACGAACGAGAAGGACGACAGGAGATAAGACTGCTTTAGGTCCACAGAGAGTGCCCTGAGAGAGAGTTACTATCTTTCTCCAACTCGATTTTTGATGTAGATAGCATTTAAAACACCATATTGTTAGATTTCATTTGAAATTTTATAAATGTTTGACTGATAGCCCGAGCTTTCTCTTTTTTGTTTTTTAGCTGTGTGTAGTTGACATGCAATGCTATGTTGGTTTCAGGTGCGACACACATGTTATATCAGTTTCAGGTGTACAGCTTAGAGACTTGACAGGCTTATCATAGTTGGCTGCGTTCACCACAAGTGCAGCTACCATCTGTCCAATTATGTTGCTATTAAAATATCACTGATTGCATTCCTTATGATTTGCTTTTTGTTCCCCTGAGTTACTCATTCTATAACTGGAGGCCTGTGTCTCCCTCTCCCCTTCAACCATTTTGGCCCAAACCCCACTCTCCTTTCCTCTGGCAACCGTCCGTTTATTCTCTGGATTTATTGTTCTGATTCGGCTCTTTGTTTGTCTATTTATTTATTTTAGATTACATTTATGGGTGGAATCATATAGTATTTATCTTTCTCAGTCTGACTTATTTCATTTAGTATAATACCCTCCAGGTCCATCCATGTTGTCTCAAATGGCACATGCTCATCCTTTTGATGGCTCTGTAATATTCCTGTGTGTGTGTGTGTGTGTGTGTGTGTGTGTGTGTGTGTATACACCATTTTCCTTATCCATTCTTCTATCAATGGACACTTAGATTGCTTTAGTGTCTTGGCTATTGTAAATAATATTGCAATAAACATAGGGGTGCGTGTATCTTTTTGAGTTAATGTTTTCATTTTCCCTGGGTAAATACCCAATAGTGGAATTATTGGATCATATGATATTTTTATTTTTAATTTTTTGAGGAACCTCCATACTGTTTTCCAGAGTGGCTACACCAGTTTACATTCCCATTAACAGTTCATTTGGGGTTTTATTGCATTGCATTCCCAGTCCTGAGCAATGCTTACATCACATTTTTATGATGTTGTTTTCTTTTTTAATTTTTTTTTAAATTTAATGTTTATTTTTGAAAGAGAGAGAAAGAGAAAGAGAGAGAGATAGATAGATAGGGAGAGAGAGAGAGAGAGAGAGAGAGAGAGAGAGAGAGAGAGAGAGAACATGAGCAGGGGAGGGTCAGAGAGAGAAACACAGAATCTGAAGCAGGCTCCAGGCTCTGAGCTGTCAGTGCAGAACTGGATGTGGGGTTCGAATTCACAAACTGTGAGATCATGACCTGAACTGAAGTTGGACACTTAACCTGACTGAGTCACCCAGGTGTCCCTTGTGATGTTTTATTGTAGTTGTCTTTGATAGAAAGACCATTTGAGCTGTTCTTGGTAAGCAAGGCTTCACTGTGCAGTTTTAAAGTTTTGTGAGATCACCTGATGTGAATCGTGTAACAATTTGTACATATTTGCATGTATGGGCTGAGAAATGGATGAAAGGTATAAGTTACTTAACTATTTATGAACAGGATTTTGCCCAGGAACACTCTTCAAAATGGTTTTGCTATTCTTTGCTCCTCACTAGATGAAACATAAATATAACTGTTCTAAAGAGAGGGAGGTCATGGTGAATTGGCAGTTATTTGGGTGGTATTGTTATTTTTATTACTATTATTGTTGTTATCATCATCATTATGGTTTTGAAACTGTTGGGCACATTCTACAGAGTCTGAGTTGCAAAGGCAATCTTCCAAAAGCTGCCCATCTCACTCCCTTAGTAGAGGAGCTGCCTTTTGGTAATCAGATAATTAACATATGTTGATGTCTTAACACTCACAATTGAGATCCTTTTCTTGTTTCAAAACCAATACAGAATTGAAGAATTTCTTCCTCTCTTTGTGTTAAGAAGGACTAACAAACAAGAGGTTTTATCCACATTCTGTGTAAACCAATGCTATCAATCATCCCTCAGGCAATGAGACTTGGTTTGCTCTTTTGCAAAAGATAAGATTGATAATAATGATATGCATTCACAGCATTTCCTTCTTTATTTGGGCACTCCATTTTCAAGTAGAAAGATCACAACTTACTAAGTAGCAAGCTATCAAGATTTAGAGCATGCCTTGCTGTTGAACCTTCTTTTTTTATGTAGCATAAGAATTGTATCTTGAGAGAAAAAGGTCCAAATTATGCTTTTCCACTGACAGTTTATCAAGTCTGTAATTATTTTTCTAGACAATGAATCATCTAGAGAAAATGGACAAAAAGTGTCCTTGATCTAGGAGGCAGGAATGGCATATGTTCAGCTCACATAATGCTATTACAATCTCTTGATCTTGCTACATGGCCTATCTTTAGGCTTTGCTACATTGTGGAACATGTTAAATTCACTCTACATCAGGTAGCATGATTCTCCAGCTCCATGGTCTACCTTAGAGATAGAGCCATACCTAATCCATCCTTAGGGCAGAAAGAATACACTGTATACATGAATCATGACCTTGTGACACACCTCGTAGAGACTTGTGGTAAACCATTTGCTCCAGTCCACTGCCCTGAAGTGTCCATGTTGGGACTGACTGCACAGTAATTGATAAAGAGACACTGATGTAGTCAGCCTAGCTACATATTACACAGTGAAGAGTCATCAACCTTTCATACACCTGTTCAGTCGACATGCCTGAAAAGCTTAGAATCATTTTTGATACCTTTTCATTCTCATATATTCTTATACTCTTCACATATAATTCACTAACAAATTCTGCCTGTCTCTACTCTTCAAAATATATCTAGAATTTAATACTTTTTCATGATTTTTCTGCTACCATCTTCTTTCAAGTAGCTATCATATCTCATCTGCATTATTTTAATAGTTTCTCAGTGTACCCTCCCTGATTCTGGTGCTGCTCATCTTTGGTCTATTCTAAATCTGGCAGCAAATTATCTTATAAAATATTAGCATTAGCATCTTTATTCCTCAGCTCAAACTCTCCAAGAGCTTGCTGACTCACAATGAAAATGCAAGTGCTCATGACTTACCAGCCTTACATAATTTATTCCCTTAGATTCTCTCACATATCTACCTCATTTCCTCTTACTTCCATTTGCTACAGCAACACTGGTTGCCTTGCTTGTTTTTGAATAGACTGGTTGTTCTCTTTTCTAAATGCCTATAAATTTAGTAGTCCTTCTGCCTGGGATCTGCTTCCTCAGATATCAACACAATTTGTACCCAGATTTTATGTCTTTACTCACATGGTGTCCTCTCAGTGCCATCATCTCTGGCTGCCTTCACCTTTGTCTAATATTATATCTGGTGGGACACGTGGGTGGCTCAGTTGGTTAAGTACCCGACTTCAGCTCAGGTCATGATCTCGTGGTTCATGGGTTCGAGCCCCATGTCAGGCTCTGTGCTGACAGCTCAGAGCCTGGAGACTGCTTCAGATTCTGTGTCTCCCTCTCTCTCTGCCCCTCCCCCACTCTCACTCTGTCTCTCAAAAATAAATATACATTAAAAAAACTAAAAGAAATTCTATCTTGCTTTTCTACCCCTTTTTTCTTCCCTGCCTGCAAATCTCCTTATCCTTAATTATTGCTTTAATTTGTTTTCCTTAGTGCTTATTACCATCTAACATACTGTATGATTTAAGAATCTACTTATTCCTCTACTTTCACTAGAGTGTAAGCTCTAGAGGACATTTTCTGGTTCATTGTTGTATCCGTAGTACTTAGATGTAGTTCTTGACATATAGTAGGCATTCAATAATTGTATACTAAATAAATAAAATTTAATGACCTATATTAAGGAATTCTACATTTATGTTTATATTTTTATTTATTTATTTATTTACTTATTTACTTATTTATTTATTTATTTAATGTTTTTATTTGTTTTTAAGGGGGGTAGACAGAGTGGGTGGGGGAGGGGCAGAGAGAAAGACACAGAATCCAAAGCAGACTCCAGGCTCTGACCTGACAGCACAGAGCCCGATGCTGGGCTCAAACTCACAAGCTGTGAGATCATGACCTGAGCCGAAGTTGGATGCTCAACCAACTGAGCCACCCAGACGCCCCATTTAAAATGTTATTTAGCACAATATCATATCCATAAGTTATTTTTCATGAAAAATTTTCAATGCTCATCTATTTATTTTGAGAGAGAAAGAGAGGGCATGAGCAGGGGAGGGGCAGAGAAAAGGCGGGAGAGAGAGAATCCCAAGCAGGCTCCACATTGTCAGTGTGGAGTCCATTGTGGGACTTGAACTGATAAGCCATGAGATTATGACTTGAGCTGAAACCAAGAGTCAGAAACTTAACCAACTGAGCCATTCAGACACCCCAATGTCCATAAGTTATTTTTACCTATAAAACAGAAATAAACATTTTAAAGGTACACAAACAGACAGAGAGGCACAAGTAATAAACAGGCTAAATGGCTGCCTGTCAGAGGAGAGGGGCATGAGTGTGAGGTAACAGGATAATAGGACATAATGAGGAAGGATAAAAGAGGAATGATGTAGAATTTGATAATAGTGGTTAACTCATTCCTCGGCATCTGAAGATGTGTATATATATGAGAGAGAGAGAAGAGAAATGAGAGGAGATAGAGAGAGAGAGGAAATAAACTTGTGGCTAACACTAAAGTTTCATCAATGAGAACTTAGTGTTCAATTCCCTTCTCCATTGCCTGATTCTACCATGGAATCTGCGAGGCTGCAAATGTTAAAAACAAAACAAAACACTCTGAACCGAGCTTTTCTTGTACTTAGTAGTGAGATATGACAAAGTAAATAAATAAATAACAATCCATAAGAAGTGAAATTTCATGGGAGGACAACCCTTCCTAAAGAAAAAGGAAAAGCCAAATTGGTACAGTCTTTCATTTATGCACACTGACCTTTCTTTGTGAAGAATACAGTAATAATGCTTCGAGGTATGCAGCCAGATTGTAACCTTGAGGGCAAAACCCAGAAAATAAACATGATGTAGCAGAAAGATAGAAGGAGCACACAGGTCTTTTTTGGCATTCTTGAACAGCTGTACAATCACTGGACTGCTTACATGTGGAGTTCTTGTCACATGGAAAAATAAACTCTTATCTGTTTTTTATTTTCTATCACTTGATGCCTCTTCTATCCATCTAGTTAGTCTATTGAATATCAGTGCTTCCTATTATTAAGATCTGATACTTACATCATTCACTGTCAGTTAAAATGAGGATTTATTTTGGCTCAGAGTCTTAAAAATATTATCTGCATCCATAAGATGGTGAAGGGAAGCCTGATTGAATTTACTTGAATGACTTGGGTAATCAGGAAGAATAAAATATAGACAATAAGTTTAAAATGTAGAATAATACAATCAATTTCATTCTATTTCATGGCTGATGATTTATACATATAAATAGATACTGAATAAATTTTGCAAAATTGCTTTCATGGAGAATAAATTAGATTGGATCATTTCTCCATAGCAGACTAACATAGGCATGGATTCTTTTTGCTTTTGACAATCATAGATGCAAAAGTATTTTGAGAGCTCCAAAGTCAAAAAATACATCCTTTGAACTATTTTTTTTCAAAGTGTTTGAAAATGTCGCTGCTACAAACCTACTCAATTAAACTTGCCCAATATGTCTTCAATTGCAGTTAACTCACTCATTATGGAAAGTGTACTTTTTAAAAATCTTATTCTTATTGGGTATAACTTAGAGCATCCTTTAAGAGCATATGCCAATTTTATTAAGTTAGTCTAGCACAAATATTTAATCAGTATGTACCCTTAATATGCTCAATGTCAACCTTTGTGTTCTAAATGCTTTGCATGTAGATGTTGATGTATTTGAATGAGTATTTGAATTGAATGTATTTGAATATATTTGAATGAGTAAGGACTGTAATATGTTTTTGACCATAACAAGAACATAAAGGGTAATAATAATTGATTTTTATTTGTAAAATATTAATGGAACAAATAAAGACACACTAGAACTGTTTGCTGTTGTTTTTTTTTTTTTTTTCAAGTGACAAGGGCAATCTAGCCCTTATATACAGTCTGAATAAAACTGTATATTTATTTCATTCCATAATATTTTATAGCTATTTATGTTATTTCTTTAACTAGGCACTGAATGTTTATTTAAATGTAATATAATATGGTATAATATAATATAATATAATATAACATAATATAATTTTATTTTTGAGAGAGAGAGAGAGCAAGTGGCAGAGAGAGAGGGAGAGAGAGAATCCCAAGCAGACTCTGTGCTGTCAGTATAGAGCCCGATGTGGGGCTTGATCCCACAAACCATGAGGTCATGATCTGAGCTGAGATCAAGAGTCAGATACTTAACTGACTGAGCCATCTAGGCACCCCTAAACTCTGAATGTTTAAAGAAAAAGGCCCTCTAGCTCATTTTCCTTCTGTATCCTCATGAGAAGTTCATAAATTCATAAGAACTTCTACTCATACTGAAATTGTAATTATGATACTCTGTGTACACCTAAAAGCTGCAGATTAACATCCGTTCATCTTTTCAACAGTGTGTCAAATGCAGTGAAATGTTAGTAGATCAGACATGTAATATCTGTCTTCATGGAGCTTCCAGTGGTCAAGAGGCAGCCTTGTAAAGAGGAAATTATTAAGTACCTAATATTTAAGCAATTAGAGTAATAAGAGGGGGAGTTCAGGTATTTTAGGAAACTTAAGAGGTGGGACTTAATGTGGATTTGGGTAAGAGAAGGTTTCCTGGGGAACATGATCTTAAGTTAGAACCTGAAAAATGAGTAGGAATTGACAAGGCAAAGTGGGGGAAAACCTGTGAGGAAATGGACTCCATATAAAGGTGCTTCATAACTAAAGTGTCTGAGGCAAAAGAGAACATTGCTCTTTCTTGGAAGTGAAAGTAACCAAACGTGAATGGAAAGTAGAATAGGAGTTTGGATGTGGGCTGAGCAGTGGATAAAGTCTGATCCTTTCTCTAAGAAGCAAGATTTCTGTTGCTTGCCCTCCTTTCTCTTCACCATTCATTAATTTTCTTCTGTTTATGATGGTCTGACTCTTCTTTAAGACACTCACTTAGCATTTCCCTATTGGTCTGTAGTTCCTTTTTTTTAATGTTTTATTTATTTTTGAGAGAGAGAGAGAGAGAGTGTGTGCAAGCAGGGGAAGGGGACAGGAGGGACAGAGGATCTGAAGTGGGCTCTGTGCTGATAGCAGAGAGCCAATATGTGGGGCTTGAACTCATGAACCTTGAGATGGTGACCTGAACCAAAAACAGAGGCTTAAGCAGCTGAGCCACCCAGGTGCCCCCACCTCCCCGGGTCATTTTAAATTGGATAACATAACTCCATCCCAAATTTGGGCACATAAGCCTTTGCTAAGTCTGGAAGCCCAAGTCCTAGTGTTTAGCATGAAACTAAGGATTCCTGTCTGTTTTTCACAAACCTGGGCTGTCAGTTTGGTACCTCTTCCCAACCTGCCTTTAGATAAACAAAGAAAAGAAATGCTGTCTTTTTCCTGGGAATGAGAAGAAGGCAACAGTGCTGATATACCCCAACTGCTCCTACAAATTCATCCTGTTAACACTAGTCAGAGAACCAAGTTTCAAATCAGACTGATCAGAGATAAAGTCTCCGTTTTACTACCTGAAAGCTGTATATACATAGTCAAGTTACTAATTTCTTCCAACTTTAGTTGTGTTATCTGTAACACAGGAAACTTTAAAAAACCTAAGTTTTTGTGTTGCCACCAGGATTAAAATAATTTTGTCTGGAAAGATTTTAGAAGAGTATTTGGCAACAAGAAGGAGTTCAATACAGGAGAGAAATTATTGTTAATTTTTCTCTGAACTTTGTTTTCTTTTTATCTTAAAAAAAAAGTAATGTCCATATCAAATAACTCTTAAAAGAAGTTAAGGCCACAAAAGCACATAAAAGGTATCTAGTGCATGGTAGACCCTCAGTTAACATGAATTTCCCCCTCTTATTCTTAGGGCATAAAAAAGATGGCTGTATTCAAGGCTCTTCATATTTCTCATATGCATAATTAATTTTGGAGTAAGGGGAATGGTATACATAAATATACAAGAAAATGAAACGTATCCCAGGAAGTACACGTCAGGGAATACTGAATACTACCTTTCCGCTATTAATTATAATAGTAGGTATAGTTGTAATTCTGTATTTGTCCAAGCTTTTGAGTAAAATAACTAGAATGTGTAAGTCACTTGGTAACCCTGCAACTATTTGTGTGAATTTTTGTACAAAGTAGGGAAATTCAGTCTGTTCTGGCTAATTTATTATAAAATGTATAGTAATGTCTAGAGTGTTGTATTGGCTGAGGATAATTACAAAATTGACTGAAGAACATGCTTATTAATATTTTATCTTAAAATATTAAAAATATCAACTCAAATTTCATTTAAATTCTAAGATGTATGGAAATGTTTAGTTTTCCTCCAATGCTATAATTCCCTAAACTTTATGATTTCATCCCCAAACTACACATAGGAAACACACAGGAGACTTGCCAAAACAGAGACAAAATAATTCTCTACTTTTCACAGAGATGATTGTCCATGCAATTTGGATCATATTAAGAATACAGCATTGCCAAATAAAACATCATTATCTGGCATTTTGGATGTCTTCTAGATATTCAATAATGATTCGTGATCTTTACTGTCCCTGGTCTGATATTAAAAACCACAAAGCAATTTGTAATCACTCAATTTTACTGTTGTTCACTTTTTGGTAAAACATGATAAAGAAAGTGATGCAAGTCAGTTCTAAGAGGCATTTACAAAGACTTTCTAATAGTATGAACTGGGCTATGATCTCTATCTGAATGCATTTTAATTTAGAAGTCATGTGCTCACCATAGAAATTAAAAAAAACAATTTTAATGTTTATTTTTGACAGAGAGAGACAGAACACAGTGGGGGAGGGGCAGAGAGAGAGAGGGAGACACAGAATCTGAAGCAGGCTCCAGGCTCTGAGCTGTCAGCACAGAGCCTGATGTGGGGTTCAAACTCACAGACCGCAAGATCATGACCTGAACTGAAGTCGGACGCTCAACTGACTGAGCCACCCAGGCGCCCCTTCACCATAGAAATTTTTACAAATGCTAGGAGATAGCCTCTATCATATCTTTTCAATGCAGGAGGTCTATTGATTAATATTGGCCATTGTCATTCAATCCTGTTGATGAATCCACCATTGTATTTAAAGTTAAACTACAAAAAGCCTCCCCCAAATTATTCTCCAAACTTAATTTAAACTGTGTTTTGGCTTATATCCTTTCTGTTGTTGCTGCACAGATCTTGCTGTTTTGTGTTTTTTTTTTCAATAGTTGCATCTCCTTAAATTCCCATCCTTGTTTGAAAAAAAAAAATCTGTGTGAATGGCAGGAGGCTTTGGATTATTAGGCTCCTTTTATGTGGCACTAACCAACTTTCCTAATCATAAATCAATGATTCAGTATAAGAGGCTAGTACATTCAGAAGAGGCACCCTTTTTACCCATATGCATACATCGTTCCGCACACTCATCAAGGACAAAGATGGATTTATGCAAATGAGAGTCCTATTTAGCAAAAAACAAACAAAAACAAAAACAAAACAAAAAACAGAGAGAGGGAGAGAAGAGAAACAGGGACTGTTTAATTTGAGTTGAATAAAAGTAGGAAAAAAGGTTGCATTTTGTTGGGTAATATATTTAGGTTGAACTGACATCTGGTTCTAATTTGCTTTCCAAGCTGATATTTTTTTCCCCCAGTTCATAGTGGTCCAAAGTTACCATTTTTAAACTTTTGCATTTTTAAAACAGTTATACAATTTAGAAGAAAAATACTATTGCTGATTTCTGCACACTAGAGGGCACTAAAATATCCTAAGATAAAATGTACTCGAGGTTTTACCTGAGCCGACTTGAGGGAATAATTATCATATTTTTAAATACTTTAAAAGAAACACAGACACAATAATAGAATTAACACAACATTGTTTAAGTATTTGCTTTGAAAAAAAAAAAAGATGATCACAGTATTATTTTTTAAAGTGACAATTATATCAGATTTTCCTAGTAAGGTATGCTGAGTCTCAGGATATTTTATATGAACCTCTCAAACCCCTTCTTATTGCTAATCTTTTCTTTTCTGAAATCGTAATTGCCAAATAGATTTTTAATAGATTTTTCCATTGATGCATAACTAACTTTTACAACCATTGTGGTATAATCATATTGATAATACTATTGAATGCTCAACAATCTACCATTTTAGGGCTGAGAAACACTAGCCATTTATTGGCTGGCTAATGTTCAGAGCTAGTATATATATGTTTTTATTTTTTAGTTTTGGAATGTGCTTAAAAACAAGGATTTTTCAAACAGCCAGTGACACGTTTTTAATAAAGAGATTTCTTTCTGTGGTCTTTCTCTTATTCATAGTACTTCTTCCCCTTAGCACTTTGATATTCACTCTTTTTTAAAAAAAAATGTTTGTTTTTGATAGAGAGAACATGAGTGGGGGAGAGACAGAAAAAGAGGGGGACAGAAGATCCAAAGCAGGCTCTGTGCTGACAGCAGAGAGCCCAATGAGGGGCTGGGATGCAAGACCTAAACTGAAGCCTGATGCTCAACCAATTGAGCCACCTTGGTTCCCCTGATATTCACTTTTAAATAGCTTCTTATGGATGTTAAAAAGAAGACAACAGACTCAAAATGGAAATGGTGTAAGCATATGCCACCAAATTAGTTTGGTTCTCCCAGAAATGGAAGCTTGAATCAGTTCATCAGGAATTGCTGATCAGCACTATTAGATAATATGCCTGATAGGACTCTGCCATCCCCTAATGGAAAGTAACTTTGCAACCAACCCACTTTTTTTGCCTTGTATAACTTCCTTGTTTCAGTTTCCTTCTGCCTATAAAAGTCTTTCATTTTGTACAGTTCCTCAGAGCTCCTTCCTACCTGCTAGATTGAACACTGCATGTTTCGAATAGAATTTTGATCAAATTTTAAGAAAATTGTAATATGCTTCAAATTTCTCTTTCAACATGAGTCACATGGAAACACACACACAATTTTTGTCTTTTCTCTTCTAGCCATAGACATCAACTAATAATAAGAAAAAGCAACAGGAACTTTGTGTGCTATAGATTACAAGCCACTCATAACTCTGTTTCAATTTACAAACAATTTTTAATGCCCATCTTCTTGGAAATTGCATAAGGAAGTGCCAAGGGAACAGAATCTAAAAATATATTTAAAAATAAGCAAATTGAAAGATAACTAAAAAGTATGATAGAAAAATAAATAGATGAAAGTACTGACTCTGTAATTTATCATTTTGAAGTAAGAGTAAAAGTGCTTAGTTTTGGAAGTTGCGAGTTCTAGTTATTTGTCTTACCTGAACAAGAAGTGTTCAGGGAATTTGGCATGAAACATACAATAAGTACATACATCTAAATACATCCATTGTTTTCACTGACACAAAAGTAAACCTATGAATATGCCAATTGATATAAATGTCTTTGCCCATAAAAAAAGCTTTTTCTATGTACTGCCTTTAATACATTTAACACATTATAGTGACCATTACCACCATATAGAAAGATAACTTTTATTACTTAAAGTTCAAACAGTCTATGGTAGGAGATAACACTTACAAAATAGTATTTATAAAGATATGATGAAATAGTTTATAACCTGAAGAGTGAATGTCAAAGCAATACCCAATTTGTCAGATAGAATTAAATGACAGATCTGATATACCGAGGGACAGCAGTTTTAAACTCAAACGATGCAAATGTCTACATAGTAATGACAGATCCTGGTTGCATTACATTAAAAAAATTTTAAATGCTTATTTATTTCTTACAGAGAGAGAGAGGGAGAGAGAGAGAGAGAGAGAGAGAGAGAGAGAGAGAGAGAGAGAGAGAACAAACAGGGAGGGCCAGAAAGAAAGGAAGGCACAGAATCAGAAGCAGGCTCCAGGCTCTGAGGTATCAGCACAGAGCCCAACATGCGTTTTGAACTCATGAACCACAAGATCATGGCCTAAGTCAAAGTCGGACACTCAATCGACTGAGCCACCCAGGTGTCCCTACATTTTTTAATTTGAGTATTCAACTTTCTTTTCCTTAGTTCTCCACCCTCCGTTTTCCATGTTAGGTATATTCTTAAACATCAGAAGCAGGTACACTGTGGTTTTTCAGTTTGTACTCTGGAGCCAAGCTGTCTGGGTGGAATCTTTGTGTTGCCTTTTATTGGTGATATGAGTTTCAGTGAGTTGCTTAACTTCCCAGTGGCCCAATTTCCTCACCTGTAAAATGGTAATAATAGTGGAAGTGGTGTTTTGTGAATGAAATGAAATTTTTCATCTAAGGAGTTTAGTCCTGTGCTTGAATGGTTATATACAAGTGTTTATTAAATATTTAGGGAGTAAGACCATTGAATCAATGACTTGTTGAGTTATTTATGATATTTAGAGAAATGGCATCGATATTTTTCAATTTTATATACCTCTTTGCTGGAAAATCCTGTTTTACTGATTGGATAGCAGCTTACTGAAATCATCATAGCAAAGTAAGTCTAAGTACCACTTGGCTCTGCTTTTTTATTTGATTGTAAACACATTTCCGTAAGTGCTTAAAAGCACTGGATTCATTTTTAAAGTTACATTTTTACATGTAGTTTATCCTATGAGTTTCAAAAGTTAATCATTTGATTTCCACCATACAAATATAAATTCAACCCAATCTATCAGAATAAAAGTAAACTCAAATTTTCTAATCCTCATTTTTGGTCTCTATTTTATATAGCACTTAACACAGGTTGTCTTTAGTTTTTTAGTTGAAATTATGCGTGTGTGTATGTGTGTGTGTGTGTGTGTGTGTGTGTGTGTGTGTGTGTTTGTGTGTTTATTTCTATTATTTCTATGGAGCCTAGACATTTAGAAACAAAGGTTGAAATGACTAAAGGTTGTTTTTTTAATACTGATTTTCAGTAGTGTGTGTGTGTGTGTGTGTGTGTGTGTGTGAGTGTGTGCATGCACGTGATGATTTTCAATTCCTTATTTATTTTACCTCTGCTGTCTGGATTCAGTTAAATTAAAAAACAAAACTTGTGCATTTAATTTAACCCAGCATTACCCTAGATGCCATGGAGAACATAGATGAAAAAGACCTACAGATCATATGATACATAAGTGGAAAGACATATGCACATGATTTTTAACTCAGGACAATAAGACTTAAGTATTACATCTAACAGAGGTCAAATATGAGCTATGGGGATTGCAAGATATGAGAATTCTTCTTAGAGGTAATAAGTATGTTGAGATGGACTTTAGACGAGGGGAAGAAAATAATTCCTGCCAAATGAACCAATTTGGTCAAAGGTAAAGAAATGAAGAAATGTATGACAGACTTCTCGTATAGTAATACCAGTAATAACCAATCAAATATAAATCAGGCACTGCCCTAAGCAGATTCTATGTGTTAACGTAGTTCTAATCCATATCAACTTTTTAGACACTCATCTTAGTAATCTGTGGAAGACAACTGACCTATTTAAAATTATTTCCAGTATATCAGGTTTTCTGATGTTTATGATGCTGAAGGGAAGAGAGAATTCTATGAGGTGTAATGAAGGGTAAGTTTTGAAAAGACAAACACAAAAAGTCATATTATGGACCATTTAAATATCTTTTTATAATGCATACTCTAATTCTCTAGCATCATTCCCTGTGCACTGCTTTAGATTTTACTCCATGATCCTAGTATATTGAACATCTTCCAATTCCTCAAATGACCCTTTTTGCTTTTAGCTCTGGATGTTTAGAACTGTTGTTTCCTTTACCCAGAACACTGTCTTCCCACAGACACCAACATATTTCTTCGTCATCAATCTAGTCTCAACTTAGATGTCAATTTCTCTGGGAAGCTCTTCCCAGTATTCCCTCTCACTTTGTGACCTATAAAATATAGCTTGGCCCTGAGCTAGCATAGCTTTCTCCAACCTCCTTTCATGGAAATGACTACATTTTTGCTGCAATTACATGGTAAATAGTTTCCTCCCTGAACTTAAAAATCCCTGAGGACAGAGACCTGGTCCAATTTATCCATTATGGTAGCCCCTGTGTAAATGCACTTATGTATTAGTAGACCCTGAATACATATTTTTTAATAAAGACCTTTTGTTTTTTGTATAACAATTTGTAATGTGTAATTATAAAAATAGCTTTTGAGACAGTGATATGTACAGACCTGTGTTATGGAAGGATAACTTTTTTGGGGTGGAGAAAGGACTTGAGTTGGCAAAAATACAAAATAGAGGGGGAGTGTATTGTATGAGAGCAGGGGCATTTAAAAAATTACACATGTGGAAAAAGTGTGTTTGAGTAGCAGTGCTAGGGACTATATTGGGCATTTTTATTTGTTGCTTTTGTGCCCAGAATCCATTTATCTTTATTTTGGTTGTTATACTTAATTTTTCTTTTGACAAACACTTTTCAGGGATATGCATACATGTGACCAAAGGTCAATGAAAATTTACCATCTGAATTTATTCATCTGTTAATAGTCACCATCCTTAATCTATCAGTAGAGATGGCCTAATGATATTTTCCCAAACAGGCTAAAGCTGAATGAAGGGACAGAGAAGCCTGATGCCCTTCTGACATTACTTAATTCCTGGAACCAGCACTATCTAAAATCAAATACCGCCTTTTAATTTACTTATTATATGAGTTACTAAATATCCTTTTCTTTTTTGCGTAAAATAATGTGAGTTGAATTTTTCTTACTTGTAATCAGTAAACATCTGCTTAGAGTGAACTAACGATGGTACAGAGAAAATTTCCCTGAGGTATAGAGAAATGACAATTCCGTCTCTAAAATAAGAAGGAAAACATGAATGACAGTAAGTTTTGAAAACCCATGTATCATTTATATTTTGCTTAGTAATGCTTAGCATAATGAAATATAATTATAATATACTACTTTAATGGAATTTATCAAAAGTAATTTATTTTTAAAATATATGGCATGTTAATTTCATATCAATTTTTTTTACATTAGAAAGCTGAATTTCCTAGGTATCTCAAAACTGACTCTTTCCTACCATTGCTTGACCCACTTACATTTTTATCAGTTCAATGATATTTTTATCTCAACATTAGCTCTTTGTTTATACATTACTTTATTACATCTTAACAATTGCGTTAAATTAAATTTTGTAGTCTACAGTTGCAATACCTGGATAACCTATGTAAATTGTTGAACTTATTTGTTTACCTCAGCTGAACATTGCTAATTTTAGTTTCCCTTTTGGTATAATGCTATACACACCCATTTAAAAAAAATGTGTACACATATACTCTCTTAACCCCATATTTAGAGACAAGGATTGTCACAAATAATAAGTCATTTCCTAAATAAATGTATTCTTCTTAATTTTAAACTCCCTTTAAATTTTACTACAAACAAATGGGCATTTTCTCTTGATCAAAATAAATTCAACAGTATATCTATATCATTTTCCATTTATGAAGATGTAGAAAATCCTCCACTGAGCTCTCTCAAGCTGTGAGGAAGTGATGATACTCACACTGTGATGAGATAATATGCAGAAATATTACATACAAAAATTAAGATTTTATCTTTCCCCAGAAAGTAAATCTGAAAATGTTTCTTCTGATGTGCTTTTAGCAATACACTTTTAGAGTTGAACTAGTTCAAAATAATTAGCATTTATAAGTTATTTTGATTACATTTTTTTCTCTGAAAATGATTTTGTTTATTAATATTGTTACATAAGAGGTATGTACCATGTAAACTATAAGCATAATATTGTGAAGCATAGAAATGTAACTATTACTCATGAGCTACCTAATCAATCTAAGAACTAGAAAATTTACAGTAATTTGAGTCTACTAATCTGTCCCTCTCATAATCCTTTCCTCTATCTTCTCTATCTCAGAGATACAGATGATTTCCCAACTGATTTTTCCTAAAAAAAATAGTGAAATTTATAATTTTTATTATAGTACTTCTTAGAACAAATTGTTGCTGGTGGAAAGAAAAAGAGCTCAGTGAATTCATCTTTAATAAAAATACACCTTGAATAATTTTTATTTGCCAGCACACAACATTTTTTAGACAATAGGAAATCTAGGGTTCATGTTTCCCCACATATTGAATTCAACTCTGGATTTTATAATAGCACAATAAGAAAACAGTGATTTCCTGTTGAATTTGAGAAATCTCATAAATAGCAAAATCTGAGCTACAGGAACATTTATTACTTTTCTAACTTATGTTGCTTATGGCTGTTCTTTGGCAAATTCAACAGGCATCCAATTCCTAGTTTAGTGCAAATAACATTTCCTCCCAAATTATAGAAATTTCTGAATATAAACTGATTGAATTTAAATGTAGTCTTAGATTTTTAACCTAACAATATGTTCTGTTATGGCTGCCAAACTAACTCAAAGGAACCATTCTGATTGGCAGTAAAGAGTTCAAATGCCATGAATCTAAGAAGAAATCTGCAAAATGTATAAAACTTGAAAATAACATGGAGTTTTTTGGCTCTGATTTTCACTTTAGGATTATTCATGTCATTCTCTTGAAGTCTGTGAAGAATCTGATAGCTCTTTGAGCATGTCTTTATTATTTTCTAGTTATGTGGATTATGAAAAATCCTGTGTTGATTACTCCCAAGGCACCAAGGACTAAGTTTATTCAATTACATAATAACATCATTTATTCAGTTGACAAATATTTTATTTAAAAAAGTATTTATTGAGACCATACTCTGTACCGGGCTCTATTCCAGGCTCTGGTAATCCAGCAGTGACTAAGACAAATTTTGTGCCCTATAGCATCAACAAATCAAAATGACCATTATTTTAAAAATTCAGTATTAAAACAGCAATGTAAATTCCAAATAGAAAATATCATTTTTCTTTCAAATTTTCATTTGAAGGATTGGTATTTTCCAAACAAAGTCTAAAATTAACACTATTAAAGGCCAGTGATTACTTGGAATCATTAAGTCATTTATTGAGCAATGTATTTGAGAAGAAGCCCTGGCTTCAAGGATATTTAAGAAATAATTTTAGGGCAGAACCTGTCCAATTCAAGATTTGTGAATTAATACAGGCTTCATTTTGAAAACGTGAGTCTTTATTAAACTAATTTGAGACCCTGAATAGGAAATAATATTAATCAACTGATATATTAATATCGTAACTTTATTTTCTTGTCTATGTGGTAGAATTATATTTCCTTCTAGATTTGAGATTAAGGGGAATCTTATTTTCTATACATCTTTAAAGGACTTATAACTATAGTCTGTGGAACTCTATTGAAGAGAAGTAGATTTTAATATCTACTTCTACTTCATATTCTTGTTATTATAATTTTTATGAATTCCCATAGAGGCAAATGCGTATTATCATCCAGTTATGTTTGTGACTCTACTTCTCATTGGAATGGTGGTTGTCTAATTAGAAAGATCCTTACTATGTTACTGGACAACACTTCTACATTGTTTAAAATGATAAGAAGTGTACAGAATCCAATGAGCTATTGAAGTTTAATTTTTTGATGCAAAACCCATTGTCCAAGTACTGATAAAATGTGGTCAAAGTGGACAAAACAGAATTTTTTTTTCAGTTAGGAAACAGTATGTATTGTTGTGTAGTAGTGTAGTTGTGTGTAGTTCACACAAAAACAGATATATTAGTTGTTATCACATAATTCCTGCATTTTGTTGGTTAATAAGAATTAAAAAAAACTTATTACAACATAAAAAGAATGTGTATATATCAGAGATTCTAAAACTGGTCATAATCCTTTACCTCTCTTTATATTTCTACCCTTTGTGATGTGAGTTTAGAGTCCTCATAAAATAGGCAGATCTTTTTCAAAACAATGAGTTGAGCTGACCTTGGAGATTGCTGGACCAACAGAATTCTATGAACATCATGCCGTGTGGTGGATTCCCACTCTATATCTCAAAGGCTGTATGTGTGTTTCTGTTGACTGTGTTGTGTTTCTACCATCACCACTGGAGAATATGGCCAGGCTAGCCTGCTGCAGGATGAGAGACATGTGGAGCAGAGCTAACGCACCTTAGTCACCCCAGCAGATTTCAAGAACTACCTAACATAGGAAAACATGAAGGGCCCATCTGAGGTCAACAGTACTGCATAACCAATGACTGCAGATGAGTGAGAAATACACATATTGTAGTATTCCACAGGAGTTTTGTGGCCATTTGTTATGTATGATTATTGTGGTCTAAGATGACCAGTTAAAAAAATATTTAAAATAGTTTCAAGATCTATCTTACATTTTTTGAGAATTAAAATGTGAACAAATTAATTTGTTGCACAGTGTTCATATCTTTCAGGTTTTGAATTCTAAGAACTTCAAATTGTTAGTTCCATTTTCATAATATATCTCAAAGAGTTGCATTTGAATAACTTATCAATAACTCATTAGAAAAAGGCAAAACAAATTATGATGAGAAAAAAGTAAATAAAAATCTATAAAAATTTATAAAATATTTTCTATGACCATAATTTCCTATGTTTGAAAAAAATAAATGCTTTCACTGAAACCCAGAACAATCAATCCTTAGTTTACATTTATTTTACTAAAATGTTAATTTTAGTTAGGTTCAGGTTTTTTTTTTTTGTTTGTTTTTTTTTAAGTAAGCTGTACACCCAGAGTGGGGCTTAAACTCACAACCAGGAGATCAAGAGTCGTGTGCTCTATAGACTGAGACAGCCTGGTGCCCAGTTAAAGCACTTTTAATAAGGCTTTTTTTTTTTTGTTAGAAGAAACCTGGTTCTAGTATGTATATTTTTTATAGACCTTCTTCCAAAATTAAAAAATCACAAGTGCATCTATCATGAAAATTAATTAAAGTTATCCTACTTCATGGGGCATGTGGGTGGCTCAGTTGGTTAAGCATCTGACTCTTGATTTCAGTTCAGTTCATCATCTCATGGTTCATGAATTCAAGCCCTGCTTTGGACTCTGTGCTGACAGTGCTAGCCTGCTCAGGATTCTCTATCTCCTTCTCTCTCTTCTCCTCCCTTGGTGGCACATGTGCACATGATCTTTATCTCTCTCTCCAAATAAATAAACTTAAAAAAATTACTTTACTTCATCAATATGTAAGTAAAAGTATAATTACAGAGATATTTAAATGATAGAAAAATTACATAAAATATATGGCATAAAATTAAATTAATTATATGGACCAATATTTATGAGGGTTCCATATCTTCACTTCTCTTAAACCTTGGATCTAGCCCTCTCAATTTAATACTAAACATGTAATTACTAAACATGCCCTTAAATATTTCAATAAATTATTCACAATCAACCTTTTGGAGGTCCTTCCGTCAAACCCTAAACCACAAATTGATGACAGGCTTAATCAGCGTTAATGCCTATAATTTTTACAGTCGTGCAAATAGATGCATACTTTCATTTAGTTCAACTGATTGCGGAAATAACATTATCCCATCAAAAAACGTAGTAATAAGTTTCAAAGCTCACTGGAGAAATTGTCTTCTGTCCAATTCAAATTCTTTTCCAGGCCATTATTTTTGTGATGTGCTCAAGGGCTGGTGTTAGCTTGGTAATGAAAGCAGTAGATGAAAAAAATGTTTACTTTCAAAGATCTACTAGTAAAAACTATTTTCTCTTTGTATCTCCCTCCTTTCCATTTATCTTACTCTTTAACTTTGGGCTGTGACATGTTTTTGTTTTTCTTTCTCTCTCTCTTTCTTTAAATTAATGTTTATTTATTTATTTTTGAGAGAGAGAGAGAGAGAGAGAGAGAGCGAGCACGAGTTGGGGTGGGGCAAGGAAAGAGGGAAACACAGAATCCAAAGCAGGCTCCAGGCTCTGAACTGGTAGCACAGAGCCCAACGTGGGGCTCAAACTCTCGAACCCACAAGATCATGACCTGAGCCAAAGTCGGATGGCTTAACTGACTGAGCCACCCAGGTGCCACTGTTTTTCTCTCTTTTAAAAATAACTCTTAGAGGATGCAGAAGGATGCCTTCAGATGTTGACATTCAAAAGAATCCACACACAATAAACACAGTATCATTCAAATGACTAGTGTTTAGTTTTTAAATTAATGATTTCCATGCTAGAGCAGACCCACGACATTGCTTGCCTTGTTTTAATAAAATTGAACCAGAAATAAAAAAAGTTCGCTCTAATAGTTTCATCATGAACTTGATTTTGTAAATGTCATTTGATGTTGTTAGCCTCAGGATTCCCTGCCCCCCATCTATAAAATGCAGTTGTTATAATCTCTGTAACCGAATACCTGTCACAACAATGCAAACTATTCAAATCAGCTCAGTAGCCATGTGCAACCATGTGTCAGGTTTAGGCCCTACATAAATGAAAAGACCTTACCTTCATTTTGAGGATTTTGCAGTCTCTTACTAGAGGCAGACACTGAAATATATAATATATTGATAAGTGCATTGTTATGTTCAAGGTACAAAAAATAAAGTAATTGCTCTGTATTTAGGCAATCTGAGGCTTCCATAAAATGAGTGGCTGATTGTACCCCCAAGTCTGTCACAAGTTCCAGTCTCCCTTGCCGCTATGAGTGGCAGGGTTAGCAACAGTGACTTGTGCAGTTTCTCCTCTTGAGCAAAAGACTTCATCTCTTTTTCCCTCTTGCTAAAAATCAGATGATTTGCATCTCAGCTTGGACCATGTGGCAGAGTCTGATGTCTAGTGAATGGCAGAGTCTGATGTCTAATGAACGGCAAAGCAAATAAATGAAGGAAGGAACCTGGATCTCTGGATGACTTCATGGAGCACAGTGGCCTCACCCGCATAGGCTAGCTGGAGAGTTACAGAAGAAATGCACTTATTTGTGTCTCTTTGCTTTAATCACCATTGCTTACCCTTCGCCTCAATTGCTACAACATTGGAACTAGGTTTCACATTACCAGATGGCAGAGGATGAGCAGAGTAGTTGGAATTGAGGCTGAGAAGGTAGTAAGAAACCAGGTCTTTAAGAGGCTTAAATTTCACTGCAAATATTCTGAAGATAAATAAGATCAAAGAAAACATATAATTTGACTATGAAAGAAAAGTATGTTGTTAACTTTTGATTGCCATTTGCTTAAAATAGCATAAAGATGTCCATTAGAGAGGACAAGTAATACTTCAGATCCTAACTGGATCACAGCACCAAGATGTTTTCAAAGGACCCAGATGGGCTGGGACACTCCATCTAGTCAATTGCCACAGAAAACATTAATATTTCAGGTTGACATGCTGTAGCTGAACCTACAAGTCCTGTCCAATATCTTTCAGTACTGTGAAAGGAACTAGGTATCCATGGATAATGTGGCAACTAGCATACTTTTTGTCTGCACTAGTAATTCCAATATCTTAACCTGATTCAAAACTTGTGACATTCAGTCCCGTGAAGCTCTTTTTGCACTTATATCTAGAAACTTAAATATTACTTTCTAGAGTAGGGTGACCAACCATTCTAATTTGCCTAGGATGAAGGGTTTTCTCCAGATGCATGGTTTTCAGTGCTAAAACTAGGAAAGTTCTAGAGAAAATGAGAAGAAATGCTCACCATATTCTAAGAGGAGACAGAGAAAGACAGAGAGATCTATGAGATGGATTGAGAGCCATTAACATTGGGACATTTAGATTTCTAATAATCTCATTTTAAGCATATTTTAGTTATGAAGCCTTTGTTTACCCTACTATTCTCAGCTTTGTGCATTGGGGATAGGTTTCTGAAAAATTACTTTTCTCCTTTATCAGTTCGTCTGTCACTAGAGAGACCTGGAGGGAGAGGGACTTTGGAAACAGGAAGAAGAGAGGACTTTCTCTTTCCTATTTATTGCTGTCCCTCTCAGCATAGCATAAGCAATGGTGTTTCATTTGGGCAGCAAACAGGTTTTCTGACACTCAGCATGAGCCTCAACATGCCCTCTCCCGGTTTCTACAGAAGCTAGCCAATGCTACCTCCTCAACAATTTTAGACCCAACTCCCTAGCACCCTTGTAAGCTCTTGAGTCTGCATCAGCCCCTCCTCAGAGGTCCAAGGGTTACTTCTTCTAGCCCCTCCCCCAAGCTTCTAGATTCTGATAATCCTGCTTCCTGTCTGGCAGCTGCTTCCTACTGTTAAACTACCATGTTGTTCCCTCAGTCTTCCTTTTTGCCTTTTCAGCCCTCAAATCACTATATAAAATTCTGTTTAAATATGTAGTGTCATTTCCATTTCTGTGCCCAAACCTTGACTGATGCAAGCAGTAATTTAAAGTTAAAATTTAAAACTCCTATAAGAAATTAAGAAATATTATTAAAACATTCTGTAGCCAAAAGATAAATTCAAAAGTTATCAACCAATTAGCTTGTAGCTAAGATTGTTTGCTGTATCAGGTTTCTTCCAAATATGATTGATTTTCTGCTAAATAACTACCCAAACTAGGTCCTAATTAAGAAAAGTCCAATCATACCCCTTTAAAATTTCACAAGATATTTGAACAAGGAACAAAAATAAATATATGAAAATCCTTTTATTTGACTAATATAAATTGAATTTGCTTATTTCTTAGAAAATATAAGAACATACTTGCAGAACTTTTATTTTCTTTATAAAAAGGAACAATTTCTCTAGAGTACATTTACATTTTATAGCTTGCTCTTTACCGTATACAGGAAACAAAAATAGAAAAAATCATATAAGGCATTACTTAGTTTACAAATCATGATCCCTATTTATCTCTATTAAAAAATGTATGTATTTATATATTCATATGATAATATTTTAACCTTAAAAAATAAGCATATCTAAATGATTAATTGCTAACCTGGAGGGCTTACTACTCTAGGCACAGTTGTAAACCCTTTAATTATAAATTAGTTTATAATTTAATTACTCTTCTGAGGTGGGATTATTATTATTTTCATCTTACAAATAAGGAAATGGTGGCATAGAGAGGTTGCATGACTTTCCAGTTCACATAGGCAAACTGAGGCAGCCTAGTTCTGATCAATGGACCCTCTAAACCATCCCACGATGCTACTTCTCATCCAAGTGGATACTGTGAGAAGTAGTCTATGTCTGGCCATAAGGAAGAAAATTACCCCAAACACTCATCATTTTGAGGAACAGTACTCTAAGGAAGCAAGAACAAACACAACAAAATCATATTATCTTTTGTAAGAAGTAGACAGATTTTGTTTTAACTTAACATTGCTTTTTATGCAACAGAAATATTTTTATTTCCTGTCTCTACCTGCATTGTTCTGCAGAAGAAAATAAATTCCACTAACTGGAGTGTAGATTTGCCCATGAATCTAGTATGTATTACAGCTTGAAATTAAAGAGATATCTCTGTGTAATTTTTCCAGTGAATGACTTCAACTCATTAGGCAAGCAGAAATTCTTGTTAGAACTGTTTTTCAAGAAAAATATTTTTTATTTGTTTCCATTACCAATAAAATGAGCATATACCAAAAATATAAATTCCTTGGTAAGAGTAATACAGCCTACTACATTCTTAAGATCTATTCTAGTATATATTAGATAATAGGTTTTAGATTGGGAAACAGAAAGGAAAAGACTCTGATTTTATTAAAGAATTAAAGTATATTTCATTAACAAGAGTCATTAGCATTTATTCGTTACACTAACATTCATAGTCTATTACAAGTTGTAAATGAAAAACTCAGTTTTCCAATGCCTGTGTAGGGAAGAATCCAGCTCTTCCCTACTGTATCTCTCTTCCCTGTGTGTCTCCCTTACTGTTGCATGAAACACTGCACTTCTGACACTTCCGGTTACCAAATGTGTGGAGGTTTTTGCCCACACCAACAAGCAATTTTCTGTGATGCCAGCAGGGTGTACAAGTTAAAAACAAGTCCCATAAGATTGCTCCCTTCCCCTGCCACTCAAATTATCACCTGTGCTTCCGACCAACTGGCTATAGATTGGAGGTTCCAATGACTGTCTCCTTGGGTTCAATTAATTTACTAAAGCAGCTCACAGAACTCAAGAAAATACTTATATTTACTTGTTTATTAAAGGGTAAATTAGAAGATTGGAAATAAGGTTAGAAATCAGAAGATTGGAAATTTTGGCCTACCCCTTGACCTCCAGAAAGGGAGTAGAGGGAGTTAATAACCAATGGCCCATAATTAATCAATTGCGCCTATATAATGAAACTTCCATAAAAACTCTACTCAAAGCGGTTCAGAGAGCTTCTGAGGTGATGAACACATCCATATTCTGGGAGGGTGACAGAAAAACACCTAAGAAGTTCTTACACTCAGGACCCTTTCAAATCTCACTCTATATAACTCTTCATCTGTTTATTTTTTTCTTTTAAAATATTCTTTGTCATGGGGCACCTGGGTAGCTCAGTCGATTAAGTGTTAAAGAATGCAGATAAACATCCAGATGGAAGAAATGCATGGGACACAGTGTAAGGGAAAGGGAGAGGAGTCTCTATGCCTTTTGGGGGCCTGCCATTCTCCCACCACCTCCATGTTTTCACCAACTTGTAAGCTCTCTGAACCTCATACTATTGGGATTTTATGAAAGCTTACTTATATAGGAATGATCACTTATTAGCTGCATTCCCAAGCTTTGTCCCCTCTTTGAAGAATGGGGTAGGGGCTTAGTAATTAAAACTTCTAATCATGGCTTGGTTTTTCTGGACCAAGGAGCCATCCAGAAACCTACCTACCATTGCCTTAATAGAACAACAACAACAAAAAAGTGCTTCTAGTGCTCTTATCACTTAAAAATGCACAAGGATTTTAGGAGTCCAGTGTCAGGGATGGGATCAAAGACACATATTAGAACAAGTGATACTCCTAGTGTTTTTTTCACTTAGGAAATTATAAGGTTTTTAGGAGCTCTATGCCAGGAACTGGGGATAGAGACCAATATGTATTTTTTTCTGTTATCTCACATAAGTATAAATCAGGATTTTTTTCTGAGCTTAATTTGCAAACTATCCGTCATAGTGAAATAAGGAAGAGGTGCCATGATCCACAGGAAAGTTATACCCAGAAAAGTTGGTATATACTAAGAACGTGAGGTGGTGTGGCACATAGGGTACAAGTAAAGAATTGTACATTCAGTTTGTTTCCCTTGTATTTGTGGCTATTCCACCAGAAATAGTGTGACAAGAGTAACTCATGGTTTCCTCCTCTGGAAATGATGCATGCATGAAGTACTTAAAGTCATTTATATCACAAGTTCTTCTAAATGATGTTGGCTATTTTATTGTTATGGGTATCCAAGGCTAGTTAGAGATAAGAGAAAGCAAGATGGAATTTTCCTACATTGTAACTTGAGAACATAGATATTCCATAGAAAAGAAATAGATGATTAGAGACTGAGATTTGGTCAAAAGTCCCATTTTCCAGTCCCTCAGATCAGACTTCTGACTTTATATGTGCTATGATTAAAAGAGTTGTGGTATCTCATGAATAATTTGAGAAGCACTGTCAAATAGAACTTTCTGCAATGATGGAAATTCTCTATTTCCTCAGATGTGGCTGTTGAGCAACAGAGGGGAGGCTCGTGCCATTAAGAATCTGAATTTTTTAATTTGATTTCGTCTTATTAATGTAAACTTAAATAGCCATGACTGGCTAGTGGCTACCTCACTGGAAACTTTCATTTTTGAAGGGCTTATTTGTGGGTAGAAAACACAAGTCACAATAGGAAATTTTGGGAGTACACTAACCTCAAACAAAATTTTATGTGCTAAGTCTTCTGAATATGAACTGGTTTTAAGCAAAGAATAAACATGATAGGACAACAAAAGACCCAGAGATCTGAGTTATAGCCTCATGAAATCATAGGATGTAAGAGGCTTGAAAAACTATTTGTATCAAATGTCTCATAAATATTTAAATACAAATTAAATCTTAGATATTGGTTAACTCATCTGAGGTCACCCAGGAACAGAACTGTAAAAAGACATCACTGGTTTGATTAAAATTTATATAAACAATAAGAAAAACTAAATGCCAGCTGATAATCATAAGATACTATAAGCTACCTTATGAGGTAAGGTGAGGTAAGCATTATTATTGTCTTCTTGTACAGAAAACTCAGAGAGGTTAAGTTAATGTTCCAAGATGTGCTATTGTGACATAATAAGAAATAAATATTTTGGTTTTCATCTCCAGCTCCTGGCCAGAGCTTCTAAAACCCTTATAAATTCCTAAGTGTTAAGAGCAATAGAAAAATCTTTTGTTGTATATGGTGTTTGTTCCTGGTTCCTGAAACTGCTTTGGGTAGTTGAAATGAGTGTCTTTTATTCATTTAGGAGCTCTTTCAACCATATCTGAGTTTATGTTAATGAGGTGACTTTTGTGATTAGAAGATTGGAAATTTTGGCCTACCCCTTGACCTCCAGAAAGGGAGTAGAGGGAGTTAATAACCAATGGCCCATAATTAATCAATCATGCTTATATAATGAAGCCTCCATAGAAGTTCTACTCAAAGGGATTCAGAGAACTTCTGAGAGGATGAACACATCCATATTCTGGGAAGGTGACAGAAAAACAACTAAGAAGCTCTTACACTCAGGACCCTTTCAAACCTCACCCTATATAACTCTTCATCTGTTTCTTTCTTTCCTTTAAAATATCCTTTGTCATGGGGCACCTGGGTAGCTCAGTCAGTTAAGTGTCTGACTCTTGATTTTGGCTCAGGTCATGATCTCACAGTTTGTGGGACCTAGCCATGCAGGCATCAGGCTTTGCATTGAAAGAGTGGATCCTGCTTGGGATTCTCTCTCTGTTTCTCTGCCCATCCTGTGCTCGCATGTGTACGTGAGCTCCCTCTCTCAAAATAAATAAGTAAACTTAAAAACATCCTTTGTAATAAAGCCATAATAGTAAATAAACTGTTTTCTCTGGGTTCTATGAGGTGTTTTAGCAAATTATCAAAACTTAGGAGAGGTTCATGGGAACTTCTTGATATGTAGCTGGTTGGATAGAAGTTGTGTATAAATTGGGGACACACTACTTGCAATTGGCATCTACAGGGAAGCAGCTTTGTGGGACTGAACCCTCAACTTGTGAGGTATGTGCTCCATCTGAGAAGATAGTATCAGAATTGAGTTAAGTTATAGAACACCCAGTCAGTGTCTGCCGAGAACTGGAAAATTGCTCAGTGTGGAAAATTGTACACATCTGGTGTCAGAAGTGTTGTGAATAGAAGTGAGTTTACTTTTATAAGGTTATGGAGATGATAAAACATGGAACTCATAAGAAAAGTACAGTCTGACTCCAAAGTCTGTTTCTTTCACACTATATGAACTTCTGTAAGATTAGGGATAGAACACTTGGTTGGGCTCAACATGAAGTTGTCTCTATGGAACCACGGGCCACATTAGGTGGTTCACCAGAGATAAAGAACCCAACCACAAGGAGAGCTCAATGAGTTGCTGCATTCCAGAGGACAGAAAAAAAATGTTATGTGTTCTGCCTCATAACAATAAGGAAAGGATCATCAATCGCATTTAATTGAGTACGTAAGTCATTTAAGCTTTTTAGAAATGCTCCTGAATTGAATAAAAACTAGTCATTTTTCAGGTGATCCAGAGTGCTTAATATCCCAAGATGCAGTATTCCCAAAGTGACAAAGATACTTATGTTTTAGCTATAGGAATTTCTAGGAGTGATGTGCTGAACATGGCATATACTGGCCTACCAGACATGATTACTTAATTTTAGGAATTTTACAAGTCGTTTAAACCACATTGGTAGCTTGAAATTGGCAATGCTGGCAGAATTTACACCATGGAAAACAGCATATGTTACAGATAAACAGCCTCCCCAATCTATGAAAAGCCAATTGTTAAATATTTATTAGGATACCATTGTCCTTGACAGTCTGTGATTGATGACTTACCAAAGTCTGTCTAATAATCAACTTTTCTGATTTCATCCATCTCCTGCTCAAGCTGTTAATTTCATTCTATCCATACAACTTCTTTGACTCTGTAAATTCTCTTTCCTACTTCTTCTCTATTCTACCAACAACACTCCTACTTATCATTTGCCAGAAATTTTCGTCAGCTTTGTTAGTTCATGGTTTTTACTATCTTCTGTTATTTCTTCTAAACCTATAGTTAGTATCATGCAGTTTTTCATTTAATCCATTTGACTTGGTTTCATGCATGTTAATCTCCTTTTCCAAATAAATGGAAATTATCTTATATTTCTTTTTACTTTGTATACCCAGCACCAAGCATGGGTTTCTGGGTCATATTTAGTGCTTGACTAAGACATTTGAAATGTAGGGAATACCTGGAAAGACTCTGAAGATTTTTTTGTTTGTTTTAATCAATTTTTATTTACTTTGACCTGTCAATATTTAACATTTCAACGTCTAACAGACATCTAGCAAGACTAGCTCTCTGCTTCCTTCTCTTCTGTATCCATTCTTGAGGAGAAAAACACACAAACATGCTAACTGGTCACTAAACCGATGGAGTCCTTAAGGCTGCCTGTTTACTGTACTATTTTTCTCCTGTTCACTTCTCCTCTTCAATACATAATAGAAATCTCATAGTTAATGTGTCCAAGAAATAAGCTTCTAGTCTTCATCTTTAGAATTGAACCTCACAAAACCATCCCCATCAAAGTTAGTAGTAACTTCATTGTATCAGACAGCTTTTGATGTGTAAACCACCCCCCCTCCATTTTAGTAGCTAAAAACAGAAACCAATTATTCAGCTACTATGTACGTGGGTTGGCAGTTTGGGATGGAATCTGCTGGGTAATTATTCTAGTGCTCTCAGCTGGGCTCACTCATGCATTTGAGGTTAACTACCAGTCAGCTAGATTGGTTCTGTGTTGAGGAATTGACTGCTTATTATCAGAGACAACAAGGGTGATTGGGCTATGTGATTTTAATCATCTGGACTCATTTTGGACCTATTTGCATGGAGGCTCAGGGTTCCAGGTGAGTAAGAGGGTTAGTCCCAATCTGAAAGCACTTTTAAAGTCTTACACTCCATTGTTACATTGACTCAAACAAGTCATATGGCCAAGCACAGATTCTGCATAGGACTATTTAAGTAAATATCATTGTATTCAAAATATGTAGATAAAGGAATGTGAGAACACATTTTATCTATTGGTATAGTGAATCTATCTCATCAGTTCTTTATTGACTCAGGCAAAACGGTATCCCATATCTAATCAAGAAGGAAATTTGACAGATTTTACCTTTAAAATATACCTAGAACCCAACCATTTCTCTTTTTAAAAATTTTATTTCTTTAATTTGAGAGAGAGAGAGAGAGAGAGAGAGAGAGAGAGAGAGAGAAAGAAGCAGAGGGAGTGAGGGAGAGAGAGAATCCCCAGCAGCCTCCACACTGTCAGTGCAGAGCCCAAGGCAGGGCTTGATCCCAGAAACTGTGAGATCATGATGTGAGCCATAAGTCAAATGATCAACTGACTGAACCACCCAGGTGCCCCCAACCATTTGTTACACACCAGCACTGCTTTGCCATTGTTTGAATCATTGTCATCTCTCACCTGGTTTGTTATATGTTCATAAGCAGTCTTCCTTCTCCTGCCTAACCCCAAGTCAATCTGTTCTCAACACTGCTGCTAGAATGATCCTTTATTTATTTATTCATTTAAAAATTTTTAAATGTTTGTTTATTTTGAGAGAGAGAGAGAGAGACAGAGCACAAGTGGGGGAGGGGCAGAGAGAGAGGGAGACACAGAATCCAAAGAAGGCTCCAGGCTCTGAGCTGTCAGCACAGAGTTCGATTGGGGCTTGAACTCATGAACCGCAAGATCATGATCTGAGCTGAAGTCAGATGCTCAACCGACTGAGCCACCAGGGCACCCCTAGAATGATCCTTTAAAATGCAAATCAACAACAACAAAACAAAAATAAATAAAAAATAAATAAAATGTATATCAGTGTAAATTATAAATTAGATCATGCTGCTTCTCAAAGCCCTCTGATGATTTTCTACTCATAGAAAAGCTTAATATGTGAAAAGCCCCACATTCCCTATAAATTCTCATGCACCGGTATCTCTGATCTCATTTCCTATCATATCTCCTCTAACTGCTTCAGCTCTAACTATACTGGTTCTTTGCTGTTTCTCAAACTCACTTGGTACGTTTGTATCAGGAATTGTTCACCTCATAGTCTCCGTCTCTGTAACACTCTGGCAGCCAGATCTCCACATTGTTCTCCTACATTTCTTTTCAGTCTTTCTATAACCTTCCCCTGGAGATTCTTCTTGATCACTCTATTTAAAACTACAGCCTCTGTCTAAATGTTCTCCTGGAAATTATCACCATCTAACTGCTATATATTTAACTTATTCTGTTTATTGTGTCTTCCCTATCATTAGAATATGAACTCTATGAATTGATCCCAAGCATCTAGTGTATTTTATGCACATAGTAGTAATTTAATAAATTAAAGTCTGAGTAACCACTGAATGAAGAAAGTACTATTAAAAAACCAAAATTGTACTAGGCACAAAGCATGTAGTAGTGAATGTCAGACTAAGTTCTTGTGGCAGATTGTGTAATTGTTTCTAATTATTTGATGCCCCCCTGCGAGTTATATAATTTTTACTAATTATCATATGACTTGCTGTGTACATTCAAGTAGGAAAATATACCATTCGATTGACATCAAGGTTAGCCATGCTATTGGCTATGACTAATGGCATGTAAGCAAAAGTGATGTTTGCCATTGCCAAAATAGATTTTAAGAGCCCAGGTAGTTTTCCACCATTATTCTTTCTCTGTGCCATAGGAATGACATGTCTCTGATAGTGATTGCTTCTTCAATCTGGATTCCAGAATGAATATATGTGGAGCAGAGCCTCTGATGGCACATAGCGGACATATAATATGAACAAACATAAACCTTCATTTTTTAAGCCAGTGAAATTATGGGGTTATTTGTTACAACAAAATGACTCAGGAAAAGCTAATATAGTTTCTGTCGTTGCGAAGTTTATAGACACCAAAGGGAAGCCATCAAATTTACTGAAATATTTCTTATGTTATACTTAATTAAGTTTAAATCATGAGGGAATCAACTGGACATGGAAACTTTCTACACTGCAAAGAAAACAGAATTCAGGTGTCTCTGAAGAATGCTGGGAATCTTGCCCATCTTTCTGCTGATATGTCTTTATTTTAGCCAAACTCACACTTTCTCATATCTATTTATGTGGTACCTTTCTGTTCTTCAGAGATGCTCAGAGCAGAAGCAAGTCACTGAGATGAGGAGGAACATGTAAATTTGACCAAGTTGTCACAGTTTAATGTGGTTCAGGATTCCTATAACAATAGTCATTTTGAAACTTTAAAATTCTCTTTTATTTTATACATTTTGATCTAAGTAGCTTATTGTGGGGAAAAAATTCAACATTTCAAAACAGAAAATTCTTGGTTTGAACCTAAAAGCCAAACTGAATTTCTGTGAACAGAGCCCCACAATGATTCCAGTGCACAAGCAAGTACTGGGAATAAAACAGCAGGAGGGAATGCACACAATTTCCAGTTAGAAAGAATTTCTATAAGCTTATACTTTCAAGTCCATCCTCAGAGGCCAATGCACAAATGATTCCAACAACATGCTCCTTTGTGCTTTCTTTGCCTGTGTGTGCCAAGTTTTACATTTAAACCAAAAGCGATCTGTAACATGTGGAAAAAAAAAAGGTTTCACATTCATAAAGTTAACTTGTTTCTTAGGTAATTCTTTATTACGTTACTGAGTGTTAAAGTGGAAAAAAAAAGTATAATTATGTCCCTGGGAATGAGCAAGGGAATAAAAATCTGAGTAAAACTTAGTGATAGGAGTTTGCATGATGGAGAGTACTTAGAAAACCAGTTTCAGATGTAAGCTTTTGAAAGGAAAAGGAGTGTGCTGGTGTCATGCATTTTGTCACAAGATAGTAATGTCACTCACATTAATTTTTAAAGTTTGTTCGTTCATTTATTTTTTTATTTAGAGAGTTAGCTCTTCTTTAGAATTTAGCCCTTCTTTAGAATTCAGACAACTAAATAGAGGGATATTCTTCAAGCCCATTTCATGCTCAGTTACTCTCTGAATCATAAGATGGTCAGAGCATCTCATAATGGTGTTTTATTTGCAGGCCAAGTTTGAAGTTTTGAACTGGCACTACCACAACTTAGTTTTATAAGTTACAGAATTAGGGGGATAATATTGTAAGGCAAGGCAATAATGGCAAAAATAGAGAGGCAAAGAAGTGTGGAGAAGAATATTGCAGAGAATGAAAACTCGTGCAAAGGAAGATTTAAAATGATCTGGTAGTCATTAGTTAGAATAAAGAAGTAACATTATTTATAAGCAGAGGTGTGAAATAACCGAACTCTGTGTTAAGAAGAACTTTTGTCACCAAGTGATGAATCTTATAGAGAGATGGGATGTTAAAATCACAAGTTCTCTTTGTTTGCAAATTTTTATTTATTTATTTTTTTTTAAATTTTTTTTTCAACATTTTTTATTTATTTTTGGGACAGAGAGAGACAGAGCATGAACGGGGGAGGGGCAGAGAGAGAGGGAGACACAGAATCGGAAACAGGCTCCAGGCTCCGAGCCATCAGCCCAGAGCCTGACGCGGGGCTCGAACTCACGGACCGCGAGATCGTGACCTGGCTGAAGTCGGACGCTTAACCGACTGCGCCACCCAGGCGCCCCTGTTTGCAAATTTTTAAAGTTTATTCATTAATCAACCAATATTTAGTAAGTACCTAATATATGTCAGACACTTCTATGCTCAGTGAAAAAGGGTAGATATGACTCTAGCTCTTGAAAACATCATAGTATAGTCAGAAGGACAATGATGGCATTTGAAGGTTATAAAAGGAGTTCAAGATAGCATGGGAAAACAAGAAGAGGTGATATTTTCTCACTGGAAACTTATGAAACAATTTCGATATTAAATATCTCATGATTCATTGCAGTCATGCTTTTTGGAACTTCTGACAAAATCATTAGTTGTGTTTTTATTCCAAATATGAATTCACTCATTTTATCAAACTGAGTTTGCAGGAGTCCATTACTAAATATGTAAAACCAGTGTATTTAAAATAGTACCATTAATAAAAGTCATGCTGAAACTCCATGTTAAAGCATTTAGAAATCTCAGATATAAAACTATTGGGAATAGCTGAAAATGGAGCAAGGAGAAATATTGTTTGATGGGGCAGGACAGACCCTTTGGATTAATGGAAGCAGAGGCAGAAAAAACACAGAGGCCTTTGAGTCTCATTCCCCTACTCAGGAGGAGGAAATGCTTTGAGGTGAGTGTGTGGGGAGTATGGAACATCGTACAAGAACACACGGAGTATTCATGTGAATAAGTAGCTGTGTCATCTCTGTGTGCTCCAGAAATTCTTTGTGTTTTTCTATATATAAAACCTAGAATGGCATTATACAATTTTATGTGTGTGTATCAGTCATTTCCTAAATTGTTGGACTGTGAAGTCAAAAACCAAGTTAAACACATGTGCAGTTTTAAAAACCACATTCATAAAAATGCATCCTAGTTTGAAGGAGTTGGGAATTAAAAGGATTCTTTCTCAGCCTTTGTGGTTATGAGGCAAAGAGACTCTACTCCCAAAGAGAAAATCAGATGTCTTTATGAAAAGGGCATGAGTCGTCAAATTATTTTTCCGTTCCTTAAAATCATAATGTCCATTGATAAAACCTGTTGACCTAGTAATTAAATCTGTACATCTTCCAGGATAGGTCCACCATCAATTTTGAATCCAACCTATTTCTCAAAAAGCTTAAAGAATGTACCCTCAATAAATCTTTACTGATATGTTAACCAATTAATAATTGATAATGTGAACATGCTCAAACTTTCTCAAGGGAGGTGAGAGAAAGATAATGATTCATAAAGTACTTTAAATCAAGGCTGACATCCTCTTCTATGCTGTCAAGATGGTCAGATACAGTTTATTATTGCTCCTATTTAACCTTTTGCCTGTTTAAGTATAGCTAGCACACTTAAACATGATTTGAAAAGTGGCACACTGAAAGGCACTAGATGACTGTTTAAGTGAGCAATTTGGAAATTCTTCCACACCTTCAGGTGGGAGAGTTATCCATAATCTTAGAATAGATCCTGTTGGCAGGCATTTGCGATTTCATCTTAGGGGAAGAAAAAGTATTGGCAGAATTAAGTAGGGAGAATGATATTCATGCAAATGAGTCAACAATTCATTTCTTAGTTTTAAAATCTAAGATTTGGAGAAAGAATGGGTAAGAGAATACGTTTCGTAGTTCCACATTACACTTACTTTTGTGCCTAAGTGCCTTTGTTTTAGCTTTTTTCTTCATGATCATCCTCCCCTCTCCCTCTGCCCCATAAATGAATACTCTATCCCCAAGGGGGAGTAATAATTGCCTTCAATATTTACTTGTGTTATAGATATTTGTTATCACTACTGGAGAGGTAGGTCGTTCTGTGCCTATTTTAAAGATAAGAAATCAGAAACCTAGAGAATTTCAACAACTCACCAAAGTCAAATGGTAAGTGGCAGGACCAAGACCTACTCACCACACCCCTGCAAATTGCTCCCCAACCACAGGTTTTCACTTCTTCTGACAGTTATTTTATTTTTCCAATTATTTTAAGAATTGACCTTCTGGGTTTGAATTCCTGTCACATTACTTTTGGTGCATACAATGTCCTTCTCCCAACCTCCTCCCATGTCCCATCTTTATCTTGTCGGTTGGATAACTATATACTCTCATGGAGACAGATTTTCATCCATATGATCCCACCTGTGGTTTCCCTACGTTATGCTTGTTTTATTATAAAAATCACATTTGATAGTTCATGAAACATGAGATTAATTATTTCTTTACTCTCTCTTAATTTTGGAAGTGAGAAAATTCGACAATGGGATATATTTCAATTAAGGGCTAACCTGAAACATGTACGATGAATTTTGACATAACTGTGTGAATGTCTATGACAAGTACAAACATCTACAACTCCATAGCTTGAATTTTATCTTCAAAATTTTGGAGAAAAAAAACATATCTAATAAAGATGATTAAATGTTTTTCAATTAGAGAAATGAATCTTGTTGCATTTCACTGCATGACATTTTCTTTCTTATTTATGTGACCAAAATGGTAAGAGTAGGCAGTATAAATATAACCATATATGATTTCATAATGCCCTCCTAGTTGTGTGATTTATAGTGAACATGTGTGTATAAATACACATTTGTGTGTGTGTGTGTGTGTGTGTGTGTGTGTGTGTTTTGTTGTATATTCTTAATCTGGTAGCTATATAAAATGGTTCTGTAACTTTCTTTTGAGAAAATCTCTGTCCAGATGCTTCACATAGGATTCCATCTCTAATGTCAGAGTTAGGATAGGCAAATGGGAGACTCAAGTATGACCAAATGAAATAGAACATTCTCTTGCACACAGTGATGGCTAAGTTATGACTATCCAAAAAACAAAGCCATTGAGATACTATGTGATGCTTCCTGGGGCCAAGGAAAGAGAGGCAGAGACTTCCCCTTGGACTTAAACCTGAAAGGCTGGGGGGCTGAGAATAAAGCCAGTACAGGGTATTTAGAGCCAAACATTTAGAGAAAATAAGTCCTGTTGACAGCATTTGAGGGTCTGGATCAAGCTGCACCTGAAAACTTACAGCTGGACATTTCAGTTACATGAGGCAATAAGATGTTTTGTGTTGTTGTTTAAGCCATTTTGAATTGCATTTCCTGTCATCTGCAAGAAATAATATTAACAAACATGAAACAGATGACTTGGATACAGTGACCGAACAGAACCCGGTTTATATTACCCGCTTTAAAACCCAGAATTTCTACAAGAAGGAGTTCTCTTTTGTATGGAAAATGGAAAATAGTTTGAAGAAGTGGGTATGTGTGAATAACAAGAGCCAAAAGAGTACTCGTGTCTGTCCTGACATTAGACATCAACAACAATAATATTTACAAAGCAGTTTATTATTTAAAATGGCAAGCAAGTCAGATGTGGTCCCTGCACTCAAGGGACTTATTGGAGCAGATGATAAGTAATTTGACAAATAAGTAAGGAGAGTTTTGATGGTTTAGGTAAACATAGTTTTGATGAGGGCTAAACTTAGGAGGGTTAAATTATACAAAGAAAACACATGGGAAGTTTACTGAAACATGGCATTCAGGCTGTCACCAGGTGATGTGAGGAGTAAACTTAAGTGAACAGGGATGGGAGGGTGTCAAAATAATTGGAACTTGAGCCAGATAAGTATGAGGAATACCCTATGCCAGGAAGTAAAGACCAACTTTAAAGGATTTAAAATCCCAGTGTAGCTGAGTTATAGCAGCCAAAAAGAAGTGAAAGGTACTTGTAAAGGACATCTTGATCTGCTGGACCAAACAATGTATACAAGGAGATAAGGAAAGTCAGGAGACTGCTGGTGGATAGAGAAGAAAAGGAGGAATCAAAGACTGAATGCCCCAATGAAGACTTAGAACAGGGAATGTAATAATTGAGAAGGACAGAAAAGAGTGAGAAGTATAGGGGCGACTGACCCTTGATTTTGGCTTAGGTCATGATCCTAATGTCGTGGGATCCAGGCTCTCATCAGGCTCCTTGCTGAGTGTGGAGCCTGCTTGTGATTCTTTCTCTCTCTGTCTCTCTCTCTTTCTCTGCCCCTCCCCCCTCTCTAAAAATTAAAAAAAAAAAAGAAAAGAAAAATATAGAATCATGATTCCAGTTAAGGCAAAATTATGAGAATGGCACTTCAGGATATGATAGAGAAGGTTAGTTACCAAGCTAAACTGGAAGGAAAGTTTCTTATAAACAATAGAGTTCAGAGCTCAGCAGTGTTAGATAAATTACCCATAATATTATTTACATCACCTACTTAAAAAATTTATTTATTTTTGAGAGAGAGAGAGGCAGAGCATGAATTAAGGAGGGGCAGAGAGAGAGGGAGGTATAGAATCTGAAGCAGGCTCCAGGCTCTGAGCTGTCAGCACAGAATCTGACATGGGGCTTGAACTCATGAACCACAAGATCATGACCTGAGCCAAAGTAGGACCCTTAACCAACTAAGCCACCCAGGCGCCCTTACATTATCCAGTATGATGGCAGAAATTGGAGTGTAACAAAACAAGTCTTCAAAGAATTAAGAATATTTGCATATGACATACAGCAGGAGGCAAATAAAATATTGGGAGCTACTTATTACTGAACACATAAAGTATTAAGCACATGCTGAGTATTTTGTTTATACATATTATTTTAACTAAGATTCAGTTTACCCCTATCAGGGAGGTACTTGATACTTTTGATTTTATAAATGAGTAGAGTTGAGTGATTAAGTAACTTGCCAAAAGTCACTTAATCAGGATTTGAACTCATGTATTTTGACTGCAGAATAAGCACTTTTTAAAAGTTTTTTTTATTTATTTTGAGAGAGGGGAGACAGAGAAAGAGAGAGAGAGAGAGAGAGAGAGGATCCCAAGCTGTCAGCACAGAGCCAATGCGGGGTTCGAAGTCACAAGCCATGAGATCATAACCTGAGCCAAGATCAACAGTTGGTTGCTTAACTGACTGAGCCACCCAGGTGCCACCCAGGTACTCTTGACACATGCTCCATGTTAAAAGTAACTTGTTTGAGTGTCAATAGAGTGAGGGAAGCAGAAGTAGGAATATAAATGATACCAACTCCAGCAGGAGTTGTAGAGGTATATTAGAAAATAATATAGGGGGAAAAGAAGTATATTAGAAAATAATATAGGGGTAAAATAATATAGGGGGAAAAGAGAGTATTTACCAAGCAGTATAGAGATGCAAGTAAGATAAAGGATGGATCATCTGATTTCCTCATTTGAGAACTGAGAGGGTCTGGAACCAATGGTCTTGGGACAGTTATTTTTCTTGTGTTTTGCAGATATAGACCCTGTGGTGAATAGAATACAGGCTTGAGATAAGAAGAACCAATGTGCACTTTAGATTGTTTGCAAAATGGTTGCAATATTTTACCTGCCCATAGCCACTACCCCTGGTGGTCTCTTCCCATAGTGAGTATGTTCTTGGCCAAGGGATATAAGCAACATGATTGTGACCCAATTTGGCCAACTGGGCAAAACCAACATGATTCAAGGAATGACTTTAAAAGTGCTTGCTCATTGCAATTTTCTTTCTCATGTCGTTCTTGGGAATCTTGCAATGACCATCATGCAAAGAGCCCCGCTAGCCTCTGGATGAAGAGATGCTCATGTCCCTCATTTATTATCGATAATACTTAGGTTCATTCATCTTAGAGTTTATTTTTGAGTTTTAAATATTTATTTCTATTATGTTAATAAGTAATAGACAGTTTTAGTTTCCCATTTATATTTTTCTTTACTTTAATATTTTTCTTCTTATTCCTCCAATTCCAACTCATTGAACCTCAGTTTTCATGTTTGTTGACATAGTAAAATATCATAATCTTATTGTGAGGATAAAATAACAAAATGAATTGATCAGCATATCTTTGGCAGCAGCACGGTCCTGCAAATGTTCCTGGGTGCAGCCAGCTCCAGGCCATTGCTTGGTGAGACCCTCCTGCAGAGGGGCAGAACAGGTCAAAGCCACAGTCCCTCAGAAGTAAAGGGTTGGGAAAACAGCCGCATCTGAGACAAAACTCAGGAGGGAGGTGCTGCCTGGGGCTAGGTCACAGACTGTGTAAAAGAGGGGAGTGGATGGAAGTCAAAGACAAAAGACAGGTGTATGATTGCTGATCAGGGAGAACAGAGTTCCAATACTAGAGACTGGGTAGCTGGGTGACACCATTTTCACCATTCCCGCTCATGTGCATATGCACCTACAAGCCCCACAACAATCCACCCCAGTAAGCTAAGCAGCACCATCTAGTGGATAATGGAGCCGTTACACTAAGCCCTGCCCAACTGGGCCAACCTCACTTTTTAGGAACACAAGTGTCTCTGCCTGCTTAGTTTATGGACTATACAACACTTCATAGTTTGAATTCTAGGCGAAAACAAAGTATTTTCAGTAGTATTTCAGTCTGTTCACTGTTCCATCTATCCAATTTTGTTTCTTTTTTTTTCTTTGTTCTCTTTGTTGTTTCTTTTCTTTTTCTTGAATACATAAAGAGAAAAAAATTATTTTTACCTTTAATTTTTATTAAAAATATTTTTTTCATTTTTTCTATTTTTTATTTTTGTGTAATTTTTAAAAAAATCTATTTTCTTCCATAATTTCACTTTAGTCTACTTCAGTGTATTCATTTTTTCAATTTCCTTTTTTTTCTTTCCCCTTTTTTCTCTAATCTATCAAGCCCCTTTCAACACCCCGGACCAAAACACACCTAGGATCTCGCATCATTTATTCGATTTTGTGTGTGTGTGTGTGTGTGTGTGTGTGGGTTTAATTTTTTAATTTTAATAGTTTTTTAATTTTAATAGTTTTTTAATTCTAATTTTTTACCTCATTAATTCCTTTTCTCCTTTCAAAATGATGAAATGAAGGAATTCACCCCAAAAGAAAGAGCACGAAGAAATGACAGCCAGGGATTTAACCAACACACATACAAGCAAGATGTCTGAACCAGAATTTAGAATCATGGTAATAAGAATACTAGCTGGAGTCGAAAATAGATTAGAATTCCTTTCTGCAGAGATAAAAGAAGTAAAAGCTAGTTAGGATGAAATAAAAAATGCTATAACTGAGCTGCAATCTCAAATGGAAGCCACAGCGGCAAGGATGGATGAGGCAGACACAGAATCAGCAATATAGAAGACAAACTTATAGAGAATAATGACGCAGAAAAAAAAGGGGGAGATTAAGGCAAAAGAGCACGATTTAAGAATTAGAGAAATCAGTGACTCATTAAAAAAGAACAACATCAGAATCATAGGGGTTCCAAAAGAGGAAGAGAGAGAAATAGGGGTAGAAGAGTTATGTGAGCAAATCATAGCGGAAAACTTTCCTAACCTGGGGAAAGACACAGACAACAAAATTCAGGAAGTACAGAGGACTCCCATTAGATTCAACAAATACCGACCATTGACATTGCATATCATAGTCAAATTCACAAAATACTCAGGCAAGGAGAAAATCATGAAAGCAACAAGGGAAAAAAAGTCCTTAACCTACGAGGGAAGACAGATCAGGTTTGCAGCAGACCTATCCACAGAAACTTGGCAGGCCAGAAAGGAGTGGCAGGATATATTCAATGTGCTGAATCAGAAAAACATGCAGCCAAGAATTCTTTATCCAGCAAGGTGGTCATTCAAAATAGGAGAGATAAAAAGTTTCCCAGACAAACAAAAATTAAAGGAGTTTGTGACCACTAAACCAGTCCTGCAAGAAATTTTAAGGGAGACTCTCTGAGGGGAGAAAAGATAAAACAAACAAACAAACAAACAAACAAGCAAACAAGTAAAGACCAAAAGCAACAAAGACTAGAAAGGACCAGAGAACACCACCAGAAACTCCAACTCTACAAGCAACATAATGGCAACAAATTCATATCTTCCAGTACTCACTCGAAATGTTAATGGACTCAATGCTCCAATCAAAAGACATAGGGTAACAGAATGGATAAAAAAACCAAGATCCATCTATATTCTGTTTACAAGAGACCCACTTTAGACCTAAAGACACCTTCAGATTGAAGGTAAGGGGATGGAGAACCATCTATCATGATAATGGTCAATAAAAGAAAGCCAAAGTAGCCATACTTATATCAGACAATCTAGACTTTAAAATAAAGACTGTATCAAGAGATGCAGAAGGGCATTATATCATGATCAAGGGGTCTATTCACCAAGAAGACCTAAGAATTGTAAACATTTATGCACCAAATGTGGAGCACCAAAATATACAAATCAATTAATCACAAACATAAAGAAACTCATTGATAGTAAGAGCATAATAGCAGGAGACTTCAACACCCCACTTACAGCCATGGACAGATCATCTAATCAAAAAAACAACAAGGAAACAATGGTTTTGAATGACACACTGGACCAGATGGATTTAACAGATATATTCAGAACATTTCATCCTAAAGCAGAAGAATATATATTCTTCTCCAGTGCACATGGAACATTCTCCAGAATAGACCACATACTGGGACACAAATCAGCCCTCAGCAAGTACAAAAAGATTGAGATCATACCATGCATATTTTCAGACCACAATGGTATAAAACTCCAAATCAACCACAAGAAAAAATTTGGAAAGGTAACAAATATTTGGAGACTAAAGAACATCCTACTAAAGGATGAATGGGCTAACCAAGAAGTTAAAGAGGAAATTAAAAACTTCATGGAAGCCAATGAAAATGATAACACCACAATGCAAAACCTCTGGGATGCAGAGAGGTGATCATAAGAGGAAAGTATATAGCAATCCAGGCCTTCCTAAAGAAAGAAGAAAGATCTCAGATACACAACCTAATCTTACACCTTAGAGAGCTGGAAAAAGAACAGCAAATAAAACCCCAAACCAGCAGAAGACAGGAAATAATAAAGATTAGAGCAGAAGTCAATGCTATTGACACTAAAAAAAAACACAGTAGAATAGATCAATGAAACCAGAAGCTGGTTCTTTGAAAGAATTTTTAACAAAATTGATAAGCCACTAGCCAGTTTGATCAAAAGGAAAAAGGAAAAGACCCAAATAAATAAAATCAAGAATGAAAGAGGAGAGATCACAACCAACACAGCAGAAATAACAATAAGAGGATATTATGAGCAATTATATGCCAATAAAATGGGCAATCTGGAAGAAATGGACAAATTCCTAGAAACATATACACTACCAAAACTGAAACAGGAAGAAATAAAAAATTTGAACAGACCCATAACCAGTAAAGAAATCGAATTTGTAACAAAAAAATCTCCCAAAAACCAAGAGTCCAGGGCCAAATGGTTTTCCAGGGGAATTCTACCAAACATTTAAGGAAGAGTTAACACCTATTCTCTTGAAGCTGTTCCAAAAAATAGAAATGGAAGGAAAACTTCCAAACTCTTTCTATGAAGCCAGCATTACCTTGATCCAAAACCAGACAGAGACCCCACTAAAAAGGAACACTATAGACCAATTTCCCTGATGAACATGGATGCAAAAATCCTCAACAAGATATTAGCCAACTGGATCAAACAATACATTAAAAAAATTATTCACCATGACCAAGTGGCATTTATACCTGGGTTGCAGGGCTGGTTTAATATCTGCAAAACAACGTGATTCATCATATCAATAAAAGGACATGATCCTCTCAATAGATGCAGAGAAAGTATTTGACAAAATACAGCATTCTTTCTTGATCAAAGCCCTCAAGAAAGTAGGGATAGAAGGATCATACCTCAAGATCACAAAAGCCATATACAGAAGACCCAACACTAATATCATCCTCAATGGGGAAAAACTGAGAGCTTTCCCCCTAAGGTCAGGAACAAGACAGGGATGTCCACTCTCGCCACTGTAATTCAACATAGTATTGGAAGGCTTAGCCTTTGCAATCAGACAACACAAAGAAATAAAAGGCATCCAAATCGGCCAGGAGGAGGTCAAACTTTCAGTCTTTATAGACGACATGATACTCTATATGGAGAACCCAAAAGATTCCACCAAAAAACTGCTAGAACTGATTCATGAATTCAGCAAAGTGGCAGGATATAAAATCAATGCACAGAAATCAGCTGCATTTCTATACACCAACAATGAAGCAACAGAAAGAGAAATCAAGGAATCAATCCCATTTACAATTGTACCAAAAACCATAAAATACCTAAGAATAAATAAACGGAGGAGCTAAAAATCTATACACTGAAAACTATAGAAAGCTTCGAAAGAAATGGAAAAAGACACAAATGGAAAAAGATTCCATGCTCCTGGATAGGAAGAACAAATATTGTTAAAATGTCGATAGTACTCAAAGCAATCTACATATTCAATGCAATCCCTATCAAAATAACACAAGCATTCTTCACACAGCTAGAACAAATAATCCTAAAATTTGTATGGAACCAGAAAAGATCCTGAATAGCCAAAGCAATCTTGAAAAAGAAAACCAAAGCAGGAGGCATTACAATCCCAGACTTCAAGCGATACTACAAAGCTGTAATCATCAAGACAGTATGGTACAGGCACAAGAACAGGCACTCAGATCAGTGGAACAAAATAGAGAACCCAGAAATGGACCCACAAACATATGCCCAACTAATCTTTGACAAAGCAGGAAAGAATATCCAATGGAATAAAGACAGTCTCTTTAGCAAGTGGTGCTGGGAAAACTGTTCAGCGACATGCAGAAGAATGAACCTGGACCACTTTCTTACACCGTACACAAAAATGAACTAAAAATGGATGAAAGACCTCAATGTGAGACAGGAAGCCATCGAAATCCTCGAGGAGAAAGTAGGCAAAAACCTCTTAGATCTTGGCCACAGCAACTTCTTACTCAACACGGCTCCAGAGGCAACAGAAACAAAAGCCAAAATGAACTGCTGGGACCCCATCAAAATAAAAATCTTCTGAACAATGAAGGAAACAATCAGCAAAACTAAAAGGCAACCGACAGATGGGAGAAGATATTTGCAAACGACATGTCAGATAAAGGGTTAGTATCCAAAATCTATACAGAACTTCTCAAACTCAATGCCCAAAAACAAATAATCCAGTGAAGAAATGGGCAAAGGCATGAATAGACACTTCTCCTAAGAAGACATCCAGGTGGCCAACTGACACATGAAAACATGCTCAATATCACTCATCATCAGGAAATACAAATCAAAACCACAATAAGATACCACCTTACACCTGTCAAAATGTCTATCATTAACAACTTGTGCAACAACAATGTTGTCAAGTATGCGGAGAAAGAGGATCTCTTTTGCATTGTTGGTGGTAATGCAAACAGGTGCAGCCACTCTGGAAAACACTATGGAGGTTCCTCAAAAAATTAAAAATAGAACTACCCGGGGCGCCTGGGTGGCTCAGTCGGTTGAGCGTCCGATTTGGGCTCAGTCATGATCTCGTGGTCCATGAGTTTGAGCCCCACATTGGGTTCTGTGCTGACATCTCAGGGCCTGGAGCCTGCTTCAGATTCTTTGTCTCCCTCTCTCTGCCCCTCCCCCACTCATTCTCTCTCTCTCTCTCTCTCTCTCTCTCTCTGTCAAAAATAAACTTAAAAAAATAAAGTAAAAATAGAACTATATCCTCTATATATTTAAAATAATCTCGGGCACCTGGGTGGCTCAGTCAGTTGAATGTCCAACTCTTGTCTTGTCTCAGGTCATGATCTCAGAGTTCGTGGGAGTGAGCCCTTCATCAGGTTCAGTGCTGATGGCATGGAGCCTACTTGGGATTCTCTCTTTCACTCTCTTTCTGCCCTTTCTCCACTTGCTCAAACACTTTCTCTCCTTCAAAATACACTTTAAAAAATGTTTAAAAAATAGAATAAAATAATCTCGGTAAAAAAATTATTTTTATTACAGAATATTTTCAAAAATTTCTATTGAATGGGTTTATTTTCTACAGCTGCCAATTCCTTTTTATTTTACATCACTAATCTGATGATTATCCTTAGATTATTTGTCATTTAAATTTAAGGAATTCACTTTACCATATTCCCTGGCCTGGCTTACCTGCCTATTTCTCTGCATCATATTTACTATACTGAGGGTTAGATAAACCCTGACAAGGTTACTAGTTTCACAGAAATGAAGGCGAGACACTAGGATTCAGAGATTTTCTGTCTTTGACTTTTCTTTACTTGCCAGGCATGTAAATTTGATAATTTATGTCAGCTCGCATTGTTACTACCTAAAACACTGAGCACTGCCTAATGGTACCTTAAGAGTTACTTTCCCATTTGTGTAAGATGGGAATTGGAACAGACTTCTCATTCTGCTCCTGGGTATCTTGTGGGATTTAAAGAGAGATGAGTTAAATTTACTTTCCTCAGCTCTTTGAAGCACTGGGTTGCAGCTTTCCTACCTCTCCCTTGGGTGCAGCCAATCTGTTGACTAAATTACTGGCATATAATCCCTTTCCAGTTCCTTGCTAGGATTTCACTAAAATATATATTCTGGCATGGTCTGCTGAAAGTTCTGATCTCTTCATGTAGTCTCTGCCAGTACTTCCCCTCAGGGTCAAACATTGCTTCTGGTATCCTCTGAATCAAACACATGTTGTCTAGCACATTATCTTTCATGAATAATAGAGCTCTTTCACTATGTTTCTGGCAAATTGATCATTTATTCTAGGTTTCATGTTGTACACTGTCTCAATCCATATTGAGTTTTCCTTGTTCTTTACACTCATTTTTCCCCCTTTGGATTTTCTATCAAAAAGTATGGCCTTTCTGGATTTTAATTCTCTAGATGCCTCTCTGTGCTCCACGGTTGCCAATAGCTGAGTCCTATGCCTTCCCATCCTACTCATTCCCCTGAGACTGGATATTTTTATCCACTCTTTTCTCAAAAATCACTATGAAAAAGCATCAAATACATTTATTTACACACAAAAAATTTCAAGAGACTTGCATTCAAAGGAAACTAAGCTTGGGCCAAAGGAAAGAGGATGTAAAAATGTAGTATGTATCAACTGTGATTGATGGATTTAGACTACAAAAACATCAAGTACCTTCTGTATTGTTGAAGTTTATGACTATTAGTATGGAGAGAGATGTTGCTTTTAGGGAATAATTAGCTGTTCATTCCTGGATAATAATCGGTTTTATAAATCTTCCAAGGAAGAAAGAATTTCAACTGCTATGGCCTGAGAAAATTTCTTTGGTGGGCTTTTGGCCTCTGTGATGAAGCGAAAAGTCTTTCCTGTTTCAATATATATTCTGACTCAATAGGATCAGTTCTTTACAACTCCAGAATCCTAGATTTAAATAGCTCTTTTGGGGACCAAGTTATTTTATTGGTCTCCAATTACTAGTTGTCCAGACCTCAGACTAAATCAGTTCTCTATTTTGGTCCATTATGATATCTACCACTTTTTCCTGAAAAGAAATTGTAGGTGATAAAACTAATAACTCAAGGGAAAGGACAACTGTGACATTTAACAAGGACAAAATAAATGGTTCAATTTAAGGCCAATATTGCTTTGCAGAATATGAAATGCCATAGTCTTAGTAGTCCCAAAAGGCCAACATTTTTCAAAATCTCTCTGAAATGCTAAGGAATATTTGATAAGAGTCTACAATCTTTATAAAATCTATCTTTATATTAAATAGGCTATGGCCTTCCATTTAACATGCATCTTTTCAAAGTCTAAAGTTCACGAATACTTCAATCTTCCTCTACATTCATCTTACTTAAAAAGATGCACTCCTTTTTCTAAACATATAAAAAAATATACTTTTTTCTAAGATTGCAAGTGAAGTTCAAAGCAATTAATCATCTCACTTCATTTGATTGTTCTAAGTGTTCTTGTTTTCAAAAATGCAGAAACCAAGTCTGAAAGATTTCTTAAGAACTTTGTACACAATAAGATAGTTACCCATGTGCTTCTCAACATGGAGTGGAATCTAACCAGTCATCCTTTGTATTGTTATTTGTCCACATTAAGGGAAAAAAGGAAAGAAAAAAAACTTTAAACTTATTATTTACTCCAGTGTCTTTCAACTTGTAGTTCATTAATAGAAAACTGTCTTTTAAGAAAGATAACTTGAAAACTAAATGTTACTACTTAACATTTTCCAGAATGTGGTAGAAAACACAAGGCTTCACAGATATATTGAACTAAGCTTAAAATTCATTTATACTGTTATTGAGGAAGTAGCATAACCTGTATGACTCAGTTTATTCATCTCTTAATTAGGTACATCATACACTTATAAGTCCGTAAGAATAGACACCAGAAGGTGCCTGGGCTGGGTCTATAACGGATGTACGAGGGCTGGAACATAGACCCATGTTTCACCAGTTCTTGTAGCTATCACTCAGGCAAATGGAATTCACAGCATCTACTACTAACAGGTAGGCAGTCATGTAGCCAAAACTTGAGAGAACAGAGACGGGTATTAAAACTAAAAACATTCTTGAGAATGGCAAATACAGCTACTTAAGTGTCCCTTATCCAAATCAGGGCATTTCCAATAGCATCTGGGAATCACTCTGAGAAACTGCTCTGTCCCCTATTCTATGTAGCTATCTTCATGATGTACCTCTTTCATAAAACCATATTATTCTTAGTATCTGTTGGTCTATGCATCGTTCTTGAGACAACTATGTGAATTGTTATGCTGTCACTATTTTAAAAATCTATGTAAGTGTCTCACACATAATAAATAAACCTTGGGGTGCCTGGGTGGTTCAGTCAGTGAAGTGTCCGAATCTTGATTTCAGCTCAGGTCATGATCTCCAGTTTGTGAGTTCGAACCCTGCATCAGGCTCTGAGCTGACAGTGCAGAACCTGCTTGGGATTCTTTCTCTCTCTCTCTCTCTCTAGCTCTGCCCTGCCCCCCTCAAAATTAAATAAATAAATAAATAAATAAATAAATTACCCCAAGTAATTGATTGAATTTTTTGGGGCCCAAAACTGACTCAAAGCTTACTTCCCCTGCCCCACTGTCCCATAAATCCCATAAGTCCCATAAGTGAAGCATACAAGTGCAAAAAAATATTCTTTATTCTTAAGGAGTCAGTATATAGTGAAGAAAATTGGTGCACTGATTACTCTCAAACTGGTGTGCAGAGCAAAAGATATAATGAACATAATACGGAGGAGTCCCATTTTATTGGCGTAGATAATGATTAATGATGATAAATCCCAAACTCAGTGATTGACTCTTTCACTTAAATAAATAAGGGATTGAAATAGAGATAACATGAAGGAAGTAGAAGGGAAAGTATAAAATTGTATATAAAATATGAGAAGTTTTGTAACAGATCTAAAATCCATTCTCTTTTGGTGGAACAAAATGGAAAAGTAGACTGGCCTTGCATCTAAAAATCTTTGACTACAGATCTAACATTTGTATTTACAATATGTATGATTTATCATCCCTTAATAAATGTAGTCAGCTGCCCTCACAAAGGAGCAAAGGTAATTCAGTAAAGAAAAGATAGTCTTGAAAGAAAGTCTTTTTAATAAATGATGCTGGAATAATTGAACATCCATATTCAAAAAAATAAACCTAGAAAAAGTTCTTATATCTTCCACAAAAATTAATTCAAAATGGGTTGCAGATCTAAATGGAAAACAGAATATGTGTGTGTGTGTGTGTGTGTGTGTGTGTGTGTGTGTGTGTATGTATACATAAATTCTAGAAGAAAACTTGTGTGAAAATCTAGGTGACCTTGAGATTGGTGGTGAGGAGTTTTTAATTTTTTTATTAAGGTATAATTGACATATAAAACATTATTAATTTCAGCTGTGCAACAAAATAATTTGGTTTTTGTATATGTTGTAAAACGATCACTACACTAACTCTAGTTAATGTCCGTCACCCTATATACCTACAATTTTTTATTCTTTGTGATGAGAATTTTTTAAGATGAGTTTTTAGATACACTCAAAAGCACAGTCCATGAAAAGAAAAATTGGCAAGTTGAGCCTTATTAAAATTAAAAGCATCTGTTCTGTGAAAAACATTTTCAAGAGAATTATAAGACAAGCCGCAGAATTGTATGAAAATACTTGCAAAACACATATTTGATAAAGAACTTGATTAAAACATAAGAAGAACACTTAAATTTATCAATAATAAGTAAACAACACCCCCCTCCAAAGAAATAAGCCAAAGATCTGAGCAGACTTTTCACCGAAGATATATAGTTAGTAAATAAGCATAATGACAGATGCTTAACATCATTTATCATTTGGGAATTGCAAATAAAGTGGTGAAATACCACTACACACTTATTAGAATAGCTGAAATTAAAAAAAAAAACCTGAGAATACCAGTTGGTGTCTAAGATACAGAATGACAGGGATTACTTTGGGGGAATGTAAAATAGTACAGGTACTTTGGGAGACAGTTTGGAATTTTCTGACAAATCTAAACATAGTCTCACGATGCATCAATCATGTTTCTATTTATTTTCCCAATTGATTTGAAAATCTGTGTCCACAAAATCCTGCATACCAATGTTTAAACAGACTTTATTCATATTCACCAAAAAACTGTAACCAATGTCCTCTGGTAAGCTAATGATAAATTCTGATACCAACATGCATTGGAATATTTTTCAGTATAAAAAAGAAATGATATCATGCCGTTTTTTAAATAGATTTTAAGTTCATATTATTACATGAAATGAGTCAGTCTTAAATGACTACATCTTACTCAATTCTAACTATGTAACATTCTGGAAAAGACTAAACTATAAAAACAGTTAATAACAATGGTGGTCAAAGCTGTGGGGGAAGGAAGGAGCGTAAAGTATAGCAGGGTTTTTTAGAACACTGAACATATTCTAAGTTGTAATGGTGGATACATGACACTATGGGTTTGTCAAAATTCTTATTACTTTACAGCACAGAGTGAAATGTAATGTATGCAAATTAAAAAGAAATATTTAGGGAATCAGGGGATACTACAGAATTCAGAGGATGACAAAACAATCTGTTTTCTGAATGAGGAAACAATCTCACCGAAGGGTTTGGGAGGAATAGGTGCTGACCTAGGTAACTAAAAAGAGAGGAGTCTGTAAGACTGCAGGCAAAAGAAACCAAACATGAGCACTATATTGTAATTGATTAAATTTGTTCCCATAAGAGTACAGGTTAACAATCTGAAATCGCTACTCGTGTGAACTGGAATTGAACAATTAAGTAAATAGATGGTGTTGATGGAGCATTCCTTTAAATGGCAGTCATAAGAAGCCTGGTTTCTCACGATTAGAGTGGAAATTCATAGATCACCAAGATTAGGCTAGAATAATTTATAATAACTTACAGTAATGGATCCAGCTACTGAGCACCGGAAGAGGACAGACCTGAGATAGCTGAGCTCACGGGTGCAAGGAGGAGCCACTCTGTGGCGGCACTGAGCAGTGTGGGGGTGCATGCGAGGCTGCCTCGGTGCCTTCCCAGAGCAGTAGGGGCAGGCCTACTCGGATCCAGGCTGTGGCTTCCGGCAGGTGCATGCAAGTGTCCATAGCCCGGGGACAGCCGCCTGAGGAAGGACCTCTGTGCTGAGGTGCTTCTCGCCTGTGGCCAAGAAGACCCTGAGGGGAGGACTCAAGGACAGAGGAGCCAGCCCTGCACTTCTGTTTGCTGCCCAGGGTCCCAAGGGGCAAACCTCTAAAAATCTAAAGCTTTTAGAACTAAAAAGACTACAAGACACATCAAGGCAAGTCTGGGCAGAGGGGGATTTTGTTTTCTTGCGTGGTGTAAAGTTTCAGGTTAGAGTAAGAGGCAACAAAGCAATAAAACAGACCATGACAGACCAAAATAATAATAATTATTATAATTATATTAATAATAATTATTATTTATGATAATGGGTTAGGGCTATAGGCATCAGAACAAATTCACATTTACTTTAATATAGATGCAGACAGCTAAATATAGGAATATTTATTTGCATGTGTATCTAAATTTATACACTGTATAATTATATAGTAAAACCTTGGTTTGTGAGCATAATTCGTTCCAAAAACATGCTTGTAATCGAAAGCACTTGTATATTTCCCCATAAGAAATAACGGAAACTCAGATGATTTGTTCCACAGCCTAAAAATATTCATGTAAAAATGATTTACAAAAGTCTCCTCAAGCCGAAAAAAAATAGTTCAGAAATAAGGACATCTGAATAAAATATGGACTTTAGTTGGCGGTAATCTATCAATACTGGTTCATTAATTATAACAAATGTACCATATTAATATAAGATGCTAGTAACAGGGAAACTGCAGAATTTATGGGAACTCTCTATATCATCTTCACAATCTTTCTGTAAATCTAAAACTGTTCTTAAAAACATTACTTAAAAACAATATTCTAGAACTTGTGTTGGCACATCTAGAATCTGACAGAGCCAGGATTTGAGCCTAGGCATTCTGACCCACAGTCCACTTTATTGGCAAGTAATATTGACTATGAAGAGAGTGGTTTTTAACAAAGAATATAAAGAGAAATAACCTGAACTGAGTTTAGGTTGACAAAGAGTAGATTAACAAAACTAAATAAGCTGCTTTATCAAATTAAAAGATTTCTAGGTATCTTCAGTGCACTAATGTATCCGTGACTACTCAAGAAAAGAATAGCATTCAAGCATAGAATCATTTCCCCCTGAAACTTTTGGTGCTGGAGCACATCCTGGGACTATGTCCCATAAAATATTCACTTTAGGGAATGACATGCCACTTTCACACATCTCGGAGGTGAATAAAAGAATACTCTAAGCTAAACCTTGAATATTGCAGATAATATATTAACTTTAGTTTGTATATTTGTATTTTTTTAATTTTTAACATTTTTAATCTTATTTATTTTTGAAAGAGAGAGCATAAACATCTTATTTATTTTTGAGAGAGAGAGAGAGCACAAGCAGGGGAGGAACAGAGAGAGGGAGACACAGAATCTGAAGGAGGCTCCAGGCTCTGAGCTGTCAGCACAGAGCTGGATGTGGGGTTGGAACTTAATGAAACACAAGATCAGGACCTGAGCTGAAGTTGGATGCGTAACTGGCTCAGCCACCCAGGCACCCCTGTATTTATTTGTTTGTTTGTTTTTAAACAGAGGATGGAAGACATACTGCATCTAGAATATCTTGTTTATATCATTAGTCTCCATTTAATAGGAAAACCGACGGGAGGAAAAATACAAAATGAAATACTACCTATTGTTCATTATTGGCATATTTCTCTTTTTAATTGAACCAATTTTAAAATAATTATGTATGTTTCTCTATAATTAATCTTAGAGTGTCATTCTATTTTCCTTGGCAGCACTTTGTTCTTTTTTTTTCTGATTGTATAGCAATGATTACAGTCTAATCGTGCTATGAATTACAAAAGGGGAGGAAAAGTCCGTATATATCTTCCACTTCCATATTTTAAAAGCAGAAAATGATTAAGCTAGTTTAGTGACTTATGAAGCATTTGAGCATTCATTTTGATTTTTTTAGGACCTTTCTCTCCTCTGGTTCCTACTCTTCAGTGCTAGGATCAGATATAAATCAGTTCATCTTGAATCCTCCTCTGAAAAGATGAGATGAAATAAGCTATAAAAATTTAAAAATACCAAGGATAAATGCCAGGTATAAAATTAACACAAGAGATGCAGTGAACATCTTCCCTCAGTGATTAATATTCCAAAATTAAAATGGCCTAGCTTTTATAATTAAAAATATTTATGCATAGTCCAATGAGTGGTATAAAAGACTTACTCAAATTTGGAGTTTCCATAGTCATCAAAAGAAAACAATAGACATTCTATTCTATTAAACACAAGAAATATGAAACTCATTCAGCATGCCATCCTGAAGTCAAAAACAAGTAGTTACTGCTGTGTTCTCTAAATCTGACATGCACAGAATTACAACTATGTAGGTAATTATTTATTTATTTATGTATGTATGTATTTATTTTATTTTAATTTTATTTTTAAAATTTACATCCAAATTAATCATCATATAGTGCAACAACGATTTCAGGAGTAGATTCCTTAATGCCCCTTACCCATTTAGCCCACCCCCCTCCCACAATCCCTCCAGTAACCCTCTGTTAAGAGTCTCTTATGTTTTGTCTCCCTCCCTGTTTTTGTATTATTTTTGCTTCCCTTCTCTTATGTTCATCTGTTTTGTTTCTTAAAGTCCTCATATGAATGAAGTCATATGATATTTGTCTTTCTCTGGCTGACTAATTTCGCTTAGCATAATACCCTCTAGTTTCAGAGCAATGACAGTGAAGGCTGTGCCGGAAGTTGGTTGTATCGCCTCCTAAATTAAAATATAAACTGTCTTCTGTACACATACCTGGTCCCAGAGAAGGTAACCAGCTTAGGGTTGTCTGTTAAAAAGAAACTTCCAAAAGGATTCTCTGGAGTGACATCATGCTTCTAAAAAAGAGATAGCCCAGAAAAAGCCAGAGCTAAAGAGAGGACTCAAAAAGTTACTGGCAGAAAGAGGCAAAGCCAAGCCCACAATCTGCATTAAGCAAGCTGACGTAGAAGATGCCAAGAGGTGAAGTTCTGAGGACTTTGTAACATTCTCCCCAACGGTAGTGGAGACAGTGGTTCAGCACTCCTGGTGCTGCATGGCTCCTTGTACTATAGAGGCTGAAAAGCTAAAATTTACATTTTTCTAGATTCCTTTGTGGCTCAGTTGTAGATAAAATTTAGATTTGGCCAACCAGATATATCTGTGTGGGAGAGTGAAGTTGGAAGTAAGGTAGGGCTCCAGCTTCTGGCGGTTCTGCCGTTTCTACTGACATGTGCAATTGCAGGAATGTTTTTCTGTGTTATATTAGCAAAGCGTCAGGCACTAACTTACGGATGCCAAGAGTCAAGGCATGGGATGTCCCTTTGGCAGATGCCACACATTTCTGGAGCATACAGCTTCCTGAATATGATGGGCTTCTGATATTGTGATCTCTATTGAAGTCACAACAATGACGACATTCTCTGAAACACAGATAAGGCAGTGGCAACTGGAGTCTTGTTTCTGTGATTTTCAGCTTAGGGCACATTCCTAAAAACTACTTTAAGAGTTTGCTCTTTTTTTCTGCTCTTTTTATCCTGTTACAGCATTTGCTACTACCAGAAATTTTCACAGGCAAAAGTCACTCAGGGAAATGAAAGCGTGACATTGGTTATCTTTCTGGCTGAGTTTGAAGTCACTGATGTCGTCATTAACATTAGAAAATGGAGATTGGTTTTTTATAAGACATTATCGTGACACAGTGACCTTAACTAGCCTATGGTGCTGAAATACCTATTGAAGACAAATTTTTAATAGACTGAGGGTCTGCCACAATAAATTATCATGGCAAAATTAAGAAATATAAAGATATTACAATAATCCGGCCACTTCTAACTATGCTAGAAAACTTAAATAGAGAAAGAACAAACCAGGGTATGGTCAAAACCTGATGGAGGTCCTGTGACTACCCTTATTCTTATTTCAGATCATGGGAGTCACCAGATTAACAAAGATTTGCCATGGAGATTAGGGCCTTGGGTGGGAATGAGAAGGAGGCAACATCATTTTTGTGGTATTCTTAATCATAACACAATAACACACACACCCAGAGTGAGGAAACTTTTACAAAATAACTGGCCTTCTCTCTTCTAAAATGCCAAATTCATGAAAGGCCATGACTGACAAACTCTTTCTGATTTAAGAAGGATTTGGAGACATGAAAACTAAGTGCAATGTGTGATCCTGATTGGACCATAGATCAACACAGATAACTATCTTACATAAAAAGGCAATATTGGGAAAACAGGCAGAGTATATATGATCTGTTAACCAGTTAACTGTATCAGATTACATTTTATAAATTAATATGAATATATTAATAATATAAGTATATTTATTAATTATAGCTATTAAATGCTTATATTTATTAACTGTATTTAGGGTAAATTAGGTTAAATAATATGATTTTGATAACTGTACTAGGATTGTATGTGAAAATGTTCTTGTTCTTATGAAGTGCACATTGAATATTTAAGACTAATGTGACATGTACATCTAAAATGTGGCAATTTATTCTAAAATCATACAGAAAAATCATGTGTAAATACATATATGTGTTTATATGTGTACACTCAAATTTGAATGTCAATTAATGTAAAAAAGATAAACATAGTAAAGTGATTGGCATTTGCCGCCTAGAATTTCCTATTTTGTTACACATTTATGTTACTTTAAATAAATATTTATATAATGTTAAATAAATATTTATGTAATATTTTCATTTACTTAGGCATTCAAAAGCCCACAGAATGTGGGCTTCTAGTACCAATAAAATTGACTTTTGTTATCTTTAGTAATAAATAAATGTATAAAATCTTTGGATAACCAACAAGTAATTATATTTTGTGCTACATAATTTTAATAATATTCCTAGGAAGTACACTAGGAATACACCAATATAGTCAAAAATGCCTAATAATCATGCTACAAATTAATAGAAGAAAACAAGGAAAAATTGCACAGCATTCCACTAGAAAAAAATCTTTTAAAACTTATCTTCAGTATTTTAAAATTTAGACTGAATCATTGAAACTATTAACACTTTATAATAACTAAACACATCCATATGTGATAGAACACTTTACAACATATTAATTTTTGTAATCATAATTTTGAGATTGGAATATATTATCATTGAATATGTTCATTGAATTGATATGAATATGTTCATTGAATAAGTACATAATTGTGAAAATAGTGATATGTAATATGTTAAATATGTTTACCTTATTATGGAAACACTGAAAGTTGGGTTCTATAATCTTAAAATATTCTGAGCACAAAAACAGACTACAGCAGAGGATGATGTCATTGAGAGGGGCAGAAAATAATGTCACGGAAAATCATCTTGCCTTAGAATAATTCCTTTCCATTAAAAGTCTAAATTAACAATTCTACCAATGTAGAAACGGGAAATAAATGAGGTGTGAAGAAATCAGGATGAAAATTATTTTATGCATTTGATTTCCAAGTATTATTGAAACATTTATCACAATTTGTATGTGATATTAATTTCCTGGATACTAACATTTTCTGCCACATGTTGCAATCTCTCTTTTAGAAAATGTACTCAAGCAAATATTCCTCTATAACTCATAAAAATAACTGGTTAATGAATGAAGTTTTAATGTTTTTGACAATTTTTTTTTGTGGTCTTTTTCATCCCAGTGAGGCAAGATCTTAAAACTCTCACAAGAGACGTCAAATTTAAGAAAAAGAGACACACGGTTTTATTTTCCAATACTGAAATATACTTGAAATGAGATCTCTTTCTTCTTTCTTATTCTGCTTCTAAGTGTCATTTTAAGTAAAGTAACACACATATTCGCCTTGCCTCACCTCCCTTTTTGATTTTTATCTATAAAATATATTATTTTGTGAAAAACATATTTTCCATAGATGAAGCTCCTGAATGAGTCTTTTATTATTTCAAAAGGGCCAACATGTTAGCCTCAGCTTTATAAGTTACAGCTTTATTCTTCTTTGAAAAATGCCCTGAAAACGCAGTGACAAATATAACAATTTCCTAAGCAATACTAGGGAAAGTGCCAAGGGAATTGTATGTTTCCTTTTACACAAATAACAGACATATGATTTCTATATGATGGAAGCTTGGTGATTAAGTATACTGAGGACAAAAAAAACAAAAAAGCAAAAAACAAAAAAACCAAGTTTCTGTATCTCAGATTCAAAATGAGTTTCAGAATAGATTTTTATAATTAAAGAAAGTCACGCAGCCCTCATTGCCCTATTTCCCAGAGCTGTTAAGAATGTATGTATTCATGTATTTGCACGTACCTATCTGTGAAGGTGTGAGTACATGTATATATGCAAACATACAAGTACATATGCATGCATATGCAGATGTAACTCTGTATTTCCTCTCCAATAAAAGCAATTTGCTTTTTTCCTGAAGACAAAGCGAGCGTTTCTTTCTTTGTTCAGTTCCGTTCATTCCCTTGGAAAGCCCTTCATTCCCCATCATTCTCCATCCATGGCAGCACACTGCAGAGGGGCTCCTAATCTAATAATGCCATGTGGTATTTTTACCTATCATATCTTCATGCTACATGTTGGCTCCTTGAAGTTAAGAATTTGATTTCTTCCATCTTATTTATTTCAGGGTCTCATAATTGGTAGTTGCTCAAAAACTGTGTTCTATATGGATGAATGAGTTTTGCCCACATCATCTAAGGTACCTTGTTTCCTTTCTCATCCCTGCTTGAAAACAGGCTTGTAGTTTGTTTGATACAATGTTCTCACAGATATTGTGAGGCAAGTGCTCTATAAAGCCCCCAAGGAAGGAAGATTTAGAACTGTTTTTCCTTTCTTCTGCTGCTTTAGTGGCTTAGTTAGGGAGGCACACAATATAGCTTGAAGCAGTGCAAGACCCAAGATCCTCATAATGAAAAGTTTGAGCTTCATCTCAGTTTCTTTTCATGAGCTAAACAAAATAATAATGTCTACCTCATAGGTTTTATAAAAGAAAAATGGGGGCATCTGGGTGGGTCAGTTGGTTAGGCACCCAACTTCAGCTAAGGTTATGATCACATGGTTCATGAGTTCGAGCCCCTCATCAGGCTCTCCGCTGTCAGCACAGAGCCTGCTTCAAATCCTCGGTCTGCCTGTCTCTCTGCCACTCCCCTGCTTTCTCTCTCTCTCTCAAAAATAAAAAATAAACATTAAAAAAATGAAGTGATGCATGCATAATACTTACCAAAGGACAAGCACAGAAAGCAGGCAATAATGCCAGAATAAAGAATAAAGAACCCTGCTTTTTGTTAGTAAAGAAACTATTCTAGGTAAAAGAACATGAGAATTACTTCTTCAATATCTCTTGTAGTTAGAATGACTTTATGGTTCCTTTTGTCCCTGACCAGGAGCTTTATACCTACTTTTGTTACATAGTTATTAGTAGTATTCCTTGTTACCCTCAAGAAGTTTTCCTATTTGGAAAATAAATTATATGACCATCCTACTTCTAGTCTTTTTTTCATTCCCCTTTATATTTAAAAGTATTATTGAGTCATCTACAAATTGTAGATCTGACAAATCCCTAGAACCCAAATAAAAAAAAGTGGTCAAGTATTACTGTTTTCTTTTTCTTACTCTTCAGCAAGAAAATGAACTAAGTTTTAGGTTATGTCATAGGAAAATATCTTGTTAAGTCTTAGCAATAATTGTAGCCTCTATTTTTCCTAAAAAAATAATTTTAAGGAATGTGCATGCCTCTTCGTTTTAATGTTAAAAATTACATCACTTCACTACATGTTTTTCTTGTCACAAAATTGAAACAGAAGTATTTTGTACTTAACAGTTTTCAGACACGGTTTTTCAGGGAAACCAGAAAGCTAAAAATAGACAAAAACAAACAAAAATATAATTAAACAAACAAGAATATTATTACATAAGAAATGTCCAAAAACAAGACATACTCCCCACCCCTCTAATCTACAAAATGATACCTACGATGGGTAGGAGTATAACATGAATATTAATTATTTTTTAAATGGGGCTTGGCAATGTATATATTTTTTTGTGGTTTAAAAAATTAATTGAGTTACTTTTTCAAGTTTTATTTATTTTATTATTTTACTTTTTTCAAGTTTTTACTTAAATTCCAGTTAGTATTCAGTTTAATATTAGTTTCAGGTGTAGAATTTAGTGATTCATCATATACAATCAACACCCAGTGCTCACCACAAGTGCCCTCCTTAATACCCATCACTCACTTAGCCCTTCCCACTCCCCCCTCACCCAACAACCCTCAGTTTGTTCTCTATAGTTAAGAGTCTGTTTCTTGGGTTGTTTCTCTCTGTCTCTCTCTGTCTCTCTTTTTTCCCCTACGTTCATTTGTTTTCTTTTTTAAATTCTACCTATAAGCAAAATCATATGGTATTTGTCTTTCTCTGACTGACTTATTTTTTTTTTTTTTAGTGTTTGTTTACTTTTGAGAGAGAGAAAGCAAGCGAGAGAGTGCGAGTGGGGCAAGGCAGAGACAGGGAGACACAGAATGTGAAGCAGGCTCCAGGCTCTGAGCTGTCAGCACAGAGCCCGATGCGGGGTTCAAACTTAGGAACTGTGAGATCATGACCTGAGCTGAAGTCAGCTTAACTGACTGAGCCACCCAGGTGCCCCCTGACTGACTTATTTCACTTAGCATTATATTCTCTGGCTCCATCCACGTCGTTGCAAATGCCAAGATTTCATTCTTTTTGATGGCTGATGATTTTCTTTATCCATTCATCAGTTGGACATTTAGTGCAATCCCTATCAAAATACCACTAGCATTTTTCACAGAGCTAGAACAATCCTAATGTTTATATGGAACCACAACATTTGCTAAAGAGCCAAGGCAATCTTGAGAAAGAAAAGCAAAGCTAGGGACACCTGGGTGGCTCAGTCGGTTAAGTGACCAACTTTGGGCTCAGGTCATGATCTCATGGTCCGTGAGTTCCAGGTCCGTGAGTTTGAGCCCCACATCAGGCTCTGTGCTGACAGCTTAGAGCGTGGGGCCTGCTTCAGATTCTGTGTCTCCATCTCTCTGCCCCTCCCTTGCTTACGCTCTGTCTCTCTGTCAAATAATCTAGAACCCTCTCTGAGAAGTAATTCTGTCTTTAGTCAGAAATAGACTGCTTTACATCTTAGTCTATGAGATTCTTTGCTTGCTTGCTGCTTCTATCACTCCCAATCAGGGATGACAAAAAGCTAGCATCAGAAAAAGAAAAAAAAAAAGTTGAATACATAGTTTCTATAGGGGCAATCCTTTGATTTGAAGGTAAATGTTAATACCTTATAGTGGGTTATCTGCAGTACTTGATCTTTATAAAACCATATTGCCTTTAAAGTTAACAAGCAGTTCACAGTACTTACTTCCCATTCGGTTCTTCTGTATTTCATACATTTGGAGTAAAATACTGCCTGTGTTTCCAGAGAAGGAAAAATTATACCTATGAAAATTGAGAATGGCCTAAAAGGCAGATCCAAGATGACAATCCCAGAAAAATCTTACTTGCTTAGTGGCAGACACTTCTGTAACTAAGCATTTTCCTTATCCTGTTGATTTTTGTTTTTGCTTTAGTTGGTTGTATGACTTGACACCAAATGAATATTTGCTTGGCTAGAAATCATCTTATTTTTAAAATGCTGGGTTGTGACGGCCTGATACTCCTTCACACATTGTCCGAATTAATAAAAGTTTTGCTTTCTTACGTACACTGAGCTAATGAACATGGTTTCCCCTGTCAAGCATGGAGAATGTTCGTAATTTCAGAGCAACCTTGAACTTTCTGGTAGGGCACAATCTGGTAGGGCACGTCCATTTTGGGGAATTAGGTGGCAGGAGAGAGTTCTCAAAAGGAAAGCATTGAAAAGCCAAAGACAAGCCCCTTTACCACATTGTGTCTCTGGTAGTGGGATATTGTTGAATGCATGCCTAATAACTTATTTGTACATCTTCCTGGCTCACAGGAACCTATTTAGCAACCTGCCAGTCCCAGGAAATAAGTAAGTCAGCATTTTCCAATCTATGGAATATTACCCAACTGTGAGTCATAAAATTAATTTAGTGGGTCAGAACCAATTTAAATTGTAAAGAAAACATCAAAGTGCTTTTTTCCAGTGTATGGAAAATATAGTTTTATAGAATTTCTGTTTTTATTAAAATATAAATTGTGTGTAAGATTGTTTATATAAAAGTAATCTTTTTACTGTGTGGTACTTTTAAGTCTATGGATAAAAGCCAACTATAGAAACTCTGTCCTTGTTGCCATTGATTTGTCTTTTGATGGACAATGGTTGTTTCCTGGTCATTGATCCTCAAAGGAATGTTTGCTAAGTGATTTTAGGAGAAAAGCTTATTCCTGTATGAAAAGGAGAGCAAAGACACTTTTTTTTTTAACTCATTTTCCCTTCTTACTGGTACCTTGTTGCACATCATTTGAGGTTTATATCCACTGCAACTGTCATGTGAATATTATTATTTTTTTTTTTAATTTTTTTTTTCAACGTTTTTTATTTATTTTTGGGACAGAGAGAGACAGAGCATGAACGGGGGAGGGGCAGAGAGAGAGGGAGACACAGAATCGGAAACAGGCTCCAGGCTCCGAGCCATCAGCCCAGAGCCCGACGCGGGGCTCGAACTCACGGACCGCGAGATCGTGACCTGGCTGAAGCCGGACGCTTAACCGACTGCGCCACCCAGGCGCCCCAAATGAATATTATTTTTATGCTAAGGATGACAGAACAAAATAATAAGAAAAACCTGGATCCTTAAAGACATCGGTAAGTCACTGCACTGTGAAATGGCTCCCTTCCAGCCTTCTTGTCAATTTATGTAATAAATGTCTGAATTGTTTAAGCCATTATTCTATTGGTATTTTACAATTTATAACAAAAATTGAATGGCTACAAGTCTAAAGCCAGTTATACTGGAAGCAAATTCTAAATGATTTCTCCACTTTCATTGTCTTTGCCTTTTACCTTTTGCCCCTCTTTTCCTAAGTCTCAGATCTTAAGTTCATATTTGAATTACTTATATGGTGTTTACTATTACTAGATGAATGTTTTTTAAAAGATATTATTTCTGGTTTTGTTTGTTTGTTTATTTATTCATTTTAATAAATGTTTTTCAAGTCAGTTGCTTCTGCCCTAGTTTGATCTCAAGGCTACTACTTAACTGGATTGGTTGATACAGGACTCTCAGCATAAAGAGTATCAATTTCATCAAAACTTGGATATTACTAATCTGTAAATGCTGACTTTCCTTTAAACAGTTCTTTAAAAATTTCTTCCAAATCCTTCTCTTTGCTCAATTAAATTATACATATCTTAGTATATAACATGTTATTTATTCTTATTCTGTATCTTGTAGAATACTGAGCTATAGCTTATAAAACATATTAATTTCCATGGTAAATACAGTGAAGGTGGAATTTAATTTTAATGAAGCTTGGTGTAACGAACATTCCATTCCAGTGAAATAGTAGAAAGCACCAGCTGGAGACCAGCTGTGTCCTATGGTCTTTGACTGTAAGTGAAACCTTACTACAACCCAATAAAGCAGATGCATCCTGTGATGAACTTTGCAAATCTTCAGATCAGTTCTCTTATATTCTATATTAGCTAAAAAGTGAAAAAAAATCATTCTCTTTGGAGGCTCATTAGTTTTTCTTTGATGCCTGGCCAAGAATTCAGTTCTCTGTCAACAAATGGAGGTAATATCTCATTGGACTACTTTGGTTCTAATGCCATTCCTTCTTTGATAACCAAGGGCACCAGTGATGTTTTGGGGGGAAGTCATTGATAAGATGTGACCACTGGTTGACCTTCACACTGGATCCAGGCAATTGTAAGTTCCCCTGTCCTGAGAATGTGCATTGCATTTACCTTTCCCATTTCCAGAAGCTGTCCCAAGGAAACAACCTTGAGGTTGAAATGTGGTGTTGAGATTATTCGGATGGTATATGTGTTTGAACTCAGTTAAGGCCTCTATGTAAACTTTTAAGATTTGCCAGGCTTGTGAAATGATCTATTCATCTTGAGATTGCCCAAAATAAACCTTATGAGTAAGTTCCCTTCTTTTTGCCCTTCCCACATAGGAACTAGTTTCAGATAATATCTAAAAACGCTCCCGAAGGGGTCGAAAACTAACAAATTCTTACATCAAAATACACTTTTTATTAGAATATAAAACAAGAAAATGTAATTATATATTCTACAAAGGGGCAATTTAAAAAACTTGGGCTTTGATAAAGCTCTTTGAACTTGGAAGTTCCTCTTTGATAAAGATAATGTAATTTAACCATGTCAAGAGGCAAATAATTGTGATGATAAAAGTGCCAGTAGAAAGCTGTATAAATAGTAAAACCATAGGTTACTTAATAAAAGCACAGAAAGGGTGATGTGTTCATATAATTTTTGGTAATAGGCTTAAGTTAATAATTTAATGACATAGATTTGTACCAATATCATAGTTCCATGAGTGTAGGGAAACCAAATATAACTTGAATATTTCCCTCTAATTAATCAGGCTGTGATTCAAAATTATAGATAGCCTCCTTTTCTAGACTTTGCTTTAGGCAAAGCATGGTTTTTATTGATGTCTACATTCTCGGAGCCTAGGAACTCCAGTTTTGGCTAAAATCAATCCCACACTGTTTAATAAATGGTTGGTTCACATAATTCTATATTTAACCTATGAAAAAGTTACAGAAGGATATATATAATATGTTTCATAACTTTTGCATAAAAATATCACAGTGATAAGTATTGTATTGTTAAGTATTGAATAAGTATCCATTCAATAAGTGTTGTAGGATATTTTTAGGTGGTTTGAATTTAGCTTCAATAATTATAACATATTCTATTTACATATGGTGTGTATATGTGGGTAAGGAAGTTAAGGGTTTTTAGGCAAGATGGTGAATATGAAGTAGCCAGTTGCTTAACTGGTGAAAATGTTGTATAAATGACAAGATTTAGATCAACTGATATAGATTCAGTTTCTGTATAAGCAGAATGTTTTGTTCCAGAGACTCAATTAATTATATATTAAGCAATTATTTCCAGCATGCCTATTTTGTACTGGGAATTATAATAATCTCTGAAAGTATAGTTCTTTTCACTAATGTTACTATTCTTCAAATCCAATAAAGGTGCATGCTACATGAAGTTATATGTAAGTGGGACCAAAATGTAAATGCATTACTAAATGTGGGAATGTCAAGCTTCAATTTACCAAGAATTCAAGAGATCATCATCATCATCATCAATAATATTGAACTTTTTCAATAAGATGATAAGTATGTGATAAGTATGATGTGCATAAGATGATAAGTATGTGTGTGCAAACAGATGTATTTTTAATATAAGTCCTTAGGTATTTAATAAATACTAGGCAGTAGGAATGCATAAGTTTTTGTTTAATACAAAATTGTTATGAATTATTGTTATCTAGTTTTATCAGTTGTTTCAATAATTAATGGAAGGTCTGGTATATAAACTACAGTTGCTGAATGAATGGCTAATCAAAGAAATTAATGAATTATTGGATACAGAAATAAACCATTCAACTACATATCAATGCAGTAATAAATACAAAACAGAGAGACTTCCTTATTTTGAAATGATAGTTATTAGTATCAGATTAAGCTCTTACTGAAGTTATATTAGAAAATAAATAAATTATAAAAATTTAGCAGTTTGAAGTGTTGGAAAACTTCCAAGGGAAGAGATGAGATTTGAGGAGGCAAGAACTTTGAGAAAACAAAATGCATTAAGTTGATCCCTATATTGGCCAATTTTCCTTTTTTTTTTTTTTTTTTTTTTTTCTTCAGGAAATTTTCTGATTTCCTGCATGGGGAATGAAAAGCTGTAGCATCAGGCACTCCTCAGGATGCTTTGAGAGAAAAAAATGGAATTTTGGAAACAGTAATGCAGGAAGCATCGGATATAATGGGCAAGTTTTTCTTGTGAGTAATTGCCAACTCCGAGACTTAGGACACAATGGACATACTGATAAGATCAAAAGTAGAACCTATAAGAGTATCTAAAAAAATCTGGTAACTAGAAATGGATCTATATGTCTACAAAGGAATGGGCTGAGACTCTTGAAACTTATTTCCTAGGAAACTCAATAGACTCATCCTAATAGCCTAACATCAAGTCTGAATTGGATCAAAAAGAATTGCGAATAAATTAACTGTATGCTAGAACGAAACTCAATATTCATTAGAAAAATTACAGAATTGGGAGTCTCCCTAATATATTATCTACAATATCTAGAGTGTGGTTAAAAGTTACTAGATATGCAAACAAGTAAAAATATGTGGTGCATAATACAGAGATAAAATGATCAATAACTTCTGATCCACAGATTACCCAGATGTTGGAATTAGCAAATAAAGACTCTTATATGACAGTTTTAGGAGGTGGAGAATCTACAGGTAAAGATGGATATGATAACTGAAGATTTAGAGAATTCAGAGGAGACAAGGAAATTCTAAAAAGAAAAAAAAAAAACAAACAGTGATTATAGAAATAAAAAGCACACAATCTCTAAAATTAAAAATGCATTGGATGGTACCAACAACACATGGAACATTCCAGAAGAAAGGGTCAGTAAACATGAGATCAAATAAAATTTTTGCAAGCTGGAACTCAAGAAGATTTTAATTTTAAAAGAGCTTCACAGACATGTGTGGCAATATCAAGTAGTTTGCCATTTGTATAATTGGAGATCCAGATGGAGAAAAGGAATGTTATGGGACAGAAATGTTCGTGAAATAATAATTGAATTTTTTTTCTAAATTTAGATGAAAACATTAGGTCAACAACAAAGAAAAAACAATACAACCTAAGAATAATAATTTCAAGTAAATTACATCATAGTCAAACTGGTAAAACTCAAAGTGAAGGAAAACAACTACAATTCAAAAGGCACATTACATAAAGAAAACTAAGAATTATAGCAGACATCTCATTGGAAGTATAAACCAGAAGTCAATGGATCATGATACTCTCAAGGGATAAAACATTAATCCAGAATCCCAGATTCATTGAAAATATCTTCTAAAAATAAAAGTGAAATAAAGAAAATTTTATATAAAACAAAGCTAAGAGAATTGGTTACCAACAGATTCACACCTCAAAACATGATAAAGGAAGGTTTTAAGTTGAAGGAAAATCTTTATGGAAATTTGAATGTACATGAATTAATGAAGACCACCAGAACTGATAAATGTGGGGGTCACTTTAAGTTGTTTTTAAAAAATTTTTCCTTAATTATTTAAAATCAAATTGACCATTTGAAGAAAATTATATTTTATTAAGGGAAGGTTATAACATGTAGAAAGAAAAATGTGATAAAATATAAATGACGAGAGGAGCTAAATAAAAATATACTGTTGAACGGCTTTACATTAAATGTTAAATGGTATATAATTAATTCAAGATAGGGTGCATATTGCAATTCCTAGAACAATAGTTAAATAACATGAAGTAATAGCAATATGAGGAATAAGATGCATATGAAAATACTACATGTTTTTTTATACTATGTGGCAATGAGAAAGAATGAAATATGGCCTTGTAGCAACATGGATGGAACTGGAGAGTGTCATGCTAAGTGAAATAAGTCATACAGAGAAGGACAGATTCCATATGTTTTCACTCCTATGTGGATCCTGAGAAACTTAACAGAAGACCATGGGGGAGGGGAAGGAAAAAACCACAAAAGGCCCCGAATAGCCAAAGTAATTTTGAAGAAGAAGACCAAAGCAGGAGGCATCACAATCCCAGACTTTAGCCTCTACTACAAAGCTGTCATCATCAAGACAGCATGGTATTGGCACAAAAACAGACACATAGACGAATGGAATAGAATAGAAACCCCAGAACTAGACCCACAAACGTATGGCCAACTCATCTTTGACAAAGCAGGAAAGAACATCCAATGGAAAAAAGATAGTCTCTTTAACAAATGGTGCTGGGAGAACTGGACAGCAACATGCAGAAGGTTGAAACTAGACCATTTTCTCACACCATTCACAAAAATAAACTCAAAATGGATAAAGGACCTCAATGTGAGACAGGAAACCATCAAAACCTTACAGGAGAAAGCAGGAAAAGACCTCTCTGACCTCAGCCGTAGCAATCTCTTACTCGGCACATCCCCAAAGGCAAGGGAATTAAAAGCAAAAGTGAATTACTGGGACCTTATGAAGATAAAAAGCTTCTGCACAGCAAAGGAAACAACCAACAAAACTAAAAGGCAACCAACGGAATGGGAAAAGATATTTGCAAATGACATATCGGACAAAGGGCTAGTATCCAAAATCTATAAAGAGCTCACCAAACTCCACACCTGAAAAACAAATAACCCAGTGAAGAAATGGGCAGAAAACACGAATAGACACTTCTCTAAAGAAGACATCCAGATGGCCAACAGGCACATGAAAAGATGTTCAACGTCGCTCCTTATCAGGGAAATAAAAATCAAAACCACACTCAGATATCACCTCACGCCAGTCAGAGTGGCCAAAATGAACAAATCAGGAGACTATAGATGCTGGAGAGGATGTGGAGAAACGGGAACCTTCTTGCACTGTTGGTGGGAATGCAAATTGGTGCAGCCGCTCTGGAAAGCAGTGTGGAGGTTCCTCAGAAAATTAAAAATAGACCTACCCTATGACCCAGCAATAGCACTGCTAGGAATTTATCCAAGGGATACAGGAGTACTGATATATAGGGGCACTTGTACCCCAATGTTTATAGCAGCACTCTCAACAATAGCCAAATTGTGGAAAGAGCCTAAATGTCCATCAACTGATGAATGGATAAAGAAATTGTGGTTTATATACACAATGGAATACTACGTGGCAATGAGAAAGAATGAAATATGGCCTTTTGTAGCAACGTGGATGGAACTGGAGAGTGTGATGCTAAGTGAAATAAGCCATATAGAGAAAGACAGATACCATATGGTTTCACTCTTATGTGGATCCTGAGAAACGTTAACAGAAACCCATGGGGGAGGGGAAGGAAAAAAAAAAAAAAAGAGGTTAGAGTGGGAGAGAGCCAAAGCATAAGAGACTGTTAAAAACTGAGAACAAACTGAGGGTTGATGGGGGGTGGGAGGGAGGGGAGGGTGGGTGATGGCTATTGAGGACGGCACCTTTTGGGATGAGCACTGGGTGTTGTATGGAAACCAATTTGACAATAAATTTCATGAAAAAAAAAAGATTAAAAAAAATGGTTAGAGAGGGAGGGAGCCAAAACATAAGAGACTCCTAAAAACTGAGAACAAACTGCGGGTTTATGGGGGGTGGGAAGGAGGGGTGGGTGGGTGATGGGTATTGAGGAGGGCACCTGTTGGGATGAGCACTGGGTGTTGTATGGAAACCAATTTGACAATAAATTTCATAATAAAAAAATACTACATGTTAAATTAAAAGAATATAGGAAAGGAAAAACAGGAAAAATGTAAGATAAATAGAACATACATAGAAAGATGATAGACTTACACCCTGCCATATAAATAATTCCATTAAGTGTAAATGTAAATAGCCCAATAAAAGGTAGAGATTCTCAGATTGGGTAAGAAAGCAAGACACAACTGTATGCTGTTTACAAAAAATACACTTTACATATAGACTCTAAGACAAGACAAGAAGTAAAAGGATGGAAATCTTTTATTTCTTTCACACATAAAGAATAAAATACCTTGAAGAAAGGAAAAATCAGTGGGGAAAGATCATGCTGGAACAATAATTTATATGAAAAAATATAATTCAACTCAAATCTCTTGTACTATATACAGGCTACACTGTGATAAGTTAAAAGCGAATACCATAAGCCTTAAAAAACCCACCAAAATAACAAAATGAATGGTTATGCTTAATAAGATTTCAAAAAAATAAAATTAAAAAACAAAATTATCAAGTAATGGAACAAAAGCATGAAAAAGAAGTAAAGAACACACGGAACAAATAGAAGACGAGTAGCAAAATGTTCTCTTTAACTGTAACAATATCAATAAACTCATTTAATGTAAGTGACCTGAACAATCCACTTACTAAAGATCTGTTTTCAGACTGAAGAAAAAAACAAATGAATATTCAAATGCATGCGTGTTTACAAGAAAAGAATGGTATCTATCAACAAAACTCCTGAATAAACAAACCACAACATAATAGAACTATAAGGAGAGGTAAACATATCTAAAATCATAAACAGAGCTTTATAGACTATTCTGTGAATAATTGATAGAACAAGAAAAGAGATAATCAATGAGAACATAGAAAATTTGAACAAATATCATCCTACAAGATGACATTGACATTTATGGGACATTCGAACAAACAACAGCAGAATACACATTATTTTCAAGTACACATGGAATATTTACTTATATATTCTATATTTTGGTAAAAAAAAAGGTTCAAATATTTTTTGTAATTTTTTTAACGTTTTTTTATTTATTTTTGAGACAGGGAGAGACAGAGCATGAACAGGGGAGGGTCAGAGAGAGGGAGACACAGAATCTGAAAACAGGCTCCAGCTCTGAGCTGTCAGCACAGAGCCCGACGCTGGGCTCAAATTCACGGACCATGAGATCATGACCTGAGCCGAAGTCGGCCGCTTAACCGACTGAGCCACCCAGGCGCCCCTCAAATATTTTTTTTAATTTTGATGTTATACTGAATTGTGTCTTGACCATAATGGGATTAAATCAGAAATCAAAAATAAAAAGATTTCTGGAAAATTCCTGCATATTATATATTATATAGTATAAATGTATTTATTGTATAATAAATATGCATGGTTTTTATTCTAAATAAAATATTTATTCTATATTTATTACAATTAACAATCTTCTAAATAACTCATGTGCTGAAAGAGTAATCAGATGAGGGGCACCTAGGTGGCTCAGTCGGTTGAGCATCCAACTTTGGCTCAGATAATGATCTTATGGCTCATGAGTTTGAACCCCGCGTTAGGTTGTGTGCTGTCGGCACAGACCCTGGATTCTGCTTCAGATTCTGTGTCTCCATCTCTCTCTGCCCCTCCCCTGCTCACTCTCTCTCTCAAAAATAAATAAACATTAAAAAAATTAAAAAAAGAGAGTAATCAAATGAAAAATAAAAAGTATTTTGAAATGAGTTAATATGAAAGCACAGAATATCATAATTTGCAGATGGCACTAAATGCTCAGGGAAAGATTTGTAGCACTAAATGCTTCTGTTATGAAGTACAGCCATGACATGATGACCTCAGTTTCCACTTTAGGAAACTAGAAAAATAAGAGCAAATAAGGACATGAAGAAAATATAAATACTTATAAATATAAATACTTATATATACTATAAATATATACTTATATATAAATGTCCCTAGTAACTTTGTTTATAATAGCCCCAAACTGTAAACAACTCAGATTTCAAGCAATAGGTAAATGGATAAACAAACTATGATATATCCATACATGGAATTTTACTCAGCAACAAAAATAACTGAATTATTGACACCCACAAATGACATTGATAAATATCACAATAATTACACTGGGTGAAAAAAAAGATACACATATTACATAGTTTCATTTATAAAAATTCTGAAACTTAATCTATAGTTACAGGATGCAGATTGATAGTTATGTGGGGACTAAGATAGATGTTGAGCAAAAAAGGAGAAGGAGAGAGGTATCCTGACTGTGGTCGTGGCTCCATACTTTTATATATAATATGTACATAGAATTTCAAATTGTACATTTTAAACATAAATGGTTTAAGATTTTTATTATCTCTCACTAAAGCTGTAAAAAATACAATCAAAATAAACTAATATAAAACAAGAAATCATTGAAAGCATATAGATACCTAGTAAAATTAAGATAATACACGATGCTAATATCCAAGCAAGAATGCAACATTCAGCATTCCATACAATGTACCTCTCTATCCAATTTTTAGCAGAAATATGGAAGTGTTAGGGAAGTTTTTGACAGATGAATTTTCCAAGTTTTTCTAAATAACCAGGCTTAGACAATTATAGCAAAGTTTGTTAGATTAAAATAACAGAGAGGAAAGTGCTGGGAAAGGATGAGACAGTTGCAATCAGTCAAGAAATGATTGGATGTATGAATTAACTCAAATGTAGTATTATGAAAACAAAGAGGCCATGATGAAATAAGCAAAAACGTAATATTGCAATGGCAAATGCTAATGCCCTGTTGTCACGGTTATTATTCATATTTTCATATAAACCACTTATAATTTGGATATATTCTTTTGAAATGCAATGTAAGACATTCCCATTATTTATTTATTTTTAAATTGGGGTCAGCAAGAAAAGATGAGCCAGTAATAATTTGGTTGAGATGTTTATTTTCTATATTCAACAAATTGTTAAAATTTTCAAATGATTTTACAAAGAACTATTTGAGGAAAGTTTACTAATTTTTACTAAATCAAAACTAATCTTTTAAAATAGTTTTAAACTATCATTTTAACCAATGAAGTTTTTATGCTTATAAGTGGAGTTTTATTTCCATTCATCAAAAAAGGGCAAGTGTCAGGCGAACATGATAACCATGGGTATTGAGGAGGGCACCTGTTGGGATGAGCACTGGGTGATGTATGGAAACCAATTTGACAATAAATTTCATATATTAAAAAAAAAGGGCAAGTGATTTATTATCGCTAAATAAACTACAAATAAAATTCTAGGCTTAGAAAACTTAAAAACCCAATTGGCTACCAAATTTTTGCTTTTTATACAGTTATATTCAATCAGACTCACAGCAGGGATAGATGAACCCTGAATTACTTTAGTTGAGATACACCTTTATGGAACTCATTAGTACCGTAGTAAACTTTGACTCACATTTACCTCAGTGACAAGTCATCATGTATCTCTAAATATATTAAAAGTAAATTTAAGTAGTTGAAAAAAATCTAAATACCTCCCTTTCAACTTGATTACTATATTTACATCAAACCTTTGGAAATTACTGTGGTGTTAGTGATCATAAATGATGAAGATATCAATTTACATAATATGTACTCTAACTTTTTGTTTAAAACACATTTGATTTAATTGTATGTGTATAAATCATATGTGCTGCATTACAAACTTCTCGTGTTTGAATAAATGTTATAGTAGAAATACATAGTAATTCCACAGGGAAATACTGATGGTTTGCACTTAAGGCCATCAATTCTACAAAGAATGCTACAGAATAAATTAGCATGCTTGAAACACTGTTTCAAATTTCTCAACAAAGGCTATAAAATAATATCTTATTTTTGATGTTAAAATTTTTATCTTGTTTTTCATCGCAAATGTAGCCATTTGCTAAAGCTGTCTATTGCTTCCAAAATGAAGCACTGCACTGTCAATAAATGTGAAAAATGTGATGCATTCGACACAAACAAGATGAGAAGGGAATGGGAATGAAAGATAAAAAAAAATAGTAAAACACATGAAATTGCACAAAACTTTCAAAATGAGTTTTGTATTTCGTAAATCTATTCTCCAATGGTAGGATATTCAGTAGAGAATACAAAGTATTGCTCCTAATAAGCTTTTAGTACCACCTGTCCTAGCAAAGGCTTTTTCCGTTAATATTGACGCCTTGGAAAAGCAATTTGCTTTGTGGAATAAAAAGGAATCAGCAGAGCCCAGACAGAGAAATCCAATTTTATCCTCAGACAGGCACAAAGCTGAATGCCTTCCATTTTAATGACTGACAGCTTCTATTTCTTTATACAAGCATCATGTAAGAAATGAACACAACTGCCAATGGAGGCATGATCCAGCCTAAAAGCCCCAGTGGCATCTTCTGTGTGGCATTTGTCTACATGGACACATACTAGATTCAAGCCCAGAGAAAAATATTACAATCTCATCAAGTTCTAGACAGAATTGCCGTAACAAAATGAGCAATATTATGTACAAAGCAGTGTATCCTTGAAAAAGAGCAGAGGATTTTAAAGAAAGAGTTCCTTGATAAACTGTATGTAGAGGGACCTGAGATTTCCAAAGTAAATAATTTCTCTTTATGGGACAACCTGATGAACATATTGTGTGTGTGTGTGTGTGTGTGTGTGTGTGTGTATGTGTGTGACAGAGGGAGAGAGAGAGAGAGAGAGAGAGAGAGAGAGAGAGAGAGAGAAAGTGGATTGAAAAGAAAGCAAAGTGCAAATTCCCTTTGACTGAGTGCCCAGTTCTTCAGTAAAGTTACTAAAAAATGTTTGATTGAGGATGTTCTTATGGAAGCAAATTAAAGAACTAGATTTTACAACCCAAGGAAGAATCTAGAGCCAAAAAGGGAAGCAAATGCAGACAGCAGAAAGACAGAATAGACAAGCAGGTCATGCGCAGATTTGAAGTGATTCATGGAAATGGAGGAAATAGTACAAAACATAAGGAACTGAAATTGAGGTTTAGGTCAAACTTGTACTTTCTGGATCTCTTTAAGGAGCTACCTAAAGTGACCACTGTAAGCTACATTATATTTCTATATTTAATAATTCAATTTGTGATATAATTTCATTTGCCATTATGGTTTGACCTCCTTAAATCGAAAAATTTAATTGTTAGCTCCTGCAACATGTGAAATCAATTTTGTCAGCCTAGGCAATTAGTAGAACTAAAAAACAGTTTCAGTTTGGAAAGGGAGCTATCTTTCATGATTTATTATTTTTATGCATAGTTATATTAATGAGATGAGAACAATTAAAGTAGCAAATTATATTTTTGTTTCAAAGTGAATATATGTTCATCTATTACGGAACTCAAATTTCTGTCTGCGTTCCAAACTCAGGGGCTAAGTACATGGTTTTCAGTGCATGGCTTCATTTTGTACCATATGCTATGTTTAGTTTACTTCTTTTCCTGTGTTAGCCAATTTGTTTTTTATATAACTGAAATCTTAACCCAAAGAAATGGTGTGGAGGCACTAACATTTTTTATTATTAGTCAGGCTTACCGACAGGACCTCGAAGTTAATAAATAGAACAACTGAAATTTGAATCTCTTAGGACTGTTTCCAAAGCATATGAACTATTTAAAATTCTATGTTGATAGTGAAGCCAGTGATCACTGAAAGGTGCTGGGAGAGGGAATTTGTTTTTTCAAAGAATCTCTCTTATTTATTATTCTTTTGTCTCTGAGAGAGACACTTTAAAAGAGAAAGAGATATAGATATAACTCTATTAATATATATTGATATTGATAGAGTGAAATAATTAAGTCTAAACTTTCTGATGAAACTTAGGGTATACAGTTATTCATATACTAATAGTTTTAGTATAACTCTAAAACTGATATTATTATAATTATTGTCAGATATAAGATGAAGGTTTGGAATGTTTCAGTGTTAGACTAGTTAGATATTAGTCTGTGGTGTCATATTTGAATAACAATGTTAGTTATTTTGAATTCATTTTTTATTGTAGTGTTACAAGTTCATGAGCCACACATTTTCTTGAATATTTATAAAGGCAAAGATTTCCATAATTAGTGTAGTTTATATTTTAATTCTGGCACTTTGAATTCATTTAAAGGTGAAAAAATATTCTCAGTATAGCTTATTATAATTTTAAAATTCGTAGATTCTGTTTTTTCCATTTTTTATCTGTTGCTTTCATATTTGGTTATTTTAGAATTGATAATATTTCCTTTCTCACGCAGGTTTAGCCTATAGATAATGAAGTCAAACAGATATATGCTGGAATAAAATACTCTTTACTTGCCAGCTGAGTGTCTTAGCAAATTTACTTAAGCTTCCATAGCCTGTTTTCCCATGTGCTAAAAATGAATGATAGAAAAGGTAGCTTTCAGAGGCAGGCCTATATAGTTAGCACAAAAACTCCCACAATCATCATCTTCAATACATGACCAGTATCATTGCCATTATTAATTGAAAATACCATTGGTGGTTCACCTCAATTAGAACTTAATATTATTTCTGTATATCTGTTCTAATATTATCTGACATTTGGATTATACCTATATTTACTTTGATGATGTTGAACTCAATTGATTTGTACCCACCTATTGAAAAGAGAATTCAGGGTAGTAGAAATAAGTTACATATATTTTTAAAAGCATTTTTATTATGTGAGAAGTAATCTTTGTATTTTCCCTTAAAAAATGTAATTTTATAAGATTAAAATAGACATAAAATTAACTAGGAATTAGCCAAACGAATTCAAGGTCTGGTTCAGATAAAGTGGCTATCCTTGAGTAGTAGCAGAATTAGGTTGAAAAAAGGTGAAAGGCACAAGCAGAGACATAGATTTTTGCTCAACTTGATCAGAAACAATTTCAGACAGTAATAGAAGGCTGTAAGACTAAGCTTTTTGTGAAAGATTTTTTATATACTCTTAAACATCACATTATCAATGTTTTAGTTCTGTTTGGCTTACTACATCTACCTTCTTAGCAATATGGTCCTTGAAGAGAAGAATTTTCCCAATTATACCAGAATTTGTTCCATTACAGTCAAGGATTCACCTTCATATTACATAAGAGCTTCCTGTCTCTGCATCTTTTGGCAAATTGCCTCTTCTTAAATGACAGTAACTCCAGAATATCCAGAAGGATGTTCATGGGTTCATGACATCTGATGGGCTAATCATTGGTGGCCCTATTTTCGTTATTATCAATTAATTCCATAATCTTGACCAGGCAATATGGGCTTTTAGAAAGTAGAATGTTTAAGTACCATCTTCCTTATGTAAACATTCCCCACTCAGCAACTTTAAACTATGGGATATAAGTTCTTTATACATTTTGGATACTAACCCTATATCAGATATGTCATTTGCACATATCTTCTCCCACTCCATACATTGCCTTTTAGTTTTATTGTGTTCTTTGCTGTGCAAAGCTTTTTATTTTGATGAGTCCCAATCATTTATTTTTGCTTTTGTTTTCCTTGACTCAAGAGAGATATCTAAAAAGAAGTTGCTAGGGCCAATGTCAAAGGGGTTACTGCCAGTGTTTTCCTCTAGGATTTTTATGAAAAATCTTTATGAAAAAGTTCCACATTTAGGTCTTTAATCCATTTTGAATTTATTTTTGTGTATGGTGTAAGAAAGTGATCCAGCTTCATTCTTTTGCATGTTGTTCTCCAGTTTTCCCAGTACCATTCGTTGAAGACACATTCTTTTCCCTGAACTTATAAAACTCAACACCCAAGAAATGAATAATCTAATTAAAAATGGACAGAAGACATGAACAGACATTTCTCCAAAGAATATACACAGATGGCCAACAATACATGAAAAGATGTTTAACATCACTCATCATCAGGGAAATACAAATCAAAACTGCAGTGAGATATCATCTGCCACATGTCAGGATGGGTAGGATCAACAACATAAATAACAACAGGTGTTGGAGAGGATGTAGATGAAGAGGATCTCTCTTGTGCTGTTGGTGGGAATACAAACTGGTGCAACCACTTTGGAAAACAGTATGGAGTTTCCTCAAAAAGTTAAAAATAGAACTACCCTACAATCTACAATTGCAGTACTAGGTAATTACTCAAAGAGTTTATAGCAGCCTTATCTACAATAGCCAGATTATAGAAACAGCCTCAATGTCCATTGACTGATCAATAGATAAAGCAGATATGGTGTGTGTGTGTGTATATATATACTGTAATATTACTCAGCTATAAAAAGAATGAAATCTTGGGGTGCTTGGGTGGCCCAGTTGGTTGATCGTCCGGCTTTGGCTCAGGTCATAATCTCATGGTTTGTGGGTTTGAGCCACACGTCGGGCTCTGTGCTGACAGTTCAGAGCCTGGAGCCTGATCCAAATTCTGTGTTTCCCTCTCTCTCTGCCCCTCCCCCCACTCATGCTCTGTCTCTCTCAAAATAAATAAGCATTAAAAAAAAAGAATAAAATCTTGTCATTTTCAATGACATAGATAAAGCTAGAGAGTATTACAGTAAGAGAAATGTCAGTGAAAGAACAAATACCATATGATTTCACTCATATGTGGAATTTAAGGAACAAAACAAATGAGCAAAGGGAAAGGAGAGAGAGGCCAACCAAGAAACACATTTTTAAAAATTTTTAAATGTTTATTTGTTTTTGAGAGACAGTGGAGAGGCAGAGAGAGATGGAAACACAGAACCTGAAGCAGGATCCAGGCTCTGAGCTGTCAGCACAGAGCCCAACACAGGGCTTGAACCAGTGAGCTGTAAAATCATGATCTGAGCCGAAGTCGGATGCTTAACCAACTGAACCACCCAAGCGCCCTGACACATTCTTAACTATAGAGAATAAACTGATGGTTACCAGAGGGGAGGTGGTGATGGGAATTAAGGAGTGCATTATGAGCACTGGCTGTTGTATGGAAGTGTTGAATATTGTACACCTGACACTAATATTGCACTATATGTTAATTAACTATAATTTATCAAAACTTAATTTTAAAAAACCTATGGGATAGATTTAAGTATACAAGAGTAATTTTTTTAAAAAAAATTTCACCAAAGCACCAAAAGTTCAGAAAATAAAAATTAATAGACAACATTAAAAAAAAAATCAACTGCAGCTAATAAGAACTTAGAAACAAGTCACATTTTTGCTGAATACATTCTCATGTACTGCTAATGTATATATTAATTGCTAATATCTGTTAGGTAATAAACATGCCATTCAGCGATTTTCTTAATCTACAGTAATCTGCCCAGTCAACAGTGATGCCTGCTCCTACTTTGCCACCAGTAAACTGATTTTCTTTGTACATCAGTGTGTCAGATCAAGGGGATGAAGCAAAATTAATTTAGTCCAATTCTGATCCTTTATCCCTTGTTCTCAGCCTTTCTCCTGCAATTAAGTGTTCTTATGTGATTCAGTTCTGGCCAATGAATCCATGAGAATGTTGCTGGTGGCCTCCTGGAGAGATTATTTCCTCCATGACCAAAGGACAAAGATATATTAAGAAGTCTCTTGTCATTCTGGTTAGGTTGTTACACTTTCTGCCTTTGAATAAAGTTGTGTAAGGAAATGAAGCCTGGAGATTTTGTAACCACCTGACAATCAGGGAAAGATTGAGAGAACTGAAAAAATGGCACAGAGGCTTGATATCACTTAATTGATGAACTACTTTTCTCTAGACTATTTTTCAAGAGGTACTTAAATAACATTATATTTATTGTCTTATGGATGTAACATACATTATTGTGCAGAGGAAAAAAAAAAACACGAGAGATCATCTAATAGCCCAGTAATAGGTACCTTAACATAATAGAATGTATGTTATTTCATTAAGATGGAGTTTTAGATTTTAATGAAGTGGTTATGATATTTGCTATGGAAAGAATACAGCATGCATAATTTTAATAGAAAGATTACTCTAGGGGCACCTGAGTGGCTCAGTCAGTTAAGTGTCCCACTTCAGCTCAGGTCATGACCTCACGGTTAGTGACTTCGAGCCCCATGTCTGGCTCCGTGCTCACAGCTCAGAGCCCAGGGCCTGCTTGGATTCTGTGTCTCCCTCTCTCTTTGTGCCCCTCCCCTGTTTGTGCTCTCTCTCTTTCTCAAAAACAATATAGATAAATAAACTTCAAAAAAATACTACTGTAACCATGTGAAAGCCATAAAGAAGAAAATCAGAGAGGAAATACCGTTGTAGATAGTGGAATAATAAGGGACTTTCTCAGCTCCTTTCATTCACATAATTCCCAATGTCTTGTTTATGAGTGTATGTCATATTTTACAATCAGCAAAATATACCAAAGATCATTGATATCAACATAAATATAATGTTGGAACATTTAGTTTGCCATACATAAGTGAGAATCCCTAAAAGTATTTCAGTCTATTATAATAACTAGTGATTATAATATTGTATTGAAGTTTCTTAGAAAAACTTTAGTCAGATTTGGAGTTAGCTTTTTAAGACAGCAGGAAAAAGTGTGTTATTTTATTTAAAAATATGCTATATTTCTAGTTTAACAATATTTATTAGTATATAAAATTGACATACATGCAATGATTTATTTACCTATGGATGCTAAATGCATGAAGTAATAATACATGGTGAATCACAATAATTGATTGTGATTCTGAATCACAATCTCTGAAACGTGGTGTTAAGAAATAGGATGAATACCTACACTCTAAATAAACACTCATTAGCCTTTTAAGAGACATACTTTTATTTAGGGGGAATGTTTTCTTTTAAAATATTATTATAATTAAGTTCAGTTTTAATCATACCATTTACCATAGTTGTCTCTGGAATGCTTTTTAAGGCATCTGTTCATTTTACAAATGTTTTCTCAGACATTTAATATGTATTTTATGTTTCTTTCATTTTGTTTTCCATCTCATAATATCATTCATTGTTGAGATCAGAGCATAACTTCTAAAGATTTCAGTCACCGGTTGGAGAAAAACCATTAGTGCACTTGATATTTGAAAGTGCACCAACTCTGAAAGTGAGATGCTCTAGGGGAGTATTAAATGTTTGGTACTATACAAGAAGCTGACATCATCTCGGGGATGTTGCCAGAAGATATTTGAAGTGTCAAGTGCTAAAGAATTTTAGTGTCTGCTGACAGTGTCTGATTTCTCCTACTCTGGCAAGTGTGTGAAAAGACTGAGTATAAAGAGTATGTATATTTAGAGTTTAGAAAATGCTTTCCAACATAGTTAATGATTGAAAAAGCTAATGCTGATTTATATTTCCAACATAGTTAATGATTGAAAAAGCTAATGCTGATTTATATTAACTAAAGATATCAGTCCAGAACACACAAGAATTACTCTAAAAGTCAATGTGTAATAAATAGCTTATAATTTTAATATTGCATGAACTAATAACTGAAAAATCTTTGGGGGTCATCTAACCTAAAGTTCGAATTTACAAATGAAGACATTGAAACCAATATTCTGAGTGATTTACCTATAAATCTTATATATCTTGTCTAATAATCTTGGCAATATGTCACAATTATAAATTTTGGGCATATTCTGATCTTTTAACCAAAATTATTTTTTTTCACACTTCATTAGCAACCAATAAACAAACAACCAAACAACCAAATACCAAGGTGAAAACCTAATAATATACACTCTGGAGTAGCCTTATAATTCTGTGTATATCCCTGCTTTAGTCAAAAGAATAAATTTTGATACAGTCTCAGCTTATTATATAAAAATACATCCCCCAGTTCATTGTGAGGTAAGAAATGCTCATATATTTATTTCTATTTCCTTTTGCAAGTAAATTATTTCTTGCTTAATGTAAATATTTTTCCTTTGTTAATAAGTTTCTGATTTGATTATTCAATGTGTTTGTAAATACAGAAACATAAAAAAGAAAAGGCAATCTCGCCATTGTCATTCAAGAGGATCAACAGGATTATAGTTTATCATTGTTTTTGTTTATAGAGCTGGTCTTATGCAAGACTGAATCCTATCTTTGTTTTTAATAACTGTGTAGCAAAAATTCTTAATTTTTTTCAACAATATTATGTGTACTTTAAAGTTCTCAACTGACAAGAAATGGCTCTATAAAACTTCTTGTAAAAGAAGACATAGAACTGAAAAAGAATCATTTAAGATTAAAGCAACATAGGTAAGCCAGTATTGACTGAAAAATCTGTAAAGCTAAGTACACACATATCTCATTTTTTCATAAAGCATAGTAGCAGTTCAAATCTAAATACATTATTGCAAACAATATTACTACAGATGATTTCTTTAATCAAAAAATAATCAGTAAACTGTAAAAACTGTAAAAGTCAGACGTTAATTTTTGTCATGTAGTCAGTAACACTGCCAAATGACTATATTTTCAGGCAAACATTTTGGTGTTATTTTAGATGTAAAATAATGGCTTGCTTTATTTTAATACATATGAATAAAGTTACTTCTTAAGTCAAACTAGTTATAATAGTACTCGGCCCTTGAAATACTCAAGAATATGATTTTTACGAATATTTATATATGTGTATAATTTTATAGTGACCCAAGGTTTAATCTTTGTGAGCTTGACCTTCTCAGATTCCAGTCATTAATTTATAATCTAGAATACCTTGTTGCATTTTGTGTTTTTTTTCTACAATTTCTAAATCTATTTAATTTGAACCATTGTGGGATTTGTGAACAAATAATGTTCGAAGTAATATTTTGTCACACGAAATATGAGCATAATATCAAATGGAGCCCTAAATCTCTCATCAACAATTGCATTTGTCTGTGCATCTATTTCATTATACTGTTATAATTTTAGAAGGAGCTTACAAGAATGGCTCCCAAAACTATAAGACACACACACACACACACACACACACACACACACACACACACTTAAAAATGACGCAAATTTTATTTAAATGGGACAATAAACAAGGCTTATTTCTTGTAGAATAATACAAGACTTTTCCTTTCCATCACGTTTTAAAAATAGCTGTTTTTTCATTGTGTTTCTGAAGGAATTCTCTTCATCTAGTTAATTAACACATTCATCACCTCACTTTGTGTGTGTGTGTGTGTGTGTGTGTGTGTGTGGAAACATTTAAGTTCCACTCTCAGAAAATTTCAATTATACAATCTAGTATTATCAATTATAGTCATCATGTTTTACATTAGACCCTCAGACTTCATTCATCTTATAGATGTAAATAGTTGTTTTCAATATAGCTTTGTTCATTGCATTTTCACACAGTTTTTAATTTTTAATTATTTGGCCACTTTTTATTTATCTTTACTACTCGTGTTAGACTTTGACTAGAAAATAATTGCTGTGTACTTGAACTAAAAATGTATTACTTCCTCTATTGTCCAATGGGTATAAAGTTTTAGTTATGACAGACAAATAGGTACTGGAGACCTTCTATTAAACACAGTGCCTATAGTTAACAGTAAGGTATCATGTTCTTCAAAATTTGTTATAAGGGTAGAACTCATGTTAAGTGTTCTCACTACAGAGAATGAAAGCGAAACAAAGGGACACACAGAAACTTTGAGAAGTTTTGGACATGTTTATAAACTTGATTGTGGTGAAGTTTTCACACGTATTTGCAGATGCCCAAACTATTCAATTGTATACAATCAATATGTCTCTTTTTGCATATCAACTGTATCTCAATAAAGCTGTTAAAAAGGATTTGATTTTTACTCCCTGAATTTTCTTTTTTTTTTGAGTGTTTATATATTTATTTTTAGTGGGAAGGGGGCCAGAGAGAAAGGAAGAGAGAGAATCCCAAGCACGCTCTGTGCTGTCAGCATAGAACCCAGAACTGTGAGCTCTTGCCCTGAACTAAAGTCAAGAGTCTGATGCTTAACCAACTGAACCACCCTGATGGAGTTTTCTTGACTGATATCTGAATGCTCCATTGGAATTTTAGTCAACAAAAGCCAAAACATGTCTAAAATTGGATTTTTGTCACCATCAACTCCTTGAACTTGCTAGGTAGGTAGATCTTTAGTAAGAAACAATCCCTCAATCTCAATGGCTTAAAGAGCAAGGATTCTCACTTGTGGGTTGTAGGAGTTTGCTTCACATTCCTCCTCAGGAATCAGGACGCCACTATTTGGTCACTGTCAAATGCCATGGCAGATAGACAATCGTGTACATGTGTCACATCACTAAGAAATTTTTTGGCCAAATAAAATCCCTTAGCCACACCTATCTTCAAAGGGACAGATGTATGTAATTTTATTGCATATGTAGAACGAATAGCACCAGTGTCTTCCTTTACTTTTATTAAAGAAAATAAAGTAATAACTCTAAAAGAAAATCAAGAAATCGAAAGTAGCATACTATCTAATGGGTGCCTGGATGGCTTAGTTGGGTAAGCATCGAATTTTGGCTCAGGTTGTGATATCGTGGTTTATGAGTTCAAGCCCTCATCAGGCTCTGTGCTGACATTTGGAGCCTGGAGCCAGCTTCAGATTCTGTGTCTCCCTCTCTGCCTCTCCCCTGCTTGCACTCTCTTGCACTATCTCTGTCTCTTAAAAATAAATAAACATTTAAAATTAAAAAAAAATAAAGTAGCATACTGTCTTTAAAGTATGGCTTAGTAAAATGTTGAAAAGTCTAAGGTCAGAAAAGTATGAATATAAATGCTCATGCTTCAGGGCGCCTGGGTGGCTCAGTTGGTTAAGCATCTGACTTTGGCTCAGGTCATGATCTCACAGTTCGTGGGTTTGGGCCCTGCATCGGGCTCTGTGCTGATAGCTCAGAGCCTGGAGCCTGCTTCAGATTCTGTCTCCCTCTCTCTCTGACCCACCCTGGGTCATTAACCATTTATGATTAATTTAACCATGGTTAAATAACATGATTATGTGGTCTACCAAAGAGTTATATAGAAGGTACAAAAAATTGAAAAGGGGGACGTTTGCTACTTAAAAAGCGGATTAGTAAATGGAGAAAAACTTGGAGCAAAATATAAGACAGAGGATCAAGATGGATATATCTATGGTCATATAATAGTGCATCTATTATCTATTTCTCTTTCCTTGGATTTCCAGATAGTATGATGCACAAGAGACTCTGATTATAAACCATGATAACAGTGTAACTATCAAATCTCAGTAAATATAGGACATATTTGGCATCTCATAAAAAGTAAGAAAAGAGAAAAAATGAAAGATCTTGAAAATAACATTTGCTAATTTTGTAGGAAAGTATTCATTTAATTTGGAGTTGAAAGAATCAATATCATCCTATTTTTACTTAAACTAATTCCAATGTCATATTCATTCATTAAAACTATATTATTTACACTTTTTTAATGTCAATTTACATTATACAATAGTAACGTGAGCTCCAAGAGATCTCTGCTCAACAGGTTTATTCCCTAGACAATAGGGTTTCCTGCAATTAGTTATCACTCTGCTGGGAATAGCATTGGTATCAGGTATCAGAGATTGTCATATATCCAACTCTTATTACTCATTTTGCTGAGGAAAAAAAAATGACGATAATAAACATGGAAAAAAAACTATGGATGAATGGACTTGAGGATTTTGATTTCACAAAACATCCCCAGATTATTTTGAGTGTCTTGGTCTAAGAAAAATATTTTGTCAAGAACATTTCTCATTGCTTTATCTTATTAAATAAAATTGAAAGCATATGGCCATAATTACTCACATACATCTTAGCAAAACATCGGTATAAAAAATCTTACGAATTCTGTGTAGATTTATGAGTTACATCCCTTTACTAAGGTTTTTGTAACATTTTAACTGGGAATTGGGATTTAAAGAATGAGACGGTTTAAGCTATTTAGACTCTATTGAAGTCCAATAAAATGGGGAATGATATGCTCATCAAATAATATATCAGTGGATTTACATATGTACAGCAATTTTGAAGATGATTCATGAGCCAGTCTGGCATGATGTAAACAAAATTGAAACTGTAGTCACAAGACAAAAGTTTAATTCTCTTTGAAATCCAGACTCTGCTTTTTAATTCTCTAAGCTTTAGTTTTCTCATCTGTATAATAGAGATATTGATTTCTCTTCCACAAAACTGGAATTCCACAGAATTGTTCTGAACATTAAGTCAGTAAAATACGTTACAATACTACATGATGCCTTGTGCAAGGAAAGCGTATATGAAGTTCTCTTTGAATAAAAAGATATACCATGGAACTTTTGTGGGTTAAAATTTGATATACAAACTAAAAGTCCTATATTTCAATATTTCTATGTATTGTTTATCTACCTATCTATCTAGCTATCTATCATGTGTTGTACTAAGATTTTCAGAGCTCATTCCATTGATAGTTCTATATGTTCCTGAGATGGCAGGACCCATAGCTAGTGAAATTCTTATGCATAAATAGACTGGCTGTGTGGTTATTCATTGCTTACCTCCTCCTCCCTTTCACTTATGTATATACGTATGTATGTATTTATTTGTATTTTTTAAAGTTTATTTATTTATTTATTTATTGGAGAAAGAGAGAGTGCACATGAACAGGGGAGAGGCAGAAAGAGAGAGGGAGAGGTGGAGAGAGAGAGAGAGACAGAGAGAGAAAGAGAGAGAGAGAGAGAGACAGAGAGAATGCCAAGCAGGCTCCACACTGCCAGCATAGAGCCTGTTGCTGTGCTAGAACCCATGAACAGTGACATCATGACCTGAGCCAAAACCAAGACTCAGATGCCTAACTGATTGAGCCACCCAGGCACCCCTCTCCTCCCTTTTAAATACCTTTACGTTGGGCAGAAAACCATGTCCCCTTTACAAATGGCAGAGAAGGACTCCAGCTACAGGGGGAATAGCAAAGGCTATCACAATGCTAGCCACTGGGAATTGAAGTTCAAATAATTTGTCCACTGAAGCTTGGTACCTGAGTCACCAAGGAAAATATAACAGAGTCAACACTAATTGGAATGATACTTTTACTAACACAGAGAAGAGCCAGAAGATCAACTCTAATAGTGTGTGTAATCCCTCGTGGTTACACACACTGGCTACAATCCCTCCTGGCAGCTGACGCAGGGCAATCGGCCTGTGTGTTCCACTCTCATGCCCCAGTAGAAGGACCTGACTACACTTCCGTGGAGTATGGAATACTGAAAGCGGGGCACGCCTGAGGTCCACTGACATACACATGTAAGTAGAACAAAGGAACACTCTGATCATGAAACGGGAAAAGATATTCCAGCATGAGGTACAAGTCCAGTACAGACTGTGCGAGCTCTTTATCTCTTGGTAAGAAAATGTTCAGTCCCCAAATTGATTGTTATATGGCTGAATGAAGATCAATGGACTATGCACACGAGGCTGCCTTTTCCAACATTTAAATTGAATTTTGGTCAATAAAAGATGCAGTTATACATGAATAGGAAAAAAAAACCCAGGTTTAACACTAAGATGAAAACTATATATATTATACGTGATAAATTTGGAGAATTCAGGTATTTGTATATGTCTCTTTTGAATATGCGATTTTAAATCATTTTTAAAAGCTTGACAATTTAGCATAGATAAAATTTAAAGTCAAATTTAGAGGACAACTAAATACTCCTTTAATTTTGGGAAACACATTTCTGGCTAAATGATCTAACCTGAACAAATTTTAACATCTTCTTTTATATCTTTTTCATGCATGTAACTCCCTCAACATCCGTGAACTCCCATTGACTTCAATATGTGCAATTTAATTGAAACTTCTGAATGCCCAACTCCTACTAACATAAATTGAAGAAAAAAAATAATTAGTTTCAGTGGGAGTTATGTGAATGTACAGATGGCAGATTTGAGCCAAATCAAAGTCATTATTCATTTTCACAGTTTTGATGGTCTCCCAGATTAGAATCAAGGTCTTATTTTTAAAACAAAATAAGAAAAATAGGATACCCATTTTTACTGTGTATAGGTTACGGATGAGAAGAAGAGCTGGCCTTTTCTTCCCTTACTTTCAACTTGTGTCTGTTTTTTAATACAACATGAAGAAATAGTGTACAATATATGAAGCAGGATCTTCATCTTACGAGAATGTCCGGGTAAAATAAATTTCTTAGACAAAAGATTTTCTCATTTTTATTTTCTAAAGATATTGGAAGTGAAGTTAGTAGCCTTCCCAAAGCATTTTATTTAGAATGTAGGTTAAACATATAGCTAACTAGAAACGATGAACTATGTAACTAAATTGAATTAATATATTTTATGGAGTGAATAATATTCAAGTTAAATTTTTCTTAAGATATCAGTTATGTTCATTTTAAGAATTAGAGAAGGCTGCACCAAGTGTTCTTTTTGAGATTTGACAAAATGTGGTTTATTTTTTCAAAAGGTGTCATCGTTGTCATAAGTAAGATGGCCAGGTATAGACAAACACTAAAGAGAGATTTCAAATATGAAAATCTTATTAATGCAGTTTATAAAGTAAAGGCCCTGAAAATATTTAAGCCATGGTATATTGACATGCAATATTTTCATTAAAAGTAATATTCTTTTTAATTTTGATATATTTGCTTTAGATTGTTAGTTTATAATACACATAAAAGAATAAAATATGTGGAGAAAACTTTAAATAAAACATAAAATGCTATCTTACATCAAACATAACTTTACTAGTTATGCAATTCAAAGTACATTTGTCAAGTGAATGATGCTTTGCTTGGCTAATGGTTAGGAACCAAGTCATTTATAAAATAAAAGTGGCATAACATTATTTCCGGATGACTACTTCAACCAAAAGAACTAAAAGTATTATTGAGAAGTTGATAGGATTTTAAAGCAGTTATATAAATAATGAAGTAGAAAAATGATGATAAATTGGCAACATAACAGAAAGAGTAACATTGTTTTCTGATTGATAGATCATAATTGGATATATATTCAAATAAATAGTAATGGGCACTGCTTTCCTTTGAATTTTTTTCATATTGTTATTGTATTTATGACACCATATGATTAAAGCACTTATTTTTCCCAATACTACATTTTTTCTCCCCAAAATGAAAAGTACTATTGCTCTGAAAGCTGTATGTTGAGAATTGTTCATTTGTTTTGATGGATATATATGGCTCTATTCTGAACATTTTCTTCCCTATAAAAACAAACATTTGTGATAGAATTAGCCCACAACGTGCTGTAGGGAAGCCTTCACAATTATTTAAAGACATTTGTAGAATTAACTTTTTTTTGTTGCATCAATCCTAATTACTACAAATCCTTGTACATATATTATTTCTACCTTTTAAATCCTGAGAATATATTCCTTCTTAGAAATCAGAGGATCAGAACCAAGTGTGATGATCTTGTATGTTAAAAAAATTATGCTATAAATTAGCTATATTAACTTCAGGCCAGCACACCTGAAGCCTAAAACTAATTCTACATCTCAAATAAAAGTCTGTTAACACAAGAAAAATAATTCCCCTGAGGACACAATTTCTTCAGAAGATGCAGTTTGTCTTAAATATATGCTGATAATTCAAAAAACTGTAACACATCTGCTTAGTTCTTTCCAAAATAACTAATTACAAACAGAAGTTAGAGCAGAACATTTTGTGCAATGGTGAAAAATAGACCCATAATTCACATGAGTTGAGTTCATGTGGTCTACTCACAGTTTTCACGAAGACCCAACAAATAATTTAAATAACTTATAAAACGATCTATTCCTTTCTTTGTTTCAAATTTTTCGAAAACTGAAAGGAAAGGAATAGAGTTGTTTCTTTTTGTATAGAACTGGATCTTGAATTGCTGTATAAACATACGTTGAAGGTAGATAAAATTCTTATCCCAAAAGCCAAAAGTCTGGCCAGAGAAATAAATCATAAAAATGAGCCCGGATGCAAAGTTTGTTATAGAATCTACTGCAACAATTAGAGCTCTTCTCTTATCAGGGTCTGGCTCCATGCATGAGAATTTCTTAGTAGAGGGAGGTAAGAAAAAACATCTCTTTCCTTAAAGTTTTATGAGATAGTTTATAAAAGTATTAAAGGACTGGTTTCTTGCTTCCTTAAATAATATTGCTCATAGCACTGATTGTTGCCAAAGGTCTACTATTGACTCTCAAGAAACAGTAAAATTAAGCCCTTATCTCTTTAGACCAGAAGTCTTCTTTCCAATGTTTTTACTTAGAGATCATAAGCTTACGTGCTTTGGCCTGGAGTAGCTGTGAAAGTCTCTTACAACCTTCAACCATCAGCTCTGCTGCATATTTACATACTAGCCATGTTTGCTCAGATTTACCACTGAGTCTGATGAAATAATTTTGCAGCGATGTTTTTTTTTTTTTTGCTATTGTTTTGTTTTGAGTGATGAAGTCAATAATCAAACATAGATTAGTGTTAAAATTGGAATCCTATAAGGTAGAATAAGTTTTCCTGAGTTGCAGTCTTATATGCAATATTTCTCATGATACCTAAGAATCAACTACTAGGTTGCCAATTGGAATATACAATGAAGGTTGCAAAAGACTGAGTTTTTGTGGTATTTCTATCATTTAGCACTACCATATCAGGTAGGGAGTCTGAATTTGTGCCAGTGCCTATTTAGACAACCTAAATGCTAGATCATTGGAAGGAGGTGATGTGGAGAATTTTATTCAGTTTGAATCACATTAAGACTCTCATTCACTTTTGGGCCAGACCATGATCCTAGACTCCTGAAATGTTGAAACTGGAAAATACATCAAGTGTCAGCTAATTTTGCCATTTCCAAATTTGTCTAGGTATTAGAATCTTTTAGAGAGATTTTTTTTAGACATCCGGGGGACATGATTCAAATCTACATTTTATGTTACCTGGTATTGTTACATAAAAACCATCCCCAAATTCAGAAGCTTAAAATAACTTCAAATTATGATATTGCATAATTGAGTTCATTGCCTGGGACTAAGCTAGGTGTGTTTGTTTGTTTGTTTGTTTGTTTGTTTACCCCTGCTAGTATCACTTATGGATTCTCATTGGCAGTATTTAATTGGAAACACGGCTGGAGCTGGCCTGTTCAGATGGTTTCTTTCTACAGGACCTCTTAAACACAGAATCATCAAGAATGGGACCTGGAAATTTGTATGGTACTTAAAATGACACTTTGACAAGTGATTCTGATCCATTAGGATCAGTGAACAATCAGTGAAAAAGTCAATGAGGAAATGAGAACATGGATCCAGACAGGTTCAATATCACCTACAAGGCATTGAAGTTAGTTAATGATAAGGCAATGTCTAGAACTCAGATCTTTGGATATTGTGGACCTAACTTTGTTTCTCCACATCATTCCATAATTTTCTTTTGCATAGACTGGTGAGGGCTTAATATACTGAGTAGTAGCATAGGACCATGCATAGCACCATGCACTAATATGCTATAATTTAAAATCTATTATAAAATTGTAGATTTTTCAAAAAGTATATGTGAAAAAATTGTAGATTTTTTAGATGGATAATAAATTTCTAAGTCTGTGACTGTGTGTGTATTGTGTATTTGTGTGTGTGTGGGTGTGTGTGTGTGTGTGTGTGAGTGCGTTTGTGTACACCTTGCTAAAGATTCAGAAAATGCTTTGATTCTTTGGATATGAATCAATGTTGAGTTCCAGTCTACTTGTCTTTGTTGGGATTCTGTGCTAATTCTCTATGCCTCATCTTTAGAAATCGCTTTGGGCCATAGGTTCATATTTTCCTTGCCTCCTTTTCAAGGTTAAGGAGGAAAAGTGTATTAGAACTTATACCATTAGCAACATTTCAGAAATCTCAATGCCCCAAATGTAGGCCTAGCCTAGTAAGAAGACATTTCCCTCTATTTGTGATGCAGTCCTGCCTACAGAGTCTTGTCCCATGTCCAAATAATGACTTTTTCACAGAAAGATTTACAATGAGATTATCCTTTGTCTTTATGAGCAATCAGACCAATACCTTCAAATGTGTGGGCATTCTTTGCTCTCCTCTCCCCAAAACCATAACACAGCCATCCAACATCTAAGCTTTTAAAGGCAAATTAAACAATCCAGTTTACTTACTTCTCAGAAATTCTCCTTGACATCAAGATGAAGACTAGAATCTCCACCTCCAGTTTATCTTTAAGCCATTCCTTGAAAGATAACAGGACATAAAACACACAATAAGAACCAAAACATAAACTGGTATAAAGTAGACTAACTCAGGATTAAGAAAAGTAAGGAATTCTAAAAAAAAAAAAAAAAAAAAGAAATATTCTATTTAGAACAACTCTGCCCGTCACCCAAAATATATATTTTTGTTGTTAAGCAGAATAATTTAGCATACCAGAGGGATAAAACCCCAAAAATCTCTTATAGAAGAAGCTTTTATTCCTCATCCCTAGCCAGCTTTCCTTTCCCTGTAGGCACAGAGGCACATCACAATTTCTCTTCTTCTGACTTAGGCAAAACCAGGTGCGTCATTCTAGCCAGTGCACTGTAGGAAGATATGGAACAGTGTAAGACTCCATGGACCTCTTCCTATGCCAGAACAACCACATCAACCTTTATTGAGATAGAACAAGACTGGTATAGCCTGGATTACTGAATAACAACATGGAAAATAGCTTCCCTTGGAATATCACCCAGACTTCAATACATGACGAGAAATAAAAAATTTCCTTTTTTGTGCTGCTGAGATTTTGATAGATTTTGTTTGTTCTGCATGTAGCATACATATCCTAATCTACTCCATCTAAGGAAAGTACACCATAGAAGAGTTTTGCTTTATCTTTCCACACTTAAATAATAATTACAGTGATTTATCTAGTGATTGTTCCTAAAAGTAAATTGAGTCCTTTTTTGGTATCCCAAAACATGCTCTATGGTTGCTATCATAACACTTATATTGCTCTGGGTTGGGAAGGACATGGAAGGAATGATGAGGGCTACAGGTAACAGTTTGTTTCATGATCTGGATCTTGTTCACACGTGTGCGTATAATTTTTGAAATTCATCAACGCTGGCTACACATGTTGTTCACTTAAGATTTATCAATCTGTACACTTAAAATCTATATACTCTTCTAAATAAATGTTTTAATTTATTTAAAAAGTTTACTAAAAATAACTTCTAAAAATACAAAACTAGGTCATTGTTTTGCTTATATTTGCTTCAAAGCTTCCCCACAAAATTATAGAATCTTTGAGGTCTAAAATATTAGACTATTCTCTTTAAATCCCCAAATCCTAGGATTCAATTTACCACTATAAAGATTGATACTTAGGGATACTGGAAACAAAGAAACAGAGAAGACCCTGTGTCTTAAATCAACTGGAATAATTGAGAATTCCTTAAGACCTACATAAAATCAGATCAAACTTCCATAAATAATCCTTAAGGAAATCTAAGTATTCCCCAAGATTTCTACAAATTCTTGGGGATGGTAGATTTGTACTATCTTTAGCTCTGGGCTTCTGAGTCCACACACTTTGTTTGAGTTTTGGCTTCTACAACATGCTTCATGTGCCATTTCTATTCAGAGATTAATTAAGCAAGGTAAAAGACTCCGCCATTTGCTTAAATAAGACAAACAAGCAAGTAAGCAAACAAACAACAAAAACAAACAAAAAACCTCTGAGAAAACACTTGAGTGTGTAGAAACATGCCTGAAGGCTAGTGGACTAGCTTGAGAATGAGAAGCTCCTGGGGCTACCATTTTAGAGGAACACAGATTTTTATGGATATTACCTCCAGAGACCACAATGGTCTCATGGATCTGAGAAAGATCTCCTTCTAGCTCTGGCAGGGAGCAGGGAAACTTAATCAATGTGAAATACACCCAGAACACTCTGCATCACAAAGGACTACTTCCTAGGTGAAAAGATTTTACTTGAGCCTTATCCTAGCTGGAGAAGGGCATTTATCCCTCTTTTTTAATACTCCCCCCAACCCCCGCCCCAAACTCCACCTTCTCTGTCCCCACATAAGGGGAAACACACAAGCCATACCAATGGAGAAGCACTTTTGAAATTCACTGCCTGGAAACAAAGGCCTACCACAAGCTTGACTTAATCATGAGGTCAGAAAATGCTTCTCCTCTCCAACACCTTACCACCACACCAAAGGGCTGCAGTATAACAGTGGATAACACCTAAAAGAGCTGTGGGACACAGACTGTGCCTGAGGAGGAGTACTTGAGGAAGTCCAAAATAAAGAGAGTTTATAAAAACAAGAAACAAGGAATCTGAAGACGCTGGAACCTAAAGCTATAGCAAACATTAAAACCTAGCCAACTCCTAGCCAGATAAACAAGAAACTTCACAATAAAGTCCTATTTCTCTCAGTTCTTTTTCACATGGTTCATCATATCAGGTATTCAACAAAAGATTACAAGATATATCAATGGAAGGAAAAAAATCTGAACCGACAAAGCAAGCATCAGAACCAGACTCAGACATGAGACAGATGTTGGAATTATCAGACAGGAAATTTAAAATAACTATGATTAATATGTGGAGAGTTCTAAGACAAAAAGTAGAAAATGTGCAAAAATAGATATGTATTTAAGCAAAAAGAAGAAAACTCTAAGAAAGAATCAAAAGCAAAAGTTAGAAAAACATACTTTAAGAGAAATTAAGAATATTTGTTATGGGCTCAACAGTAAATGACATGGTAGAAAACAAAACAAAACAGTGAACTTAGAGATAGGTAAATAGAAAGTTTTCAAACTGAAATCCAAAGAGAAAAAGAATGAAAAAAACAGGATGGAAACCAAAAAATGTGGCACAATTTAAAAAGATGAAAATACACATAATTAGAATACCAGAAGGAGAAGATAGAAGAAAGCAGAAGAGACATTTGATGTATTAATGGCAGAGAACATAAATTAATTACAGACACCAAACCAGAGTTACAAGAAGGTCAGAAAATATCATACTGGACAAATGTGAATCAAAACAAGACAACAACAACAAAACTACACTGAGGATATCATACACAACTGTGGAAAATCTAAGGCAAAGCAAACAAACAAACAACAAAAAACACGAAAGCAGCCAGAGAAAAATAAGTACCTTACCTATACAGGAGCAAGGAAAGAATCACAATGGGTATTTCATCAAAAAACACAAAGTCTGAAGATAGTCAAGTAAAATAGTTAAAGTATACAAAGGACAAAAAAAGCCCCAGTAACCTAGAATTTTATATTCAGTGAAATTATTCCTCAAAAGTGAAGGACAAATAGACATCCTCTGAGAAAAGGAAAAAAAAAAAAACAACTAAGGGAATTCAATACTACTAGACTTTCCTTGTTGGAAATGTTAAAAGATCTTAGGCAAAAGGAAAATGATCTAGGATAGAAAGTCACGTCTACAAAAAGAAAGAATGTTAGAGAAGCAATAAACAGAGGTAAAATAAAGTCTTTATTTTTCTTATTCTTAACTTATATAAAAGATAACTATTTATTTAAACAAAAATAGTAGTACATCTAGACAATGGAATATTAAACACAGATCAATGTATTGGGATATTGTAGCATATGAATAAGGGAAGTGAATGACAGCAATGTCATAAAGCAAAGGAAGGGAGAAATTGGGAATATTTTGTTGTAAAGAACCTGCACTATGGGTGAAGTGATAGCGCTATTTGTAGTTAGGCTTACAATACTTAAAAAATATATTTTGGAGGGCTCCTAGGTGGCTCGGTTGGCTAAGCGTCCAACTCTTGGTTTTGGCTCAGGTCACGATCTCACGGTTTGTGGGTCTGAGTCCAGCATTGGACTTGCTTGGGACACTCTCTCTTCCTCTCTCTCTTTGCCCCCAACCCCCTACTCACGCTTTTTCTCTCTCTCTCAAAATAAATAAACATTAAAAAGAATATATTTTGGAAGAAGACCGGTGTAAGCTACAAGCAGTAGAAGAAAAGGAACAATAAAAATTAAAACAGAAACCAGTGAAATTGAAAACAGAAAAAAACAATAGAGAAAATCAACAAAACCAAAGACTGGTTCTTTGGAAAGATCAATAAAATTGAAGAATCTCTAGCTTGGATAACCAAGAAGAAAAGAGGAAAAAAAAAAAAAAAGAAATTACCAATACATAAATGTAAGAGAGTAATCACTACTAACTCTATGGACATTAAAAAGATAATAAAATAGTTCTATAAACAACTTTATGCCCACAAATTTGATAACTTAGATAAAATGAACCAATTTCTTGAAAGACATGAATTATCAAACTCATTCAGAGAGAAACAGGTCATCTTAATAGACCTATATCTATTAAATAAATTGAATTAATAATTAATAACATTCATAAAAAGGAAGCATCAGACCTAGTTTGTTTCCACAGTGAATTCTACCAAACATTTAAGAAAGAGACAATACCAAGTTTCCACAAACTTTCCCATAAACCAGAAACAGTGGGAAACATTTTACAACTCATTCTATGAGGTCAAAATTACCATCATAACAAAATTAGATGAAATCATTACAAGAAAAGAATTCTATACCTAATAAAGCTCATAAACATAGCTGTAAATCCTCAACAAAATATTAGCAAATCAAATCTAACAACGCTTAACAAAAATTACACACCAAGACCAAGTGGGATTTATTTCAGGTAAATAAGGCTGGTAGATTCAACATTCAGACATCAGTGTTATTTATCACATCAAGAAGCTGGAATATAAGAACTTATGAACATAACAACCACTGTAGAAAAAGTATTTGAGAAAACCTAACACCATTTAGGATTAAAAAAAATCTCAGCTAACTGGTATTAGAGGGGGACTTTCTCAATGATAAGGAATATTTACTTTAAAAAACCCTATTATTAACTTCATATTTGATAATGAGACATTGGAAAATTTCCCTTTATGATTGAGAATAAGGGATGAATGCCTCTCTCATTGCACCCATTCAATATTATACCTAAAACTAATATAACATTATGTGTCAACTATACTTAAATTAAAAATAACTTAAAAACATTGTGATAGAAGTCACAGCAAGTACAATAAAATATTAAAATAAAGACTGAGAAGACTGAGTAGACTGAGAAGAAAAACAAAATTATATTAGCAGATGATATGAGACACATTTTACATGTAGGAAATACTGAAGAATTGACCAAAAACTAAACAAAAACAAAACCAAACCTCTGGAACTAACATGTGAGTATAGCAAAGTTGTAGGATATAAGGTGAATATATAATAAAAGTAATACATAAAACCAATCACTTTCCTATACCACTGAAATAAATAATTAGAATTTGGAATTTTTTTAAAAAGTATAATTCAGCATAGCTTTACAATAAAAAAAATACTTAGGTATAAATCTAACAAAATAGGTGTTAGATTTGTACATAGAAACCAGAAAACTCTGATGACAGAAATAAAAGAAGACCTAAATAAAGGGCAAGATATTCTGTGTTCATGGACTGAAAGACTCATGATTGTTAAGACGTCAATATACCCTAGCTTTAACTACAGATCAATGCAATCTCAATCAAAATCCCAGTGAGCTTTCTTGTTTATATTGACAGACTGATTCTAAAGTTTATGGTGAATGGTGCAGACATAGAATAGTATATAAGATGCAGGAAAGGAAAAGGCTCTAATCTACCTGATTTCTAGGCTTATAAAACTACAGTAATTAAGATAGTGTGGAAGTGGTAAATGTATACACACATAGATTAATAGAAAAGAATACAGAGCCTAGAAATAGACCTACAATAATATAGTCAATTAATCTTTGACAAGGGAGCTAAGGCAATATAATGGAGAAAAGATATTCTTTTAACAAATGATGCTGGGAAAAGTACACACCAATAGGCAAAATTAAGAAAAAAAGATACTTTAGACTTTATTAAAATTCAAAACTCTTAACAAAAGACAAGCCACAGACCGGGAAAAAGTAATTTGCAAAATGCAAACAACTTGCATCCAAAATATACAAAGAAAGCAAACAGTAAGAAAGCAAACAGCCCAAATCAAAAAGCAATAGGCAAATGATCTGAAAAGACACTTCCTCAAAAAATATATAAAGATGACAAAAGGCATGTGAAATGATGCCCAACATCTGTCATTAGTAAATTGTAAATTGAAGCAATTACAAAATACCACAACAAAACTATGCAAATAACCAGAACCTAATAACACAGAAAAGACTCATTGCCGAGCAACTGGAATTCTCATTCAATGCTGGCGGAACGTGGTGTAATGGGGTACAGCCACTTTGGCAAATTTTCACAAAGCTTCACATAGTCCTATCAAGCAAACTGGTTATTGTGCTCTAGATGTACATCCAGCTCATTTGAAAACTTATACCCACATAAAACCTTGCACATGAATGTTTACTGCAGTTGTATTCATACTCACGAAAAACTGGAACCAAGCAAGAAGGAAATGGATAAACAAACTGTGGTACATCTACACAACTGAATATTATTCAGCAATAACAAATAAAGAGCTATTCAGAATAAAAAAAATGGATGAATTTTAAATGAATATTGATATAGAAACAAGCTAACCTGAAAAGTCCATATGCTATATGATTCCAATGATGTGACATTGTGGAAAAGATAAAAATTACAGCAACCTAAAACATTTTAGTGGTTGTCGGAGTCTGAGAGAGAGGACAGGAGTTCTAAATAGGTAAAACACAGAAATTTTTTTAGGGTAATAAAACTCTTCGATATAATGCTATAATGGTGAATGCGTGACATGATGCATTTATTAAAACCAATAGAACTTTACAACCCAGATTTTCTTTTAATTTAGTGAGGTATTAGGCACATTCATAGGTTTATAATGTTCATGATTATTATACGTCTTATAAAACTGGGTTGTAGATCAAGTTCTGGTAATAATATTACTAAGGTACGTAGACAATAAGCATTCAGGTTTGCAGTTCATCAAAACTGGGAGCTAAGCTTTCTGTTTGCTTTCACATTCAGTAATTTTATTAACTACTTAAACTAAGAGAATAATACTTCATTATGAAAGTTAAATGGGGTATAAATGTATTATTTTCCTAATTATTTTCATTCAGTGTTAATATATGGTTAACATAGATAATAGATTCTACTTTTTGCTTAGCTGATACAGGTTTTGTTTTCAGTAACTTATGCTGTTTTCATATTTACTGCTGTCTACATCATTATGATAGAACTGTTTACCAAAATTCCACATCCTTTTGTGTGATCATAGATTTTTGGTTATCTAAAAATAATAGGTACTTTCTTTGATGTTAGTAGGTAAATGAGAGGCTAAGAGAAAAATTACCAGGTGTACTCACAACTGCAAAGAAAAGATCTTTCCCTTCCCCCGCTGTTCCCGAAACCAGCCAGGGCGCGCCTGGTCGTAGTCTGACATAAAGGCGGGAACCAATCGAGTTCTGCTGAATGGTTTGAAATAAAGGCGGGAACTAATCAAGTTCTGCTGAGCGTTCAAATTTAAATGTCAACCTATAACAACTCTGTAACCTCAAAAAAATCCCTAACTTGTTTGTGCCTGTTTATAAAAGAAGCTGTAAGATCCTTGCTAGGGGCCTCTTGCATCACCGGCAATGAGTGCGCGGAGGGCTGGGTTCGAACCTGCAATAAACGACCCTTGCCGCTTGGCTTTGGCTCTGGACTCTGGTGGTTTGTTTTCGGGGGGGGGGGGGGGGGTCTCTCGAATCGGGGCATATCAGTAAACATCTATTACCAAGGTTGAGTGCACTCCATAAAGCTCAATTTTAGAATTTGATATGATCTAACTCCTACTTTCTGTGTCTAAAATTATTAAATGTATGCGATTGTAACTGGATAATTTCATTTCAGTTAATTACCTATACAATAGCAAAGTAGTCTTATATTGTAATGTAAAAATAACAGTGTGAAATGGATCTAGCATATCCTAAAATAGAACACTAAAAACTTTAGGTACTATTTCTCATGGCACTATCTTAATGTAAGTAACCAGTGTCATAAATAAGCCTCACATTGCAATGGAAATTTTGTTCTCTGGCTCTGACTGTGACTGAGAACTCAGGCAGTTCAGCTGCTTTTTGCTCACATTTAGTTAACAGAAAAATATGACAGCTATTTTAAATTACAAACATGGTTTCAGTTAAAATTCAAAAATCAGAACTCCAGTCCAAGATGGTAATAAAATACTGAACTTAATTTGGGGTCAAAATCTTCTCTTTAGTCTCAAACCTCCTTCAGACTTGAAGACTATTTTGGGTGGGGAAGGTGGGGATAGTACTAACTTGTGGAAAATGGCTGTTTGGGAATCTTCAGGGTCAATAGAGGTGAGTGAGGAGAGATTCGAAAGGTAAGGGAACAGACAGACTTTAATTGAACAGATGATTTCTTTTGTTTGCATACCTTTGCCCCTTAAGTGGTTTCCTCTAATGGGATATTTTCATGGATGCTTTCGGGTTTGCCTGCTGAACGTTTTATAAAGTAGTTATAAAGATAGTCAACAAAGAAATTTTGACTTTTAGCTTTCCCACATATATGAATTCATATATACTTAAATTATTTAAATTTACATATAAGGATATATATCATGTACACATTTTATGTAAGATATAGAACTGGGCATAGACCTAGAGAAATTGTGCAAAACTAAGCACAGGAAAAAAATGAAGAAATAAAAATTGTGAAAGAGAGGTTAGGAGAAAAGGAGAACAGGATTTTTCAGTTTCATATAAGCCTAAAAGAACTTCTACAATGTAAGACCAGGAAGAATTGTGTGGGCTACAGAAAATATTTGAAGAATTTTCCAGAATTGTTAAAAGACATGGATTCCAGATTAAAGAAACAAATAAATCTTGGGAAAGGGAAATACAACTAAATCTACTCAAGGAATGTTGAAGGTAAAAATGCGCAACAGTAGAGGCAAAGTAGGCAAGGCAAAAGAAAATAACTGCAAAGGAGCAATTACAACAATGGATTCCCAAAGTCAGGAGAATAAGTTTTCAAGTTTCAAAGAAAAAAAAAAAATGAACAATTTGTATTCTGTATTCTAGTTCCAAAGACAATCTGTGACAAAATTCAGAGGGACTGGCACATTCACACCCTTGCGGAAAGAATGTACATCAGGAAACAGATAATTGAATACAGAAGGATGTAGAGACCCATTAAAACAACGGGAGTGAGTGAACCAATATACAAACTTGTGAATCCAAACAAGTATGAGGGTAAAATGATACTAATGACTAAATTGGAGGATAAAAAACTGGTTATCCTAAAATATAATATGGCACATGGGAGGGAGATTATTTTATTTAAGGTATTTGAGTTCTTTTTTATGGCTCCAGATATTATTTATTTATTTATTTATTTATTTATTTAATAATAAATTTATATACTGGTGAGTCAAGTTATTATTATTATTATTATTATCATAAAAGGTTAGAAGAAATAGAAAAAACTTTTACCAGTACTTAGTAGCCAAAAGATACGTGGCAAAACAATAACCGTATCATGTATTTAACAAGCAATAAGAGCTCTAAGACTAATAAAGATCTCCACAAAAAATAAACGATATATTCTGAACTATTCTGTGCACTATAATATTTGCTATTTGTGACCTCAGAATTCTTAAGTTGAAACCCTATTCCCAATATCAGTGTATTTGGAGGTGGAGTCTTTAGGAGGTAATTAGATCATGACAGTGGAGCCCTCGTGAATGGGGTAAGTGACTTCATTAGAAGAATCCAGAGACCTAGCTAGCTCACTTTCTGCCATGTGAAGATTCAAGAAGTCAGCCCTTCCTACAAACCAGGAATCGTGCACTCACCAGGACCATGCTGACATCCTGTTCTTGGATTTCCAGCCTTCAGAACTGTGAGAAATAAATAGATGCCTTTTGTCTCAGCCACCCTGTCTACTACAGTTTGTTATAACTGTCTGAACTGAAGAGAATAGACAAATTATAATAGGAAGAAAAACTATAGTACCTGTGAATAAATCTTCCAAAAATATGTAAGATTCACTGAAGAAATTCATTAAATTTTATTGGATAATAGAAACAAAAGAAAATACATATAAAATGAAAGAGCTTTTCCACATACATGAATTCATACACCTGGCTTATGAATGGAAAGACTAAATATAGCAAAGATGTTCATTTTCCCCAATATCATCTATAGTTTAAGTGAAATTACAATTTTGTACCATGATACATAGCTAAGCCAAAAGGATATAAAAATTAAATGTTCAAAATATAAATTTTGAAGTAGCAGGAGGAGAGACAGGACGTTAAGATTTATTACAAAATTACTGTTAAAATACACAAAGTAAACAAATGGGTTATTTAATATTACACAGTATGTTAACTAATTGGAATTTAAATAAAAGCAAAAAAATGAGTTATTTTTTATAGGATTCCACTGCACAGTGAGAAGTGTGTGTGTGTGTGTGTGTGTGTGTGTGTGTGTGTGTGACAGAGAGAGAGAGAGAGAGAGAGAGGAAGGAAGGAAGGAAGGAAGGAAGAAGGAAAGAAGGAAGGAAGGAAGGAAGGAAGGAAGGAAGAAAGGAAGGAAGATACAACTTAAGAAATATTGCTGGGAAAAAATAGCTATTCACATAAAAAAATGATGATAAACTTACATTTGTACCTCACACCATAACTTAAAATATGCTCTGGTGTATTAAATATTATAGTAGTCTCTGGGGCTGCTGTAGGAAAGTGCCATAAACTGGGAAATTTATTCTCTCACAGTTGTAGAGCCTCAAAATCCAAAATCAAGATAGTAATAGAATCATGCTCCTTCTGAGACCTGAGTAGAATCCTTGCCATTCTTATGTTGGCAGCTGTACCATTTTAATTTCTGTCTCTTTCATTCACATGGTATTCTTCTCATCTGTCTGTCTCTGTGTTCAAATTCCCTCTTTTTATAAAGACACTAGTCATGTTGGATTAAAAGGCTACCCTACTCCAGTAATGGCTTCATTTTAACGTAATTAATTACATCTACAGTGGGACTATTTCTAAATCAGATCACATTCTAAGGTATTTGGGAGTTAGGATTTCAACATGTCTTTTATTAGAGGAACACAATTTAACCTGTAACAGTCCACCTTCTGCTCCCCCTCAAATTCAAGTCCTTCCCAAGTACAAAATACATCTGCTCTATCCCTACATCTCCTAAGTCTTCTGCATTTCAGCATCAACTCAATGTCCAAAATTTCATTTAAATATTTTCAATTTAATATCCCCAATCTCATCATCAAATAATTTAATAATTTTTAATGTTTATTTTTTTTAAAGTGTATTTGTTTATTCTGAGAGAGAGAGAGAGACAGAGAGAGACAGAGAGAGAGAGAGAGAGAAACTGATGAAAGCGCAGAAAGAGGGAGAGAGAAATCTCAAGCAGGCCCCAAGCTGACAGCTCAGAGTCTGGATGGGGCTTGACCCCAAAAACCACAAGCTCATGACCTGAGCCGAAATCAAGAGTCCAACGCTCAACCGACTGAGCAACCCAGGCACCCCTCATCATCAAATCATTTAAATCAAGTATGTGTGAAACTTCAGATATTATTCATCCTGGGGAAAAATTCCTCTCTTGCTGTGAACCTCTGACTTGATAAATTATTAACCTACAAAATACAATTGTGGGAAAGCATACGATAAATGTCTACATTTCAAATGAAAGTAATTAGAAAGAATGAAGTCACATGTCCTGAGCAAGTCTGAGATACAGTAGGGCAAATTCCATTAGAGGTCAAGGCCTGAGAATAATCCTCTGTGGCTCTATATTTTGTCCTTTGGACCCACTGGGGTAACCGTGCACCATTGGTTCTGGTCAGGGAAACTGAGGCAGTGTCCTTTCCTTCCCCAGATCCTGAGCCCTCTGGCCCATGGTGATAGCAGTAGCCCTGCTGGCCTCTGGATTCCTGGCTCTGCCTTCAGAGTCAATATTTCTTCATTTCCTCTCATCTCTCTCCTTTTCAGTTCACTCTCACATTGTTTCTGTTGGTGTAAAATTCTCAAAAACCTCCTTGGCCTTGCATGTAATTCTGAGGGTTCCAAGCCATCAAACAAGAGAGTCCTCCACAAATCTTTACTAATTCCATGTCTATTTCTAGCTTCTGCTGAGATGGTTAAGTGGATTCATAACTTCTTTTGCATAGGGTCATGTTTCTAGGATAGGCTTAGAATTTTCCAAATCATCAAGTGCTGGTTCCTTTTTACTTAAAAGTTCATCCTTCAATTTATCCTTTTTGTCTTACTAAAAAGAGCAGAAAGAACTGGATGAACCTTCCAAACTTTGCTTGGACATTTCCTCAGCTAAATATTCAAATTCATCACTTAAAAATTCTAATTTCCATACAAAAAGTAGACTATAGGTCAGCCAGGCTCTGTCACTGTACGATAAAGAATACCTTTCCTCCAGTTTCCAAAAACATGTTTCTCATTTCCCTCTGAGACCTCACCGGAAGCACCTTTAACATTCACATTTCTGGTAACATTCTGTTCATGATGATATATGTTTCTGTAAGTCAGTAGTTTTCTCTGCAGCTCTCCTCGCCTTTTTTTTCCCTCAGTCCTCATCTGACTCATCTCTAAATATCCTTATTTCTACTAATGACATCGTTGAGGCCATCTCTGCTTTTTCTGTCACATATCTCAAAATTCTCCCATGCTTACCCATTATCCAATTTCAAAGCCACTTCCATATTTCTAGGTATTAATTATAGCAGCAACCCACTTTCCAGTACCAAAATCTATATCAGTGTCCTAGGGCTTCTGAAACAAATGATCATAACTGGGTGGCCTATACAAAAATTTATTCTCTCACTATTCTGGAGGCTAGTAATCCAAAATCAAGGTGTCAACAAGACCATGCTGTCTCTGAAATTCTGGGCAGAACTGTTCTTTGTCTCTTCATAACTTCTGTGGCCCTCAATCCTTGGCATTCCTCAGCACATGGCTACATCATCACATGGCATTCTCTCTATCCCTGTCTTTGTGTCCAAAAATCCCTCTTATAAGGACATCAGTCATATTGGTTTAAGAGTCTACCCTATTACAGTATGATGTCATTTTAACTGAATTAATTCCATCTGTTACAACCCTATTTCCAAATTAGATCACAACGTAGTTAAGCCTCAACATATATATTAAGGGGACACAATTCAATCCATAACAAATAAATGTAGTTATAAAGCAAGATCACAAAAAATAGCTTGGGATAAAGTATAGAAATACTTTTGGACATTATGGAATACTAAGATTTTTTGAAAGACCAAAATAAAAAATAATAAATTTGACTACACTACAATTGCATACTCCTGCCTGTGGAAATGATTAATTAAGCACTTAACAGTAAAATCTTCATATTTAGGAAAATATTTAGAACTCAGATTGCCAATAAAGGCATATAGATTTGATTATGTAAAAGATACAAAAAAACCCTCATACATACCAATAAAATAATAAAAGTTGTTAAAAAGAAAATGTACAAACATGAGTAGTGAATTCATAGCAGGTGCAGAAAATCACTAGAACTCTGGAAATTTACTTTTCAATAAAACCTAATTAATCACTCAATAGATTGGTTAAAAAAACACTATTGTTGGTAAAGACACAAGAGACAATACTGCTAAGGAGAGTATAAATTTTTACAATGATATTGAAAACAATTTAAGAAGATCTTACAAAAATTTTAATGGAACTAATTAATCATTTGATTCACTTTGAAGTTCACACCTGTATCATTTAGCTATGGCTATCATGATGCTATGTAACGAACACCCAAAAACTCAATGATTCAAAGCAACATCTATTTGTTAAAATGAATCTATGGGTCAGATGAGACATGCTTTTTAGTAGTGTTAGCATAACACAAGTGGACAAGCTGTAAATGCTTGAGACTACTTAAGGCTTAGGCTCAGAGCTAGCACACTATCATATCCATCCATATACTATTGACCAAAGTCAATTCCAAAGTCAAAGGGAAAAGTATACTTAGCCTTTTAATGGAAGATATTATGGAGTTATCTACCAAAGGGCATGAAATCAGGGAGGAAAAAAGAATGACAGCCAATAATTCCAGTAAATGCAGTGTGCTATCTTGGTCAAAATCATTCACAAATTTACTACATCCAAAACATGTCCACACTCATACCAAGAATCCCAATCTGATTACAGTATTAGGTCTCAAGTCCAAGATCTTGTGATCTATATCAATATCAGCTTTGCATTAGTTCTTCATGATTCAAAGGTTTGTGAACTAAAAAGAAAACATCTCTCCAACATGATAGCACAACAAAGAAATAATACCCTCAGTAAAAACCATTTTTATAATAGTAAACTATTTTAATAATTTGATACACAAAGCAGTCCCTCACTTGTTTATTCATCTCCAACCATTCTGAAATCCTGCTGGGTAAATGATGCCAGATTTCCCTATCTGTGAGGTAGAGAATACATTTGATTAGGCTCTGATTCTGCTTCCTGAGAGTACTTCACCATTCCAGTATTCTCCAAGGCTCTTAGATCTGTCCTAAAGACATCCTTCTTTTACTGTCACTTTCTTTGGCCATTTCTAGTGAGAATTACAAAACATGACTTTTGGGGGGTGAATAGATTTCCCATTCTTCTTGGGATCCAAGTTAAGACCCAAAGAACATTTCTACCCTTGAACTAAATCAAGGGTTGCTGCACTTCACTTTTAATTATAATTTGAGAGAGAGAGAGAGAGAGAGAGAGAGAGAGAGAGAGAAAGCAGGGGAGAGAGGAAGAGGGAAGGAGAGACAGAGATTCCCAAACAGACTCCATCTCGATGCAGGACTTGATCCCATAACCCTGAGACCCTGAGATCATGACCTAGCCATTTAAAATGGTATACAGCACAGAAAACTTTTATTTTTTTTTTCAACGTTTTTTTATTTTTATTTTTGGGACAGAGAGAGACAGAGCATGAACGGGGGAGGGGCAGAGAGAGAGGGAGACACAGAATCGGAAACAGGCTCCAGGCTCCGAGCCATCAGCCCAGAGCCTGACGCGGGGCTCAAACTCACGGACCGCGAGATCGTGACCTGGCTGAAGTCGGACGCTTAACCGACTGCGCCACCCAGGCGCCCCAGCACAGAAAACTTTTAAATAAATAAGCACAGAATCCTAAGCAGGCTCAGGATCTGAGCTGTCAGTGTAGAGCCCGACGTGGGGCTGGAACCCACAAATAGTGAGATCATGACCTGAGCCAAAGTCAGATGCTTAACTGACTGAGCCACCCAGGTGCCCCAAGGCTTGTTGCACTTTAAAAAATGCATTTCTGGGGTCTCAATACTGTCTGGGGCTCTGTCTTTCTCTCAAAAATAAATAAACATCAAAACAAATGTTAAAAAAATGCATTTCTCTAAGAAACTTCATGGACTTTCTATATACTTGGTTCCAATCAACTCTTTCTATTCAATCTATACCCATAATTATTTTAGGGTCACCCACTTTCCAGTAGATTTAACTACAATTAATTTAGGCACATAGTTCTTCAGTAAAACCATGTTCTTAATGCTTTTTATAAGTCTTTTTGCCCAAATAAAAAGATCTAATAAATGCCATCTTAATTGTTTCAGGGATCTTATCAAAGTGCCTCCCTTGTTCTGATTTTGTCTGTGTCCCTGGACTGTCTCTTAATTTGAGAATCTGTTATTGACTGGAGAGATGGGAAGCAAGAGAAAATTTTAGTTTCTCATCCAATATTATGGACTCTCCACATTCCCTCTAAATTCTGCTTGAAATCTTTCCACATCTTTCTGAACTTATCAGTTTCTTTTGGTAGCTTATATGCAGCAATAATCTCAAATTTTCAACATTTGGCCTAAAAACCGTCTTGCCACAAGTTTATTTCATACATTTTCTATGATTAAATTTTATTATTAAATTTTACCAAACATTTTACCACTACATAAAATTTATTATAACAATATAAAAGTTATTTTCATATATGATATATTTACAAATATTTGATAAAATGTCACATTCATTCCTGAAAAACCACTTAACAGTCTAGTAATAAAATAAAATACACACACACACACACACACACACACACACACACACACAGCCCTTGTAAATTTATTTCTATTGGATCTTTCTTATAGCAATAAAAATTGTGGTGCCATTATGCAAACAGATTTTTTTTAAATATTAATCTAGACAATATTGTGAAAATTGAACTGCAGAAGTATTCCCAGGTTTTTAAGATATAAAACAGAATTCACTTGAACTATTTTAAGCCATTCTCTGGACATACATGGGGAATATGAAATGCTGTGTGGTGTTTATAAGTGCTGTGTTTTACATTTGTACAGTTTCTTTGTGTGTTAATATAAGAAAATTCTAGGGGCACCTGGGTGGCTCAGTTGGTTAAATGTCCAACCTTGGCTCAGGCCATGATCTCAAAATCTGTGAGTTCCAGCCCCGCGTCGGGCTCTGTGCTGACAGCTTGGAGCCTGGAGCCTGCTTTGGATTCTGTGTCTCCCTCTCTTTCTCTGCACCTCCCCCACTTGCTCTCTGTCTCTTTTTCTCAAAAAACAAAAACAAAAACAAAAACAAAAACAAAAACAAAATTCTAATTGTAAATTTTAATAATAACTGTATGGGGACTATGGGAATATAAATGCCATACACATTTTTTTAAGAGCTTTACTTTGAAACACATGGGTTCTATATACCATTTAAAATGGTATGGGGCGCCTGGGTGGCGCAGTCGGTTAAGCGTCCGACTTCAGCCAGGTCACGATCTCGCGGTCCGTGAGTTCGAGCCTCACGTCAGGCTCTGGGCTGATGGCTTGGAGCCTGGAGCCTGTTTCCGATTCTGTGTCTCCCTCTCTCTCTGCCCCTCCCCCGTTCATGCTCTGTCTCTCTCTGTCCCAAAAATAAAATAAAAAACGTTGAAAAAAAATTAAAAAAAAAATAAAATGGTATACAGCAAAGAAAACTTAAATAACTAAGCACCACGAGGTACATGCAAATTGAGGAATTTTCATTTCTTAAACATAGAAACTGCACCTTCAAAACACAGAAGGTTTTTATATTATATAAGGGATTCTATGTGCACTTCAGCCAAATTAAAATTTATGCATTACATGTAAGTTTAGGTCACACTATAACATTAGTTTACTTAAATAATATTTTTAAAACACTTGCTAACGGTCACCAATAGTCCAAAAAATTTACTGAAACATAGGTCCTTGGATAAGAAGACATTTTAAGGTTAACACATTTTCAGAAAAATAAATTGTCCCTCTTTTGATTATTGTTATTGCCTTTTTAACCTCCCTTCTTGAGAATCCCTTTTTTAAAACACTGCATATAATTGTAAAGTATTTTGAAAACTAATAAGATAGTTTATAGACTATCACATTATTGAAACCTTTTTGCACATTTGCTGAGTTTACTTCACCTTTGCTTAACAGTGAAAGAAACACCATCTTTCATTTTCAGCTAACTTCCTGTTAAGCTCTGCCAATAGAGGGCTCTAGAGAGCAATTAGAAGAAGGAAAAAAAAAAACCTCTTCCCCTAGTTGCTTCTTGTTCCTGCCAGCAAAGCCCACCCCCAGCCCTTCAGCTGACAATGGCAGTTGCTTCCAGATTTTGTTCGTTTTTACAGCACTTCCAAAATGAGGTTCATCATTCTCTTCTTCCAAACTCCACAATAAGAAAATAAACAACCTGATTAAAAAATGGACAAAAAGAGAGGTGCCTGGCTGGCTCAGTCAGCCAAGTGTGGGACTTTCGCTCAGGTCATGATCTCACGGTCCATGGATGGTTCAAGCCCCACGTCAGGCTCTGTGCTAACAACTCAGAGCCTGGAGCTTGCTTTGGATTCTGTGTCTCACCCTCTCTATGTCCCTCCCCAACTTGTGCTATGTCTTGCTCTGTGTCTCAAAAATAAGTAAATGTTAAAAAAAAATTTTATAATGGGCAAAAAGATATGAACAGAAACCTCACCAAAGAAGACACACAGATCGTAAATAAACATATGAAAAAAAATTCAACATCGTATGTCATTAGAGAATTGCAAATTAAAACAACAATGAGGGGCACCTGGGTCACTCAGTCTGTTGAGTGTCTTACTCTTGATTTAAGCTCAGGTCATGATCCCAGGGTTGTGGGATTGCATGCTTGGGATGCTCTCTCTTTTCCTCTGCCCCTCTCCCCTCCTCTCTTTCTCTTTCTCTCAATAAAATAAAATAAAGTAAAATAAAACAAAATAAAACAAAATAAAGTAAAACAAAATAAAATAAAATAAAATAAAATAAAATAAAATAAAATAAAATAAAATCGAGATACTAAACGTCTATTAGAATGGGGAAACCCAAAAAAACTGGGCAACACCAAATACTAAGATGTATAGCAATAGGCATTTTCACTCACTGTTTGTGGGAATGCAAATAAAACAGACACTTTGGAAGGCATTTTGGCAGTTTCTTACTAAATGTAGGCTAAACATAGCTGTTAGCTAAACATAGGTTTACCATATGATCCAGCAATTGTGCTCCTGGGTATTTACACAAATGAGTTGAAGGCGTATGTCCACACAAACCCTGCACATGGATATTTATAGCAGCTTCATTCATAATTGCTTCAAATTGGAAGCCACCAATGTCCTTCGATAGGTGAATGGATTAACAAATTCTTGGACATCCATACGTGGAATACTACTCAATGATAATACAAAAATGAGCTATCAAGCCACAAAAAAAAAAAAAAGAAGAAGAAAAGAAAAGAAAAAAAGAAATAATCTCCAATGCATGTGGCTTAATGAAAAAAATTCAATTTGAAAAGGATGCACATTGTATGATTCTAACTAACTATATGACATTCTGAAAATGTCAAGTTATAGAGATATTGAAGATATCAGTGTTTTCTGGCGATTTGGGGGTAGAAAGGGAGAGATGAATAAATAGAATATGGGGGATTTTTAGGGGCAGTAAGGCCATTGTATGTGATGCTGTAGTGGTGAATATATGATGTTATGCATTTGCCAAAGCCCACAGAACTGTAAGACAGAAATAATGGATTGTAATGTATACTGTGGACTTCAGTTAATAATAATGTAAACTTAAAACCTCTATGAAAACAACCTATTAATTTTCTTTTAACAAAATATAATCATATTTCCTGCCACTAGAATATCAGAGGCTGCTTATACTACATTAGTTAATGATCTTTTCTGTTTTTGCTTCAGTTTCATTAAATGCAAAAAATATTAACATAGGTAAGTGTGTATATGTATGCACATTAACACATAGATAATGCTGTTCCATCATGAGTAATGATTCCACTTTGTTGATGACAGGTTAAAATGTTCCATATGTATGTGTTTAATACAAAGGTAATGCTGTTGTGCTGGCATCAGAAAAATTTCTCCTTCTGTATACTGGGTGGCAGGATATGAAAAATGTCCTATATTTTTAAATCCCCCATCCCCTTGTAAATAGGTAAAATAATATGTGTGTAATCTAAGGGAGAAATATTTGCTTATAATTAAAATAATTATTTATTGTAGGAAGGTATCTGTATTAATTTCCTAATGCCGCAATAACAAATTACCACAAATTGGGTGGTTTGAAATTACAGAAATATATCCTCTGACACTTTATAGAAGCTACAGGTTTAAAGTCAAGGTGTTAGCACTGCCATTATTCCTCTGAAGGCTCTAGGGAATTATCCTTTGTTGCCCTTTCCTAGCTTCTTGTTATTGTCCTTAACTCTTGGTTTGTAGCTGTATCAATTCAATGCACCTCTGTTGACAAAGAGCTTTCTTCCCTATGTGTCAGTGTCTGAATCTCTCCATTTTCTTAGAAAGACACCAGACATTGGACTTAGGTCCCACTCTAATCCCTATGGTATCATCTTAACTAATTACATCTATAAAGATTGGATTCTCAAATACATTCACATTCTGAGGTTTCAGGGGGACATAAATTTTTTGCCTGGGGAATGCATTATTCAGTCCACTGCAGTACTTTTCTGCTGATGGAACTTGCTTATTTAGTACTGTCTTCTTACAGGTCTAGATGATACACCTTTTAAACTGGTAGCATTATGGTTTCTAATGCCTGTTTTATAATTAATTAAAATCAGAGACTGCACAGAATGGATGATAATCTGTACACAGCAGTGAAGTGGTAACTTTTAACTGGCTCTTAATTTACCTTTAGTCCTAACACAGAAAGCTAATTGTGTTCAGCAATGAGAAAGATTTTCATATTAACTAGATCATGATCATTGAAAATCATGTAAAAGATTAGTTTAGACTATATGGTTTGTTTTTCTTATAATTAATTCCAGATCTCAATTCTACTCGTGATTTTAATATAATTTAACTTTTTCAATAGTTTGTGCTAGGGGACCTATAAACATTTTCATGTTTGTGTGTTAGTCTAATAAAACTATCAGTTGAAGTGCAAAAGAATAAAGATGCAATTATATAACTGAGCTTTTTCATAGAAATTGATATAAATTATTGGTTTATATAATGAGAAAAAGCACAAAATCTACTTGTAGAGCATAATCCTTCATTATATAAATATCAAAAGGGTCTCACTGATCTCATTAATTTGTTCAACAATTTTGTTTATTGTATTTTCATTGACTGCTTTCAAGAACTTAGATTTGCAGTTGCCAGAGAAATTTTACATAGAAAAAACACACCTCTGAAGCTTTACATTATCTGAGAACATATATTCCCATATAAGCAGTTGTATACCATATTAAATAAAATTCTTAAATTAGTCAAAATATTATCGAATAAAAAATTCCAAATTATGCTATATTCATGTTATTCTTACCTTTAAAGAACTTGGGAAAATCTGCTATTTTCTAATGATGAGACTTATACACATTGACAATAAAAATTATCCTGAGAATTTACATCCTACTATAAAATTTCCTATGTCTTGGCTGCCAGTATTGAGTCTGTGATGTGACTCCCTAAACGAAGTGCATTAGTTTTGCTTCCCCAAGAAGCAAATGCTCAGATGGGATCAGACATGCAAGAAATTTATTGAGGAAAATGACTATCTATGAAGAATAAGGGAAAGGAAGTAGGGGAAAATTCAGACTACAATGCAGATCTGGTCTGTGAAGGAGAGTAGGAAGAAAGGAGAGTTGAGTAGGAAATCTCAGATGACAGCACAGTTCTGAGAAAACTTTGGCCAGGGTAATGGTGAATCCATAAGTCAAAGTCTCCTATCAGGGGAGTCCTACTTCCCATGGAAATGGTTCAGCACCAGTATCCTGCCCGTCAGTCACTTGCGGGAAGAAACCTAGGGAAGGGTGAACTTGGCACAGATGTGATGGTGGATCCAGAGGAGCAGCCCCAGCTCAGTCAACGGTGTGGTGCCCAAAGTAGGAGATATGAATGGCTTGTTTTCATGGCCACTTCTCAATGTGTATTACGGAGGAGTATTTTCTTTCTCAAAAAGGAGAATCTTTGACTCCTTTTATATTAACTAACTTCATTTGATGAAGAAGTTGAAGTGTGTTTGTTGCTTTATTTCATGGGTTGACTTTTTTGTTTTGTTTTGTTTTGTTTTGTTTTGTTATGAACTACCAAACTCTAGGGAATTCCAGGGAAGAATTCAAATCACCTCGGAGTACTTAAGATTTATCTTTATTGTTTATTTGAACGTTGGGATGAATACTTTTCTTCCTTCCTCCTATACTGATCCTTATATTTCTATTCTCCTATCTGATAGTTCCAGAGTTCTTTATTTTATCCTAATAAATATGAGTACATTAATTGGGCATAGAAAATTACTATAATGCTTAAGAGCAGATGCCTTTTGCTCCTTTTGTGCATAAGAGACATAGAAGATTTTTACATCAAAACTAGGATGAGCACATTAAAAAGTGGTTATATAAGTCAATTACAAACAATTTATTTTCTTCAATTAGATGTAAAAATTAAATAAATTTTCTCAGATAAGTAATCTTTCTTATAATATAAATTCTTTAGTTGTATTGATAATTAGAGAACACTGGATTTAATAATAATACATGATCTTTACTTTTCATTAAACTTTAATTCCAGTGCAATTATGTTATATCATAGGCTAAAAGAAAGAGTTAGGATTAATCTCTTATAAACTTTTAATCTAAAAACTTTTAATCATGTAACTTTTTAGTACTAAATACATTTCTTTTTACCCAATTTGAAATCATGTCTGAAGTGTAATTTATTTATAGCTAGGATGATTTCTAACTATTCATTAGTGGGACCTTCCTCATATTTAGTAAAACAATATATTTTATGAATTCTCAACAAATTCTGCACTGGACTGGGTATGTATAGCTTTCTATCCAGTGAAAATTAGTTACTTTCATCTTAGGAAATACTTTACCTAAAGCTAAAAGTCAATATTGGTTTTATATTTGTCTTAATTTTTCTAGATTCTTTTTAGTATTTTAGATAAATACTCATTATAGTCTTGTTCAAAAAAAAATTCAACATCTTTTTTCTATTAGTATCTCTCCTTAATGGCATATTCTCTTGACTCAGGTTGCTAAATTCAAACCCTAGTTCTAGTATTTAATATGTATATAAACTGCAAACTTAAAAAAATGCATGTATTAGATGTGATAATATCTATGTATCTCCCTGTGGCAGTGACTGCTAACTCTAACCTCATACTTGCTTTCCCTTTGAATCAGAATACAATCACATTTAATAGCGTTAAAAAAAACTCCAATTAGCTATAACTAATTGAGTATAATCTGGCTGTTGAAGATATAGGAAAAAGGATGTGTCTGAATTCAGGATGATTCTTTTAAGGTATAGTTTGTGCCTTTCCTTTCTGACTGGCTAAAATGTAGATGTGAAGGTTAAAGCATCCAGCTCAATCTTGGGGAAATTGGGGGAATATGAGTGAGGTTTGAAGAGTGGAACAAAAAGTTAGAAAGTTACATCCTTTAGGACTTTGTGGAACACAACCTCAATACCAGCTCTGAACTTACTCTTTCTCTTAACAAATAATAGAGAATCAAAAGCAAATATATTTTATTCTTCTATCTTCTTCATCTTCATTGTGTATACCTGTCTAAATTATTTTCCTCAGAATAAATACTGATTAAAAGTGTGGACTTTGAACCAGACTCCTAAAATCAAGTTATGCTTATAACATTTAATAGTTATGTAAACATGGACAAGATACTTTATGTATTTCTGTCCTGATTTCCTCATTGGAAAATTGGAGATGAAAATAATACTTATTTCATTGTGTTGATATCCACACTTAAAATGTTGCTTTTTATGTATTAACTGACTTCTCCCTCTTCTCATCTGCCTTCTTCCTCTTTTTTTGTCTTCTTTCTTATTTTTCTTCTTCACTCTGTTCTCTTTTTCCTCCTCCTTTTCCTTTTCTTTTATTTTATTCAGTGATTATTGTCCAAATATATTGGTATAAAAGATTATGAAAATTAAAATATAAATAATACATAGACAAAATAAATTTTGGTAGCCACTATAAACTATTTTGGATATTTCTAGTTATTCGTTTATTTAGTCATTCAAGAAATACTTACTCAGAACATAGTATGTAGGGGCACCTGGGTAGCTCAGTCAGTTAAGTTACCGACTTTTGGTTTAGGCTCAGGTCATGATCTCGGGCTTTGTGGGTTTGAGCCACATATCTGGCTTCATGCTGACAGTGAGGAGCTTGCTTGAGACTCCCTGTCTCTGTCTCTCTCTGCTCCTGCCCCCTGCTCATTTTCTCTCTCTCTCTTAATATAAATAAATAATTTAAAGAATTTTTAAAAAGAACATAATATGTATTACATTTCTTAGCAGAGAATTAAATTAGAAAAATAATTAGCTTGTACTACTTATTTTTCTTAAGTTTTACAAATATTTTTTTTCTTATTAGTATGTTCTAAATTTTATGTAATGGATATATATTATATAAATGTTATTATAAAACGTTTAAGGATTATGATTACAGATTAAAATTTATTCAACTGCATTAAAATTCATGTGTTAAAATGGTTCTTAAAATTCTTCTATGTTGTTTTTGCCACAATGCTGTGAGGCAAGGAATTATCTAATTGGTTATATATTAAATTTAAAAAATAAAACAGAAAGTTTTAGAAACTGTAAAGTGATACTATTCTGCACTTAAAAAAAAAAATGTAAGACTTCCTGTTTAGCCTAATAATAGCCTACTTGGATTTCTTGTTTATTTGATGATTCCCAGAATACCAGTTCTGTTAGAGCTGTGGCTTCTTACTCTTTCCCTTGAGGACATGCTGCTTATCACATATTTCATTTCATCCGAATTATTCTGGCAAGAAATCATAAGATGTTTCTTTGTTTTTTTAATGTATCTTATTTCTATATTAGACCTTCATAGGCAGACATACCTGTTTTTATTTTATAATAAAGTATGCTTAAAATATAGATATGATGCATTGTACTAAAGTAATGTAATTCTAACAGTAGTTAAAATAATACTATATATTAAAATAATTATTCCTCAATTTTCTGTTATTATTATAAAAATAGTTTTTTTCCTTTTATGTTATAGATGGAAATCTATTTTGATCAAATTTACATAAAATTATATTTTATTTGAAGTATACATTTCTTCTGTAATGCAGCCATCACAAATGGAATAAGTGGGATGAAGGGAAAAGAAAAATGTTTGCCATGTGGGTATATTTTCCTATAATGCTTTGAAAGTGGTCCAAAAATGCCTTGTTGGCGATCTATGGCAGCATTCATGTAAAAAAAAAAAGAAGTAATATTAAACTGATGTTTAAAGATACAAAAGAAAGCAAACACAGCTGGCTGGTGTACATGTTCATGTGTAAGTTCATCTGCTTTTTCTCTCTTTTTGTTTCTCTCTCTCTTTATTAAACTAAAGTTTCAAAACATGTTCCTCCTTTGGTGTCCTAACAGTAAAAATGGGGAAAAAACAGATGGCATGATGAATAAATCAACTACTTAATGGAATCTTCAAAAGAAAAGTAAAATAAACCTATTCAATATTTATACTACAATAAAAAAAAATTGGGGGTGGTAACTTCTGGATTACAATGGAGTCAACTTCTTCTTGCTTTCTTTTAAACAATTCCCAAAACAGGAAACACGTGAAAACGCATTAAAAGTACTAAATCTGAGACTAATCGAAAAACAAATGCTGGAAATTGGTATAAATCTCAACTAAATGTGAATTACATTTATAAAACCCATCAGTGGCAGAGCCTTCCATCACCTCGTGAAACAACTGCAAGTCCTGCACGGTTGGAAAAACATGGGGCCATGGACTCTTTTTGACCTTTTTCCCCTGATTCCAAGAAACAGAGTTTATATCAAACAGAAAACTTGGACATTATCTCTCTCCTCTTTCTTGCTACCACCTTTTTAAAAATAACCATCTGCTCAACGTTACTGTTTTCCACCCTTGACTTCCCAAGGCCACTTTTACATGTTTTCAGAGAGTGCAATTTCTTCAAACTAATATGGAAGGAAATATCAAGTGTTGAAGGATACCACATTGCATCCTGGAAAATGTATAACTTTACAAGAAACTCCTGTACAAAGGAAAGAGTCAGAGAACGTCTGGATTGCAAAGTATAGTCAAGATTGAACAAACTCACCTGGTCCACCTTTCAAGTGCCTGAAACTCAGGCAGTAGGAAAGGAGATAATCATATTTGATACAACAAATACCTTAGAAATTACCTTGCGTATTACTCTGCTTTCATAAGTACTTCTGAGAAGGGCTTTAATCTTACTTAAGTGCACAGTGGAGTGAAACCAAAAACAAAACAAATACGTCCCATGAACTCTGCCATTTGACAGGCATAGAATCTATTTATGTTTCTCCTGTATTAAAAGAGGAAAAAATAGTGGGGATCCTGGGTGGCTCAGTCGTTGAAGCCTCTGTCTCTTGATTTAGGCTCACGTCACGATCTCACAGTTCATGAGTTTGAGCCCCGCCCACACTGACAGCATGGAGTCTGCTTGGGATTCTCTCTTTCTCTCTCTCTCTGCCCCTCCCCCACTCTCTCTCTCTCACTCTCTCAAAATAAATAAACAAAAAATGATAAATAAAAATTTAAAAAATAAAAAAATAAGGGAAGTCAACAGATTTATATTAGAATATGGTAAAATAAAGGTAACATTTCTAAAGGACACAAGAGGTACCTTTTTATAAGGCTTTAGGTCCACAGGGACTGGGAACGTGTCAGCATGGTGGCATCCCCAGCACCTAGCCCTGTGCTGGGTCACCAGGTTTCACTAAGTGAATGTGTCTGTGAGTTATATAAGGATAAGCCATGACTGTGGGGATGGAAAATAAATGATGAAAGTAGAATATAAGTTTTAGCAGATGTGTAAAATGAGAGAAAGAGTGAAATCGAAATTCAAGTGATTCTGTCCTGAATTACTGGGAAAATATCCAAAAGTCCAAATGTGGCCATCAATGAGAAGATGTAAGAGGGGAAAATGAGTTTTACAACATAAATACTTAGTAGTAGACACTATTTCTATGGTTAAACATTGATGAAATTCTATCATCTGAATTAAAGGCAACATTAAATAATGGTTTGTTGGTAGTTTTATTCAATAAACTTTGACAATATTTTATTACAGAAACAAGAGAAATGTTAGATAATGGGTTAGCTTCTTCTATATGATATAAGAAGGTAACTTCTTGGAAACAGGAGTAAAATTTCATAACAAGGAAAAGATTGACTTCAACAAGAAAAGTTTAAGAATAGATAATTTGGCACAAAAGAATGGGAGCTGATCCCTGAACCTAACAAATGATATATTTCTTGTAATTGTACATATGCACTTGTAAAACTGAAGGCAAATTATCACTCAAATAAAAATGTATAATATAATTAAATATTATTAGATGAAAATTCAAAACTTTGCATATTCTTTGGTTATGATTATGACTTTACAATTTTAATTACATATATTCAGGTTTATCAATCAGAAGCAAATATCTTTATAATATTCCTGCCTGATGTAACTCTGTAGAATAGTATCTCCTTCAAATCATGCTCTTATTGATTGTAATTGAACAACTTAATCCCTTTCTTTGTCAGAGAAAATAGATGTTTAAAACTGTGATTCTTTGTTAATGAAAAAAAGAAATCTTTTTTATATGGGATCTAAGTTAATCAATGTTCAACACAGACACAGCAATGAATGAATAAATGTAAAACTTGTGTAAAACCATTTTCATTAACTAACTCTATCCTAAACAAATAGAAGTAAGGAACAAAGTGGCAAGGCTGACTTTATTAACTTTTTTTTTCTATTAATAAGTATAGTAAACTGGTGTTGGCCTCAAATTGCCTATTTCTTCAGAGAGACAAGAGTTGTAATGGTGACTTTGTAACTTACAACTTCTATTATTCCCAGTTTTATGACCTGTTGTACAGGGGATATTAATAACTCACAGTACAGTTTGAGGACAAAAATAAAACAATAGGGTAGAGCTGATTACTGTTATATTTCCAGTGACTTGGACAGTCTCTCTCACACATTCACACAAAGTAAATGGAGACAGAGGACACTTTTTTTCTTGGCACCTGGGGAATCCTTAGTAAGCGTAAAAATTAAATTCCCTTGGGTTGAAAAATGAAGTACCCATACATTTTTCTCTAAAGCATATTATGTCCTTAAATATTTTGTGTGTTTGAAACATCTCTTAACATATTAAACATGATTTTGTTTGTTTAGAATGTAGGTATTTCAGCTATAAAACATGTTATATTAAACCATATTTACTATATTACTACTTACATCTAATATTTCACTACCAAGGAATTTGGATATCTTAAGATGATTTACATATTAAGAAAGATTAACTATGAATATATTTTCACAGAATTTATATGTCTAACAAATTATTAGCATAAATCTAAATTGTTTACTTATTGCAATTTATATTCTTTTCAAATAAACGGTTAAGGTTTGGGATTTTTTGTAACTATTTTTTGTAGTAAAAAAAAGCTGATAAGAAATACTTTAATAATTATAAATTTTTGAGTTGGAATTTAAATAAAAACTTTAAAAAAGAAAAAAGTTAAAAATTATATGTTTTTCAGAATTAGTTTTGTGGTGCAAATATAAGAATCCTTCCTAAATTTGAAAGTATATTAAGTTTTTAGTTCTTTCTCTTGAAATTATAAAAAAGGGATTTAGAAATTAATAGTGTATAGTGGTAATAATATTCAAGAAAAAAGGCATTCCTAGATTCCAAAACTTTGTCTGTTCTACTAAAGATTCTGTCTTATCACCATGCTGTGCATATTTTCATGCGATTCTTTAAAAGGCATCAGTAGACTATGATTAGAAACACATATTTGGCGACATATTTACGTTTTTAAATAGGAAATGCTGGAGGTGTTGATTATTAAGTAAACATATCAATGTCTATTTTTAAAGTGATACTTGATTTTTAATATGTGGGTTTTCTGTAGTTGTCTAATTTGTAAAGACACCTATTTCATTAAAGAAGAGTGGTTTTTTTTGTTGTTTTTTGGGTTTTTTTTTTAATTTTTATTTTAGAGACAGAGAGACAGAGCACAAGTGGGGGAGGGGCCGAGAGAGCCAGAAACAGAATCTGAAGCAGGCTGAAGGCTCTGAGCAGTCAGCACAGAGCCTGACGTGGGGCTTGAACCCACAAACTGTGAGATCATTACCTGAGCTGAAGTCGGACGCTTAACTGACTGAGCCATCCAGGCGCCCCAAAGAAGAGTAAGTTTTAACCAGAGCATTTGCTATTTAATGAGTAACATCTCAAAGGCACACATAAAGCCAAAATTCTGATGTGCAGAGTCAAAGAAATAACCTATTTCCACCTGAAAAAAAAAGTATAATGCTTGATGTGAAGAGTATAAAGAGAAAAGTTCTTGATAACTTCCATAAAAATAAGAAACCTTTATGAAAATGTATTTCATATTGCCATTAGTTCAGAGCAGAAAGAATTCTTCTGTCACAACAATCTTCAAAACGTAAATGGGAAGGGCTAGAAGTGCCCGTAAGGGATATCAACCCATCAGGAATTTTAATCTGGAAGAGGTGGAACTATGTAATAGGGACTTAGTGTGGAACCATACATTTAGAATGGTACTTTGAGTGAATAGAAAACATCATTATGAGTGCTCTATTCTGTCTTTCAGAAAAGGTGTCAAATCTCTTTCTATATTCTGTAATGTATGATTTTTAAAGCCCAATAAAACAGTAACTTAGAATTCTATCTTCATTTGCTCTTTATTTCTCCTATACATGTATGTATGTAAACTTAGTGGGCATAATACAGAATATGATGAGTAAAGTAGTAACAGTCAATAATAACTTAGTGTATAGAAATGCACAAAGTTTGACCATGAGTTTTTATAATCCTAAGAACACAAAGCATATACATATCCATTTCCTCTATGAAACAATGCTGAAGCACCCAAAACATCACTGGTAGAACTTATGACTTTTTATTTTTTCAGAAGTAGTCGGTGAAATTAGAAATGTTATCAGTTTAATTTATTTCTCTATTTCAAGGGCTTAGAACAATACACTGAATATGGCAAGTGCTCTCTCAAAATTTACGAAAGGAATGGTTTTTCTAATCACTAACTGAACTGCTTGACAAAACTTAAATGGGTAATAAATGTTACCATTGCAAAAGTTCTGATCACTAAGAATCTAATAAAAATCTGAGTTCCTTGTTCAAGTAAGATATAGAATGTTGATCATCCAGTTTTATAAATATTACTATCTGTTTTTAATAGATCTGGTTTTGAATTTTTGTTTCACTTCTTATGTGAACTGATGGAGGCATAATTGTTCAAATTAAAACTGGGAGAGAGAACCCACACAATAATTTGAGCAGAAAAAACTGATACTAAAGAATTATAAACTAAAATAGGGTATTGGATTAATAAAAGATTGACTAGTAAGAAGTAAGGAGAATATTGGAGAACAGAATACAGCAGGTGTAACAAGCAACCATCATCTTTAGAAAGAGCCACAGGAGGCATCACCCCAGGGCTGAGACCTTATTGAAGAGCTTCACCTGTACCCCATCCGTATGTCTCACTCTCACTGAAGTTTAAGGGTTTAGAGATCATTCTGATGGTTTTATTGGAATTTATTGATGAAGAAAGGGATTTGATGGTGGTTTTGTTTTTTTTTTTTCTTAGACATTTAGTTTATTCTAGTGACCGAGCTAGGAAACACATAAGGAGAAGATTGGGGGAAACCTGGTAAGTTCATTTTGTACTTTTTAATTTTGAGGGGATAGTCACGCTTTTAATTGGGAGTCTCTCCCACGTTTCAGTGGAAAGAGTTATCTTCCTGCCCGTTGCCGATTCCTCCATTTCTGCCATGGTTCACAGTCTCTACTCCATAATTAAGAATTTTGTTCCAAAAATTATTTCTGCTCTCTGCCATATCACCAATTGGACACGATGAAGAACATATTTCACCAGCAAACAAAATATAAAATAGGACATCAAAAAACTCATTTGATCCCACATGTCTCCCCAACCCAAGCTATCACATCTTTTTCCATTCCCAGGAGAATTTCTCAGAACTTAGTCATGCTCTCAGACTTACAACTTTTCACCACTTTATACTCTTCTCACTTTATACTCTACTCTATTTCAGTTGGACTCTCTTCTTTCTTTTCAACTGAATGACTCTTGTTGAGGTTCCCTTGCTTTTGTTGTTTTTATTTTTTTCCTTTCTACATTCTCTACTAAAGTGGACTTATCCAATATCGGTATTCTAAAAGTCATCTATTTGCTTGAGAATCTCATGTCTCTATGAAATTTTTTACAGCTAATACAATATTCTAAATTGTAAATATGATTGTAACAAATACCATTATTCTCATATATATTCTTGTCCTTTATTCAGGTCTGTGCTGGAAAAGTCTTCCTCAATTACACATTCTAAATTAATATCCTTTGCCATTATTTTTTTATGCTGCGTTATTTTTTGTATGAATCTTATCACTACCTGATATTTTATTACACAAGTATTTAGTATTTAGTCATTTATTGTTACTTTTCTCCTCTACTATTCTTCTCTAGTATCTATTTCTCTATTGGCAATTTCTTGTATCATGAGATTGTAGATACCAGTAGGTAACCTGTTTTGTTCACCATTGAAACCATAGTACTAAAAGATATAAACTAGCACAGAGTAGGTGCTAGTAAATTCTAATAATTAACACATAAATTTATCTGTTGCATAAAATCTCCAATTTATTCCTACTGTTATTAAAATGAATAACAAATTCAAAGCATGGTCTCAAATCCCTATAATTTGTAACACATGCCAAACTCTTAACTCATCTGTATGTAAGTATGCCTGCTTCATTTACTACTTTCCAACTCTACACTGGTCTTATTTGTGATCTCAAGCACACCAAAGAAAGTCACCCATCAGAATCTTTGTTTCAATTATTATTCTGTCACATCATTCGTGTCTGTCTCCTTCTAATTATTAGGTGAAAATTTTTCTCTTTTGTTCATAACAACATATCTTAGACCTTCTATGGTACATTATAGGAGTTCAGTTGATATTCTCCAAATGAAGTAGTTATTTAACTTAATGAATAATTAGACTGTTTGATAAGCAGGTGAGGAGAAGGAGTAAACTTGGGAAAATTCTCGGAGAGAAACCAATTTGGCTGATTGGAAACCAAAAGACAGTTTTTTGTGTCATTGGTGTGTGTCTGTGTGCATGTGTGTGTGTGTGTGTGTGTGTGTGTGTGTGTGTGTCAATAAGAAGAGAGTAGTTAACTCCTGTGATTTAAAATATATTAGTGTATTGATTATGCCAACATCTGTATGTTCAAATTTGTTTTCTTTATTCTCTCGGCTACCTAGTGAACAATTTACACTGGCTGTCTAATAGTATACAGAATCCAACATATCTAAAATCCATCTCATTAACATCCTCTTCAAGTCTGCTGTTCTATCCTGCCAATATTTGCAGGTAAGTTTCCCTAGGAATAAAACTCTAAGGCAAAGGTTTATTGGCAGTGATAAACACATAAGTTCTATACACAGAGTATATATGCAGAAAGTGAGGAATGACCAACATACTTGGGGGTAGGAACAAACTTAGGCAAAGGAAAAATATTGTGGCAAGGAGCTGAGATCTTTATACCCCAACATTGGCCAGTCATTGGAGCAGACTGCCCCTCAAAAGGAATGTCCCACATTTGGACAAGGTGACTCTCTTTAGCATAGGGCATTCAGCTGTGAGGTTCAGTTGTCAGCCTAAGCAGCGAGGGGGAAATGAATGCTTCTCTCCTAAAAAGGGGAGGATACCTCAGGGTCCATAGCGCCTACTTAAATTAGATCATGGTCTACCTCCATTACCAGGTGAAAAGTAGCATCTTGAAAATAATTGATTTTAATTAAAAATAATCATGCATTTGTAATAAAATATTTTAATGTCTAGGGTATAGAGGAGTTGACCTTTAGAGTATCGGTATTAGCTAAGTGCCTCAGAAACCAAAGAGAGAAACCAAGTGTACTATGTAGAAAATTAATTAATGGGATGTGTTTCTGTTCTTAGGAAAGAAGGGACAGTGAATTATAAGGGGAGGGCATTGTCTGGATAAATAAATACTGAAATTATATGGAATTTGGGACCATATGAAATGAAGTGGCTTATAAAAAATTCTTATTGGAGGGAAAGAATGGTTGTCATTGCTGCCCTTTAAAGTTCTATTTAAATCAATGTATGTTGTACGAACATTGATATCTCTTCTTTTCTTCCCACCCCACCATTCAAATCTTCAGTATAGCCTTCTACACTTAAATCTCTTCTGCAGGGTGTGCATGTGTACCCATGTGAATTTTCTATATGTGAAAGTACGACGGAAACAGAGATAACAGTGGTAGGATACTGAGACGATAGTTAACTGGAGACAACTCATTGTTAGTGGGAGTTCTGAGCAAGAGATGAGGAAAGGACTTACAGGCTTCTAGGATATTATGAATTCTAAAAATAGGGCCTTGTAATTCTCCAGTATATACATGTTTAATTATTCCTCAAGACATCCTTCTGGGTGAAAATCTTCACTGTGAGATTATAAGCTGCTGAAAATCAGATAATATGTCTTATGTAGATTTTGTAATGGTTACATTTATGAGAGCAGGTCCTCTGGAGTATTAGCTTAAGACACAATTTTATATCTTTTTCTTCCAGTGTTCCTTACATTTAGTTGGTAGACTTACATCTTCCCATCCCTGTGGTTGAAGCTGAAGGCAGGGTTCATGTTTAGTTATCTATTGCTTTGTAACAAGTTTCCCCAGAACTTAGTGGCTTAAAATAACAACATTTATTACCTCACCATATTTGTGAGTCAGGAATCCAGACATGGCTTAGCTGGGCCTTCAGGCTCTGGGTCTTTCACAAAGCTGCAATCATGGTGTTGGCCGGTGATATAGTCTCATCTGTAGACCTAATTGGGTACGGAACCATCTCTAAGCTTATTCCACTCATTGTTGACAGTATTTATTTCCCTACAAGCTGTTGAACAGAAGGCCGAGTGTCTTACAAGCTGCTGACAATAGGCTTTCCTCACTTTCTTGCTACATGGGCCTTGCTGCATACAGCAGCTCTTAACAAGGTAGTTGGTTTGATTACAGTGAACCTGAATCAGGTCAGAGAGACAATGTCAGCAAAACAGAACTTACAGTCTCTGGGAACCTAATCTCAGTAGTGATGTACATTGTTTTTTGCCATATTGCTACTCATTAGGAATAAGTCATTAAACCTAGTTCACAGTCAGAGAGAGAGGAATACACAAGGGCATGAATTCAAGAGCATTGAAGACCATCTTGGAAGTTTCCTACTAAAACCCATGAGTTTTATGTTGGCACTGGGGTGACAAATATAGTCGGATCCTTCCAAATCATAATACACAGTCTCAGTTTACTGTCATTTGATTGTGTAGCCATGTGGGCTTGTCAAATTTCCATTCTTAATCTAAGCTATAAACTATTCCTTGGCTCTTTGAACATTCAAGTCTATTGGGAAAGATGATTAGTTCACTTTTCTCTTTTCCCAGCCAAAATTTCTATTCCTCCTATCCAGGACTGCTATGCTGCATATATTCTGAGATGGTACCCACATTTTATTTAATGGAAGTGATGCCTCTGGAGTCATAAAAAGTGTGTGGTCCACCCTTCCCTATCATGATAATCAAAGTTTTTGATCTTTATCAGTTTTTGGTATAAAGAAAGAGAAAATGTAGGAGTAAGAGGAATGTTATAACTCAACTTAGTCTTGCACTAATATAGCATCAGCCTCAGGGACTTGAAAGTATTTTAATTGAATTTTCATTTTTGGAAAATTTTATGGATGTTGCCCATCACTCAGAGGCCGGCTGTTAGTTATCTAAAGCTGCCTTGAAAAGGGCAAATACATCTCCACACATTTCAGCAATTTTGTCTTTGTTCAACTTTAAAGTTTATCGTGGTATCTCTAATGTCTCTTTCCTGAGGTCTTTTTACACCTCAAGGCAGTTTTCTTGGATGGTGTCCAAGAAAAAACCATGCTAACTCTCTTGTAGCATGGTACACATCTGGTCTTTGGTAAAAACAGATGCTTTCTCCCAACAAGCTCTGGGCGGGTGGGCCACCCAAAACAGCTACTTTTCTATCACTTGTGTGTCAAAGCTGCTAGTCATTTCATCGGTCTCCCTTTAGATATCTCTATAGGAGTCAAATGCCAGTGCACTCTTCACAGAGCATTAATCAAGATTACTGAGTTTTCTTAAAGCTTCACTTCACACCCCCGCCCCGCTTTCTGGGTAGAACTTAGAGCCCATCATAGCTTTGCTGGTAAATCCCATTCTAGCCTCTAACTCCAGATACCCTTAGACTTTACAAATATGAGGGGATATGGAAAAGCATTAAAATAATTAAAACCTTTTAAAACTTATCCTTTGACAATCCTCTTCCATAGTATTTCTTCGTACTTTGGAATATGACATTTGCTTTGGTGAGTAAATAAACAGTACCTTATACATATAGATGCCAAATAAACATTTTTAAATAGATATTATTATGCTGATTAACTCTTTAATCCTCAGAAGAGATAGATAATTCCTTGGGCTAATTCATAACAAGATGCTTTATATACTACACAGAAAGTACACCAAAATCTCACGAAACATTTTCTTAGGCTCGTCTCCCAAAAGAGACTCCTGTGCTGAAGATAAGTTTGCTAATGATATATTGAAGAAAGGTTCTGAGGGAAAACCAATAAGGAAATGTAGGCAACAGAGTAGAAAACAGGAGGTAGCCAAACAAGGATAAGCCCTCAAGCTGAGTCATGCAGAGAGAAGCACAGGCCTGATCCCATAGGGGAGACACTGAAGTTTAAGTTTCACCACTCAGTTTAACTGACCTAAGGCAAAGGAGCGAGGTCTTTCTTACAACTGTCACATGCCTGTTAATCATTGGTTACGGGCAGCTCCAGACAGAAAAAATTCTCAGGCACTGTCTGGCTTTTAGAAAATGTCAGGAAAGTAGATTCCAGTAGCCTGAGGGTCTCTTCTCTGAAACATATACAAAATGGTAAAAGATATCTAAGGGGATCTGGGTGGAGCACCAAACTTACAATACAGATATCTTTTAATAGCACAAGGCAGTTTTTTAGTTAAATCCTGTTACCATATTTTAATATATTGGTGAAATTTAGTATTCTATATCTTACATATTTCACCTATAATGGTCTTGAAAATTCACTGTCACACCAACTATCACAAATAATGTCTTGGATGACCAAACAGTATTAATCAGATTATTTATGAGAAGTGTCTTCTCCTATCTATGAACGAAAGAAAAAGAAAAGGAAAGAAAGAACCAGCTCTTGTGGCTACATCCAAGCCAAGTGATTATAAAATCAATTCCAGGACAAGCTAGATTATTGATTGATGCTACTCACCTGAAATTACTGTACAAAACACACGCTATCCATAAAGATAAAGTTTCATTATGAAGAAAACATACATGACTCAACAAAATGTATGGCCACTAAGAGAAAAATAACTTAAAATACATCCTCTGTTATTTGTGAGCGCATCACTTGTGTGTAAAAGATATAGGAAGGTTCTATCCACTTCTTTTACACACAGGGTCTTCTGAATCCCCTGCACTCTTCTGATATAAAACTTGTTCTAACAAATCTTACCAACAACGTACTTTTAAAATGACACAGGATTTTTAATTCTAATATCATTCATTACTTTGGCTCTTAACTATTAAAAATCTCCTTGAAGCTCTATGCTGTCTTGGGTAAATTATGTTTTCTTCTCATTTAATTCTTTTTACACAATTCAATAAATGTTAAGATGTGGCAAGTGCTTATTTTGTTTGGTATCAAACTGAATGTCATACAGTGACTATCATCATCATCATCCAAATTATTGGATAGCTATTGTCTTCTCCAGATATAGGGCTAGGACCTCGAAGTTAGCTGCCTTTTGTTTCATCTCATTTTTGTTACCTTTAATCATTTTGCCATATAGCACCATATGAGTTCTACATACCCCTCATTCCTTCTCATTCTTTTTCATAATTGTTTCAGTAATTCAAACAAGGACACTCCTAGTCCTAGATTTTTACTGAAATAAATTGCCCTACATTTTTCAGGTGAAACAAGTGATAGTTATGAAGGTATCAGTTACAATACTTCATGTTATGATATATTCTCATTTAATCCTCAAAACTCTCAGATAGATCCTATTATTGTTATTTTATTTTTTAATTAAAATAAAGATGAAATATATTATATTGGTTTCACAGTGGTTGAACATTTATACATATTACAAAATTCCCACCATGACAAATGTAGTTATCATCTGGCGCTATAAAAAGTTACAGATTTGCTTAAAAAAAAAAAAAAAAAAAAAACTTTGGCCGGTGAGAGGCATTGATGAGAGTGAGGCTTTTATAATTCTAATCCTCATTTAACCATGTATTGCTAAACAGTTTTGGATAAGTCATTTCTAACTAATGACCACTAGTTTCCTAAATAGCTAACAAATGTTGGCTATTCTTATTAAATTCATCAATAGATCTTCTTAGATCAGAGCTTCTGAATCAAGGCCATTGGAGATATACACTGATAAAACTCCTCTTGCAATTCCACCACCTACTGCTACCCAATGGATTAGATGTTTTATCTCCTCTCTTTTAGCTCTCAGCTACTTTGAATCCACGATTCGTTGAAATGAGAGAGAAAAATATTTCTTATCAAATTCTGTGATATCCAGGTAACTTAACATCCATAGTAAGATGATCTTGCCCTTTCTCTGCTCACCCACCCTTCCCCATAGTAATAAGAATAAATAAAAACTAGGAATGTGCATTTCAGATCTTTCCCTTTCCCCTGTCTTCAGATCTGCCTACCCACAGAGAGCACATTAGCTGTTTTGCTTCTGTAGATACTCTCTTTTCTATGGAGAATAGACAGTGTTTTTCTAGTACTGTCTGTGTTTGGGCAGGTGAATAAGTCTGTTTGATTCAGTGATACAATCATAGTGCTTATTATGCAGCTAATAGTTCTAAAATTAGATATTTTGACTTCCATGTCCTTTATCTATCTCTCAACTGGTTCAGAATACAGGAAACAAATTTAATGTGTTGTATGAGTTAAGCCCCTCCATTCTCAAAATTTATCACTATATCTATAATAAAGGTATCTGAATAGCTGATTACAATGAAATACACACGTATGCGTAAGCATTCACACATACACATATACATGTACCATGCACATATATATGTACACATACATCTATGTCCCAATCAATCAATCCACTTACAATGCTCAATTACAAAGTAAAAGAAGAAATGGATCCTTCATTTGAAAAATCCTAAAGAGACACAACAAAAGTTGGGAGCAATGGGTAGTGGGAGATAATGCACGAGAGAGAAAGCAATGTCCAAGATGACCACTGACATTCAGGAGGGAAAATCCAATTCCTGTCCCACATGTGACACTGGCTCATTTTAAACAGCAACAGTTGAACTTCAATCCCTACTGAATCATTCAAATGAAACCTGGCAAAATTATATCCCTCTATATAAAAAGGCTGTAGTGAAAAGAGGTAGAATTCAGTTAATTTAAGAAATTAACAATACAAGGGCAAACATGGGTCCAAGAAGAACCAACTGTGTAAAAGGTAAGCAATATTATAAGAGAGAAGAACCAAACTCACATCAAAACACTTGGAAAGAGCCGAGAGAATATTTATAGGAAAATATATAGTGTTAAAGGTTTATCTGTTTAAATAAAAGACAAAATAATTAGAAGAGAGTAATTGCTATAAAGTCAAAATTAATGAACCAGAAAAACAACTGTATAGTCTATTAATTAAGAATTCCCATTCTTTACAAACACTATTGAATCAGCAAATCTATGGTAAGTGAGACTAAAAAAGAAAAGAAAAAAGGAAAGCATACATAAGCAAGATTGGGAACAAAAAAAAAGCCCATAACTGAAGATTTAAGCAAGAGAGATAAGAATAATAAGTGAATACTGTG